>NC_134354.1:207331367-207642102 GCF_048569485.1 Anomaloglossus baeobatrachus
TGCTATTTTCAAACACCTTATTGTAATTTACTCTTTAATTTAAATAGCTACCAGTATTGTAATGTTGTAAAAAATAATGTAAATGTGTACTAGTGAAGGAAGGACTGGCTCCGCACTCTTTCACCAGAGAGACTCAGTGTTTGTAAACTGTTTTGGGGGTGTATGCGACCCTTACGATACTCTTCAGTGTAGCATCTACCACCCCATAGCCGGTCACCATTGTAAACAAAGCAGATAGACACATGACAATGGCGTTCTCTTGGCAAAATAATTTAGAACAGTTTATTTGATCCCTCACATTCATGACAGACCTGGCCAGACTTAAGCATTCCTGCTGCTGTTTTCTTTTCGGGTACTTCACCTGGCCTATCCAGCTAAAAGGGACCTAGTCTTTCAGCTGCTGGGCCTATTCCTCCACTTTCCTCCTTTTCTCTCTTCAGCCATCTGTGGTCCTCTTACTGAATCTGATGGCTTCTAGTCACTCAACGTCCTTTGGCCCATACAAAGTTCTCTACCTCGATGGCCATCTAGTCCCTGGACTCTTCCTAAGCCTGTCCTGAGGGGAGCCATAGGCTCTGGACCCTTGGAGGATACCTCCGGGTTTCCCTACGGGCCCAAGTTACAAAGTTACAAGGCCGTCCTCACTCCAGGAACCCCACTGCACCTGCACCTCAAAGGGCATATCCCGCATACCAATCAACTGGCCATCTGTCACTCCTCCCACTTTGCTCTCAACTCCTTTACAACCAGGAAGTGTCTAACACTACTAGATCTATAAAACCTATCCCCTCAGCTTACTTGACTTTTATATATATATATATATATATATATATATATATATATATATATATATATATATATATATATATAATTAACTAACACAGTTATGCTACAGTTCACATTATGCAATAAAACACTTCTGCATTGGATTCTCAGCCGCTAGGTGATGCCGGCCACTACACACTTCCACTTCTGCTACCTTGACAAACCGCATCCTCTAGCAGCAGCACTTCTTTTCACATTCTCGATCAGCTGCAACATACTGTATATACAACACATTCAGCATAAAACACATAGCATAGCATAAAACATTGTAGGAGTGGGGGTAGCGCGACCACTTCCTACAGTAGTATTGTGCCATGACTATGAATCTTCATGCACATTTCTGCCACTTTTATTTACTCTGTTGTGATCTTACAATTTATTGCCCTCACTTCCCTAACAGAAATCATTCTCCTTTACCCTTGACTTTCTTGTCAAATTTTCAGGTAACTATACCTTTTTCTGTTCCTCTCAACGACCTGATAGCTGTACACTCATGGAAGCCTATCAAAAGTGTTTGACTTGGTTGCATTAGATTGAACACCCATTAAATTATGTCTAAGTCCTGAAAAATGTCTTCATGAAAGTGCATTACATACCATATATATCAGCTGGACAAAGCAAAAAAGGCTATATAGTTCAATGGAGTATATCCTGCTATTTCATGGTTTAGTAGGAGACATTAAAAAAAAAAGTTCATGGGCATAACTTACACTGAGCTAACTCTGTTTCTGCCATAAACTTTATCATCACTGTAGATTATTGTTTTCTTTTTTTTTTTCTTTTATTTGATTCTTAATAGTCACCATTTAATACATGACATATCAAGAAATTAACAGAAAATACTATTTTGTATCTTCAATCACCTAAAAGTTTATTTTTAACATTAACAACATAAGAAATTAAAGGGAATCTGTCAATAGGTTTTTGCTATGTAGGCCGAAGCCATCATGCTGCATGGGCTAACACAGAAAATTTAGAGATGCCTGTCTTGCCAAGGTCCAATCTGTTGTATATTTGCTATGTTTGTTAAAGCAGTAGAACCCTCATCATTGCTGCACTACAATGCCACATGCATTGAAGTCCAGCATGCCCCCTACTCTGAATGACAAATCACTGTCAATGTACAATCTCTATAGAGAGCCTGCGGTGGATGGGGAAGCTGACTCAGCTCTGCTGCATGACTAAATCTAAAAGTTTGGATTGTGTTAGAACAGCGGCACCCAGTAATCTACAGTGCCTACAAGTAGTATTCAACCCCCTGCAGATTTAGCAGGTTTACACATTCAGAAATAACTTGGCATTGTGACATTTGGACTGCAGATCAGCCTGGAAGTGTGAAATGCACTGCAGCAAAAAAGAATGTTATTTCTTTTTTATTTTTTTTTTTAAATTGTGAAAAGTTTATTCAGAGGGTCATTTATTATTCAACCCCTCAAACCACAAGAATTCTGTTTGGTTCCCCTAAAGTATTAAGAAGTATTTCAGACACAAAGAACAATGAGCTTCACATGTTTGGATTAATTATCTCTTTTTCCAGCCTTTTCTGACTAATTAAGATCTTCCCCAAACTTGTGAACAGCACTCATACTTGGTCAACATGGGAAAGACAAAGGAGCATTCCAAGGCCATCAGAGACAAGATCGTGGAGGGTCACAAGGCTGGCAAGGGGTACAAAACCCTTTCCAAGGAGTTGGGCCTACCTGTCTCCACTGTTGGGAGCATCATCCGGAAGTGGAAGGCTTATGGAACTACTGTTAGCCTTCCACGGCCTGGACAGCCTTTGAAAGTTTCCACCCGTGCCGAGGCCAGGCTTGTCCGAATAGTCAAGGCTAACCCAAGGACAACAAGGAAGGAGCTCCGGGAAGATCTCATGGCAGTGGGGACATTGGTTTCAGTCAATACCATAAGTAATGTACTCCACCGCAATGGTCTCCGTTCCAGACGAGCCCGTAAGGTACCTTTACTTTCAAAGCGTCATGTCAAGGCTCATCTACAGTTTGCTCATGATCACTTGGAGGACTCTGAGACAGACTGGTTCAAGGTTCTCTGGTCTGATGAGACCAAGATCGAGATCTTTGGTGCCAACCTCACACGTGACGTTTGGAGACTGGATGGCACTGCATACGACCCCAAGAATACCATCCCTACAGTCAAGCATGGTGGTGGCAGCATCATGCTGTGGGGCTGTTTCTCAGCCAAGGGGCCTGGCCATCTGGTCTGCATCCATGGGAAGATGGATAGCACGGCCTACCTGGAGATTTTGGCCAAGAACCTCCGCTCTTCCATCAAGGATCTTAAGATGGGTCGTCATTTCATCTTCCAACAAGACAACGACCCAAAGCACACAGCCAAGAAAACCAAGGCCTGGTTCAAGAGGGAAAAAATCAAGGTGTTGCAGTGGCCTAGTCAGTCTCCTGACCTTAACCCAATTGAAAACTTGTGGAAGGAGTTCAAGATTAAAGTCCATATGAGACACCCAAAGAACCTAGATAACTTGGAGAAGATCTGCATGGAGGAGTGGGCCAAGATAACTCCAGAGACCTGTGCCGGCCTGATCAGGTCTTATAAAAGACGATTATTAGCTGTAATTGCAAACAAGGGTTATTCCACAAAATATTAAACCTAGGGGCTGAATAATAATTGACCCACACTTTTATGCTGAAAATCTATTACAATTTAACTGAGCAACATAACTTGTTGGTTTGTAAGATTTATGCATCTGTTAATAAATCCTGCTCTTGTTTGAAGTTTGCAGGCTCTAACTTATTTGCATCTTATCAAACCTGCTAAATCTGCAGGGGGTTGAATACTACTTGTAGGCACTGTAAGTGATACATTGCTGGATCAGGATCTCCTTGCCTATATCATGCAGCTCTCGGAAGAGGTAGCAAAAACCTGCTGACAAATTCCCTTTAAGAGTTGTCTCACTATGAGAACTGTTTTCAGTTTCAGTTTAACCCAACAATCAAATTATATAATTAACAATGGTCCAATTTTAGAAAAAATCTAATCTGTAATTTAGCTGCATTTTGGGAAGGTATATGAAACCTTGGTAGGATAAATATACTGTCATATTACATGCTGGTCAATTATGTTAATACAAAGTAGATTAAAGGGTAAAGGTGAGTTTTGAGCTAGACCCCAAAATTGTGAGCAATGCCCACCATTAGTGTCTCACTTCACTAATGCTCTTCTGGATGAATGGGCAAACATTCCTAAAATCATGTGGAAAGTCTTCCCAGAAGAGTAGAAGCAGTAGGTGCAATGGGGGAACCAAATCCATATTAATGCCTATAGATTTATAATTGGGTGTCATAAAAGATGCAGTAGGATTAATATATAGGTTCAGGTATATGAGTGAGAGACTGGGCAGCACTAGTGAATACAAATCAGCTTCACACTGGTCTAAGGAACCGGTCCGAAATTGTAATCAGGGGACACTTACCCCGGAGCTGCATGCTCAGAACAAGACCACAGTGCAAAAAATCCAGATCCAATTGAGGAAGAAGGAAAAAAAAAGCAGGAACTCACCGGGGGGATGAAATCAAGTCTTCTTCATTGTGCAGACATGGGTAACATGCAGTGCAGGGAGGGGGAGCCGAAGACTCGGACAATGGCAAACAGACCCGTAGAAGCGCCAAACCAGAGCGAAATGGTTTGCCGTGGTCTGAGGCTTCCCCCCCCTCCCTACACTACATGTTACCCGTGTCTGCACAATAAAGAAGAATTGGTTGCTGCCTTATTTTTTTTTTTTCTTTATCCATTGGATCTGTAATATATAGGTGTTGCAGTTTGTTTATCTATATAGTGCAGCTTTAACCTATAGCATAGAAGCCACAAAATATTGAAAGAATAATTCCGTCAATCCATAATCTTTATGTTCTCTTTTGAAACATACATTGGTATTCTCCTAAAATCACAAATGCATAAATAACAATATTAGTTGCATAAAATGCTAAAATAACAAATGACATCAGAACATGACCTTAGTTCTAAACTGGAGGAAACATAATCTAAACACATATATTCTATGTTATGATTAGTAGACTCTTCTTATTCAGCTTGGGCCATTGCCCTATATCCTTTCATTACTTTTCACCTTGTCAAATCATCTGGTTTCAAAATGGCAATTAAGAAATTAATACTTCCTGCCTGCATTCAGCAAGGTTTGGCTCTCAGCTCGGATAGCTTCTAGTAGTTGGAGGAGCTACGTGATCAAGTAACATTGCAAACCACAGACTTCTGTTATCTTGTCATACTAATTATCAGACTGTGACTTTGGCTGCAGACTCAGTACTATGTAGGCTCAGCAATATCTTCTGATTTTGCTTCAGATTAAAAAATATACCACATGTTTTGTCATTAAGTGGCTTTATCTATGGACTAAATGTACTTTGAGATCCTTCGAGACTCCAAAAGGAAATTTGATGTCTTGTATTTTCTTCTAGCCTTCACTATTTCCATAACAATTGAAATATTCAAAGATAAGACATAACAATATTTTGCTGTGATGGAAACCATGGGGTAAAGAAGTCATATTATTCCTATGTTCTAATTTAGGACAACATTGGGAAGCAAAAAATAGAAAATGTCACCCCCATAAAAATTGATTAGAAACATTTGCCAAAGTCGAAATAAACTGAAAATACAAATAAAGAACATTTCAAACATATTGCTGCTTACTCTGGAAAATAGTTCAGTTTTGTCATTTTGAAACTCTACATATCGTAGTATTGCAAATTGAATCTAAAAGTTCTACAATTATTTATTTTTTTTTTTTTAAATCTCACAACTATTTATTTGAAAATCTCAGAGACATTAAGCTTGAATTAGTAATTGGTGCAGCCGCCTAATAGGTCTATGATGACAGCAGATTACTGTAAAAACAAGAAATAACGGTCTTTTTCTGTTACGCCAATATTTACCAGTTTTCTGATTAGGCACTCAAGTAAAATTATTCGTTTTAGCTTTTAGTTCTAATTTACTATAAACTGATATTCTCTTAGGGCCTAATAAACAACCTACACTAAAAAACACGAACATTTCATTGTCATTGAAGAGATCAACAGATCATACAGCCCTTAGTGAAGAGTGGCATACTCGGCACTGCTCAATGTTTGAACAAGCATCAGGTTGCTCGAGACGCTCGATACTTGATCGAGTATATTGGTACTCTGGTGCCATGCTCGAGTCCCACCCTGCATGTTTTGTAGCTTTTTTCAGTTACTAAAGATGCTGAAATTGTCTGCCAATCACAGTAATGCTGCAACCATGTAGGCTACTAACAATGCTGTGATTGGCTGTCCGCATAGAGCTATTTTGGCTATATAAGCCTTAATGACGTTATGTTCAGTGCACTGTACCTGGAAATTGTGTAGGGTGGTGAGTGTCTGTTAGAAAAAGAGCAGTGTGTTATAGTGTCACAGTACTTTCTGGTGAAACATTAAACCATCAGTCCTTATCAGGTCGGTCTAATTGAAATATATTGTATTCTATATCAATACTGTACTTAGTCTGCATTTAGTGTAGGGCAAGCTTCTGCAGAAGGAATAGTGTTACGAGGGGGACCCGGGGAAGCGTGCCAAGATGGGAAATGGACAGCTTCCGCCGGTCAAGGTCCACTGTGCGGTGTAAGGGACCGCTGCTATGGTTAGGAAAGAGTGAGCGGGTTGCTACTAGTGATCGTCTGGAATGTCACAGACGATCTATGTACACCGGTCCGCCCTAACCAGTGAGGGTTGTATGGCTCGGGGCTTCTTGTTCGGTGTACCTGTGGCACGGGGACGCACAGAGGTGCCTATGCACTTGTGCCAGCGGGAGTCACAGGAATATGGCACGAGGGTAGCATAGAGGTGCCCACGCATGTGTGCTTCAGAAACAGGTGAGTCCAACAGAGACTCAAGGAGCTCACCTGGGACAGGAACACAGCCTGCTAAACGGAATACTGCCAGAGCAGCAAGGCAGGGGCAAGACCTGCAAACCAGGTGCTGCCTGAGCAGCAAGGGCAAAGCCCACAAAAGACAATGACGTCTGTACAGTGGCGTGGCAGCATGCTGCCAGACATTCAAACATAGAAGGACAGTCGCGCGCCGCCATGATGGCAGGGGGAGCTTTTAAGGAGGTGTAGCTCCACCCAAGGGCAGGCGCGAGATGGATGTGACCCAATCAGGATTCGTGACGTCTTGGCCCGGCCAGTCAGGATTCAGCACACCACCAGCCTCGTTATCGGGCCGTGTGATATCAGTGAGCGAATCAGAAGATGTCACGTGGGGCACATACTCATCTTCCTGCTTCTGGGTCATAAAGGCGGGATCCTCGGTTTCACAATGTGCAGAGATAAGGGAAGTCTTGCTGCTTACCTGAGCATCCATCCTTTGCACACTGCGCAACCTCCCAGAGCCTCTGTGATGCTGAGCAGGAGGGCTCGTGGCAGACAAGGGATGGGAGACCACTCCATTCCTTGCAAGGGGAGAACCACTAGGTGTCACCCTTCTACTGTGTCTCTGAGGAGGCAACTCCTGCAGACTGCGCAGTCTCCCAGACCTTTGGTGCTGCTGAGCAGGAGGGCTCGCGGCAGACAAGGAATGGGGGACCACCTCATTCCTTGCAACAGGAGAGCCACGAGGTGTAACAGGATAGTGTATTAGAAGCATGTAGGCAGAGATTCTAGCCCTACAGACCTTGCTGCTGCTATGGGGAAAAAAATCCATTACATTCTATAATAATACCACTCTTACTTATCTGCATTTAATGTAGGGCAAGCTGCTAGAGAAGGAATAGGGTTTTACAGGCATGTAGGAAGGGACTCCAGCCTTACAGACCCTGCTGATGTTATGTAAAAAAATCTATTATATTATAATAAATATATTATAATATATGTATTATATAATAATACTAGCTGTAGTACCCAGTGATGCCTGGGATAGTAACTGTTTCTCTGTCTCTCTCCCAGTCTGTCTGTCTGCCTCTCTGTCTGTCTCTATATCTCTTTTTCCGTCTCTCCCTATCTGTGTATCTCTGTTTCTGTCTGAATCTCTCTGTCTGTCTTTCTCTGTCTCTGTCTGTCTCTGTCTTACTATTTGTCTATCAGTCTCTCTCTGTCTGTCTCTTTCCCTGTCTGTCTCTGTATCTCTTTGTCTGTCTCTGTATCTCTTTGTCTGTCTCTGTCTGTTTCTCTCTATATCCCTATCTGTCTCTCTCTCTATCTGTCTGTCTCTATCTGGCTCTCTCTATCTCTGTCTATTTCTCTGTCTGTCTCTCTCTTTGTCTGTATCTTTCCCTGTCTGTCTCTGTCTGTCTATATGTGTGTCTGTTTGTCTGTCTGTTTATGTGTGTCTGTCTCTCTCTGTCTCTATCAGTTTCTGTGTCTGTCTGTCTGTCTCTGTATCAGTCTCTCTGTCTGTCTCTCTTTCCCTGTTTGTCTCTGTATCTCTTTATTTGTCTCTGTCTGTCTCTCTCTATCTCGCTATCTGTCTCTCTCTGTTTCTGTTTGTTTCTCTCTGTCTTTCTGTCTACTTGTCTGTCTTTCTCTCTCTGTCTGCCTGTCTCTTTCCCTGTGTGTCTCTTTATCTCTTTGTCTGTCTCTGTCTGTCTCTATCTCTCTGTCTGTCTCTCTCTGTTTATTTCATCTGTCTGTGTCTCTATATGTCTCTTCTGACTTTGTCAATTTGTCTGTCTGTCTCTCTCTCTGTTTGTCTCTTTTACTGTCTGTCTCTGTCTCTACAAATGTCTGTCTCTGTCTGTCTATCTCTCAGTCTGTCTCTTTATCAGTCTCTCTGTCTGTCTCTCTGTCTGTCTGTGTGTCTGTCTCTGTGTGTCTGTCTCTGTGTGTCTATCTATGTGTGCCTCTCTCTTTCACAGTTAGTGTCTATTTCTCTATCCCTCTGTCTGTTTGTCTTTCTCAATTGTCTCTCTTTCTATTTCCCTGTCTGCCTTTGTCTGTTTCTTTCCCTGTCTGTCTTTGTCTGCCTCTTTCCCTATATGTCTCTGTCTGTTTGTCTCTGTCTCTTTCCCTGTCTGCCTCTGTCTGTCTATGTTTGTCTGTCTCTTTTCCTGTCTGCTTCTTTCACTGTCTGTCTCTTTCCCTGTCTCTCTGTCTGTCTGTGTCGGTCCCTGTCTGTCTCTTTCCCTGTCTGTCTCTTTCCATATCTGTATCTTGTTGTCTGTCTGACTCTTTCCCTGTCTGTCTGTCTCTTTCCCTTTCTGCCTCTATCTGTCTGTCAATATGAATGTGGCAGCAGCAGTTTTTGCTGGAGCAGGTTCAAGTAGGTTATTTACACATATGTAATGAATAGAGAAGTTCCTTACTTAACATGAGCTACTATCCATTTAACCCCATATTGACCGCTAATACATTTTAAAATGATGGCCATTAATGGTACTTATTCCAACTGACATTGTAAAACGGTGTTAAGGAATAAGAGTGTAGTCCCACACAGCTTTGGAAAATCCCCAGGATTTCAGCTACTGAGGGAAGCTGAGAGGGAGCTTATGATCTCGGATGGATATTCTGGTCCCCATCCATGTTATTGCCGTTATGCACCGCATAATGGTGATAATGTTTTAATAAATGACAGGTCTGGTAAAAATTAATTTCTCTTTCATCTGACATGATCAAACATGTCATGTGGGGGAGAAACATCCTCCTTCAGTTCCCCAGTCCTCCAGTCCAGTTAAAGTCCCCTCCGATCCCCATCCTCCTCTCTAGGTTGTAAAATAGTGGGCACATGTGTTGTGCGCTTGCTGAAATCAGCCTCCGATCCTACACTTGATATCTCACCCATTTAACATGATCAAACATGTAGCGTTGGAAAGAAATGTCTTCCCCTGGTCCCCTCTGTTTCCACCTAGTCCCTTGGTGCAGTCAAAGTGTCCACAGTTGCCTCCTGCTGTTCAAATGACAGGCTCATGCAATGTGCACCTACCGAAATTGCCTCCTCCACCTAACTTCTCTCATCTGACATAATAAAACATGTGAAATGAGAGAGAGATTTCCTCCCCTGGTCTCCTCTTGAGTCAAAATGCAGGGTGCATGAGCAGAGCAGGCATTGCCAGCTCTTTGCAAGGAGTATGACGTACAGTGACGTCAGTTAGGTTACTGCTGGTCACACTTGCCAGTTGTTTAACCCTTTCACGACCGGCCGATTTTTCGCTTTCCGTTTTTTTTTTTCGCCATTCTTTTTCTGAGAGACGTAACTTTTTTATTTTTCAGTCAATATGGTCATGTGAGGGCTCATTTTTTGCGGAACGAGCTGTACTTTTAAATGAAACCATCAGTTTTACCATATTGTGTACTAGAAAATGGCAAAAAAATTCCAAATGCTGAAAAATTGCAAAAAAAGTGCGATAGCACTATGGTTTTTGAGATATTTTATTCACTGTGTTCACTATATGGTAAAACTGATGTGTGGGTGTGATGCCTCAGGTCAGTGCGAGTTCGTAGACACCAAACATGTATAGGTTTACTTTTATATAAGGGGTTAAAAAAAAATCGGAAGTTTGTCCGAAAAAAGTGGCGCACGTTTTACGCCATATTCCGTGACCCGTAGCGTTCTCATTTTTCGGGATCTTAGGCTCAATGACGGCTTATTTTTTGCGTCTCGAGCTGACGTTTTTAACGGTACCATTTTTGCGCAGATGCTACGTTTTGATCGCCTCTTATTGCATTTTGCGCAAAAGTTGTGGCGACAAAAAAACGTCGTTTTGGCGTTTGGAATTTTTTTGCCGCTACGCCGTTTACTGATCAGATTAATTGATTTTATATTTTGATAGATCGGGCGTTTCTGAACGCGGCGATACCAAATGTGTGTATATTTTTTATTTTTTTAACCCTTTAATTTTTAATGGGGCGAATGGGGGGTGATTTGAACTTTTAGGTTTTTTTGTTTTTTTTTAATTTTTTAAAACTTATTTTTTTACTTTTTTTTTTTTTTTTACTAGTCCCCCTAGGGGGCTATTGCGATCAGCATTCCGATCGCTCTGCAGTATCTGCTGATCACAGCTGGAAGGCTGTAAACAGCAGATACGCTCTCTTTCTCTTTTGCTGTGCCCCGGGCACAGCGAAAGTGAAACCAATTCATGTGTAGTACAGGAGTCATCACATGACCCTGTACTACCATGACAACTATCGGGAGTCACGTGATCGCGTCACGTGACTTCCGGTTTCGGCGGTAAGTAAAACTTTACCGCGATTGCGCTTATAATGGCGCTGTCATGTATTGACAGCGCCATTATAAGGGGTTAATCGGCACGAGCAGATAACGATTCTGCTCGTGCCTAGCAGGCACACATCTCAGCTGTGAAAATCAGCTGAGATGTGTGCCGATCGCGGCATGCTGCCGCCGGAGGACCGCGGGCAGTAAGATTATGTCATTTAGGACGTAATTTTACGGCCCACGGTCGTTAAGGGGTTAAGCAAGGAAGTGTGACCTGCACTAAACTCGTTGATGTCACACTCCTTACAGAGTATTGGGTGAGACACCTATTAGCCCATGGAAGATCCTTTCTCTGAATGTTCCCCCATATGCTGGAAGACTGAGTCATTGTGAGACCTCCTATGTGGATAACAGAGGACTAGATTTGGGATTTTGAAGGGGAATAAATTTGTAAATTAAGGTGTTTCTTGTGTTTATTGACTAATTCCTTCTTTTTATGTGCTGCAGGTTCGCTTTTGGGGACTAAGTCGGTTTCGGTGGACTATGTTGGGAACCCTGGATTACTGCTGGATTTTTTTTTCCTTTGTTTTTTTTTTTCTCTTGGGATATTTTTCAATAATTTGGGGAAATAGGGAATGTGTTAAATAGTGTCTTTTAAAATAAAAAAAATGTGTTTTTTATTTCTTTTTTACTGACTGGGTTATTAATGTCTGGTATCTGATAGGCTCAACATTACTTACCCCTGGCCCTAAAGCCAGCTGACATTATACAGCTGACATCAACCCGATATATTAACCTGTTTGCCAATGCACCAGGGCAGTGGGGAGAGTAAGGGCAAAGCGCTAGGATTGGGGCATATAATGGATGCCCCAATTCTGGGCTGGCTGCAGCCTGCTATTTTTAGGTCGGGGAGAGACCAATAACCATGACCCTTCTACCCTGAGAATAGCAGACCCCAGCTGTCAGCTTCACCTTGGCTTGTGATCCAATTTGGGGAAGACCGCTTGTTTTTTTTATTTTTTTTTTTTTATTTTTATAAATAAATAATTTAAAGAAACAACATGACCTCTGTTTTGGATTACCAGCCAAGGTAAAGCTCCCTGTTGTGGGCTGCAGGCTGAAACTGTCTGCTTTACCCTAGCTGGCTATCAAAAATGTAGGAGAACCCACTTTGTTTTTTTAGTTAAATATTTTTTGGCTAAATACATGGCTAAAAACCCTTCAGTGCCACATGAAAACCACTAAATAGTGTAAGCTTAGAATATGTAAGATGTTATACAGTCCCTGTCAAACGTTCTGTCGCTAATCCATGTTATGTAAAAAAAAGCTTATAACCTGACTTTAAATTCATTCATTGGTTTTATAAATTACTCTTTTGAAAGCTGAAAGCCTCCCAAATTTGGTTTAGGTTATGAAAATAAAGTTGCTGCAAAGCTAAAATATTGATCATTTCATGAACACAGAAAGGTCAGATTTTGGCAAGACAAAAGTTTTGTTGCCCACAGAAAGTAATGTGAAATTCAAACAAATAATTAACTTCTAATAGAAAGATATGTTGCATAACATTGGTGAATGAAGTTGTGCTGCTACTAGAGCCATATTTAATATTTTGTGTGACTTCCATGAGCTTGAAGGACTGCATCCATGAGGTTCACAAGGATTCATACAATGTATTGATGAAGTCATCAGGAATAGCCAAGAATGCAGTCTTACATGCCTCCCAGACTTCGTCTAGATTCCTTTGTTTTGTCTTCCAAGCTTCCACTTTCATCCTACCCCAAACATGCTCAATGATGTTCATGTCTGGTGACTGGGCTGGCCGGTCCTTGAGCACCTTGATCTTCTTTGCTTGGAGGAACTTTGTTGTAGAGATGGATGTATGAGATGGAGCACCATCCTGCTGCAGAATTTGACCCCTTTTATGATTGGGAATGTAAGAGGTAGCTAATACGTCTTGATATTTTAAAATATTGATATTGCCTTCCACCTTGCAAATGTTTTGCACACCCCCATACTGAATGTAACCCCAAACCATGATCTTTCCACCACCAAACTTAACTGATTTCTGGATCCAAACGGGCTCCAGTAGGTCTCCTGCAGTATTTGCGGTGGCTGCAGTGTAATTCAACTGAAGATTCATCAGAGAAGTCCACCTTCTGCCACTTTTCCAACATCCATCTGTTTAGCAGGCTGTGGGACTTGGCAAATGCCAATTTTTTTTTTATTGCCTTTTGTTTAGTGCTGGCTTCTGGGCACTGATTTGACCATGGAGGCCATTTTGAGACAGAATCCAACAAACTGTTCTAGTTGACACAGGGACCTCTGCTGCAGTGAAAGAGGCGCTGGCTTTGGATTTTCTAACCAACAAACTATCCTCCTGAGCATTTGTTTTGTGGGGTCTGCCAGACCTGGGCTTGTGAAAAAGATCTCCAGTCTCTTTAAATGTTTTTTTTATTATTTCTACTTGACGCTGAGACACATAAAAGGTGCCAGCCACCTCTGCAGTGGAACTGGTTTTCAGCCTCTTGATAATCAAGGCTTTGGTTGCAGGGTGGATTTTTGGCATGTTGTCAGAGGTCAAGTTGCAGTTCAACTGAAGGTCTGGGGTGCTGAGTTTCTTTTTATACACATCTACTAATTAACCAATCATTTAGTGCACACAGGTGAGGATGTAAACTAGGATTGGGTGCATTATATGACAAGGCAACAAAACTTTTGTCTTGCCAAAATCTGACCTTTCTGTGTTCAATAAATGATGAATATTTTAGCTTTACAGCAACTTTATTTTCATAACCTAAACCAAATTTGGGAGGGTTTCAGCTTTCAAAAAAGTAATTTATGAAATCAATGGATGAATTTAAAGTAAGGTTATAAGCTTTTATTTACATAACATGGATAAGCGACAGAACTTCTGTCAGGGATTGTTTAAAGCTGGGTTCACACATAGTGACAGCGACAACGGCGTTGCTGTTACGTCACCATTTTCTGTGACGCAACAGCGACCTTGTAAGTCGCTGTTATGATCGCTGCTTGGCTGTAAAACACAGCAGACGCAGCAGCGATCATAACGACACGCGTCGCTGTGCTACATGTGCAGAGAGCAGGGAGCCGCGCACACTGCTTAGCGCTGGCTCCCTGCACTCCTAGCTACAGTACACATCGGGTTAATTACCCAATGTGTACTGCAGCTACATGTGCAGAGAGCAGGGAGCCGCGCACACTGCTTAGCGCTGGCTCCCTGCACTCCTAGCTACAGTACACATCGGGTTAATTACCCGATGTGTACTGCAGCTACATGGGCAGAGAGCAGGGAGCCGGCACTGACAGCGAGAGCGGCGGATGCTGGTAACGAAGGTAAATATTGGGTAACCAGGGAAAGGTCTTCCCTTGGTTACCCGATGTTTACCCTGGTTACAGCTTACTGCAGGCTGCCAGATGCCAGCCCCTGCTCCCTTCTTGCTTCATTTCGTCGCTCTCTCGCTGTCACACACAGCGTTGTGTGCGTCACAGTGGGAGAGCGACAACCAAAAAATGAAACAAGACATTCAGCAACGAGCGGCGACCTCACAGCAGGGGCCAGCTCGTTGCTGGATGTCACACACAGCGACAGTGACGGGACGTCGCTGCTACGTCACAGAAAATGGTGACGTAGCAGCGACGTCGTCGTCGCTGTGTGTGACACCATCTTAAGTGTTTAATCTGTCTATCAATATATCTATCTATCTTATCTATTCATCTATATGGCTATCCTAGCTTTTAAGAGCATGTAAAAGATGATGTTGAAAACGTATGGTGTATGCCGTTCGTGGTTTTTGACCACATATGGGGTATTAGCGAGCTCACAAATAAATTGGGTACTAAATTTAAGGGTCCAATTTGTTGTGCTATCCCTTGTAAAAGTGAATACATTTAGGATAAAGCATCATTTTTAGGTAAAATGTAAAATTTATCATTTCATTCCACCTTGCATTCATTTCTGTGAAACACCTGAAGAGTTAATAAACTTCTTGAATGTGGTTTTGAGCAGCTTGTGCGGTGCACTTGGTAGAAAGGTGTCAATTTTGGGTATTTTCTGTCACATAGACCTTTCAAATTCACTTTAAATGTGATGTTGTCCTTAAAAAAAATGATGTCATACCCATGTGACCAGAAGGAGCAGGGCCTCAGCCAACGGAAAAATAATGTTGCTTCCTGGTATCAACTATGTTGGCTGGGGCCCTGCCCCTTTTGGTCACATGAGTCTGACATCAGCACAGGTCCTTCAAGTCACTTAGAAACATTTATATAATAGAATTAGCATAAATAACAGGGGAAGGACAGACAGGCAGGAGGACAGGAATCACTATGAATACCCACCCCCACTCTCAGCTGATTGGCAGCTGCTGTCATTCAAAAATCTGCTCATTTTACAAACTTTACTTGCTTGTGTTTCAAAACCTCTGCATCCTAGCTGACAACTATGGTATGTATAGAATCAGCCACTATAACACTGGCTTTAGGTTATATAATAAATTCCTGGTGATTGGTGGGCTTTAAATTTACTGTAGAAGGTAAGTATGAAGATTCCAGAACGAGGTTTATTTTTCAGCTGAGTTCTTGTAGTTATGCACAGTTACAGTAGGTAAAAAACTACAGTATGTGTAGATAATGGTAGCAAGATGGAAGGCAAACCCTATCTGGGGAAGAAGAAGAGAGGAGCTACTGACATCAGAGCATAGGAGATATACAGGGAGAGAAACAAGGCAAACTTTTAAAAGGCAAACCGTATTGCATAGAAACGTAACAGCAACAAAGTAAATGACAATTTGTTTATATGATTCACAAGTAGTGGGACATGACACTGTATGTTTTCAGCTGTGTATGTTTTCAGCTGTGTATGTTTTCAGCTGTGTATGT
The DNA here is from genome assembly GCF_048569485.1 of Anomaloglossus baeobatrachus. Classification (NCBI taxonomy): domain Eukaryota; kingdom Metazoa; phylum Chordata; class Amphibia; order Anura; family Aromobatidae; genus Anomaloglossus; species Anomaloglossus baeobatrachus. The sequence continues at coordinate 207,347,243 of NC_134354.1, forward strand.
TTTCAGCTGTGTATGTTTTCAGCTGTGTATGTTTGCCTCTGCTGTGGTGTCTCAAAGAATAACAAACTTTAAAAGCTAGCAGGGTAACAAGGTGCACGGGTGACTGAATAGTCAAAAAGGCCAGTTTCCTGATGGCTTCTTCTCGTCCTATCCCTTTGAGTGATTGTATATAGATAGTATGGGGAGATAAGGTATGCAACACCAGTGACTATGTAAGGGGAATACATGAAATAGCAGAAACTGCTGTGTGAATACTGACTTGAAAAATCCAATAGCTACATGTAAGAGTGAAAATGTGAAAAATGGAATCTGCATTACTGCCATGAACATATGAATAAAGAGAAATTTAGCTACTGAATTGATCAATGCAATAGAGCCCCAACACTACGCCAAAGTATTTCTCTACGTTGGGGTCCCTAGCTTGTGTGTGTCCTCTCATGCAGTTAAAAAACTTACCGTGTAAGGGAAGCTGAGACCCAGGCTATATATGCGTATGATATGGATTGGCAATAGGTGTGTGGGGAGGGTTCACAAACGAAAAAAACTACTAACAATAACAAATAACGTTTGGAACACCATTCTAAGTCTGAACTGGGTGCAAAAACCTAAAAAAACATCACTATGGGGAGATAAGGTATGCAACACCAGTGACTATGTAAGGGGAATACATGAAATAGCAGAAACTGCTGTGTGAATACTGACTTGAAAAATCCAATAGCTACATGTAAGAGTGAAAATGTGAAAAATGGAATCTGCATTACTGCCATGAACATATGAATAAATAATACACGGTAAGTTTTTTAACTGCATGAGAGGACACACACAAGCTAGGGACCCCAACGTAGAGAAATACTTTGGCGTAGTGTTGGGGCTCTATTGCATTGATCAATTCAGTAGCTAAATTTCTCTTTATTCATATGTTCATGGCAGTAATGCAGATTCCATTTTTCACATTTTCACTCTTACATGTAGCTATTGGATTTTTCAAGTCAGTATTCACACAGCAGTTTCTGCTATTTCATGTATTCCCCTTACATAGTCACTGGTGTTGCATACCTTATCTCCCCATAGTGATGTTTTTTTAGGTTTTTGCACCCAGTTCAGACTTAGAATGGTGTTCCAAACGTTATTTGTTATTGTTAGTAGTTTTTTTCGTTTGTGAACCCTCCCCACACACCTATTGCCAATCCATATCATACGCATATATAGCCTGGGTCTCAGCTTCCCCTACACGGTAAGTTTTTTAACTGCATGAGAGGACACACACAAGCTAGGGACCCCAACGTAGAGAAATACTTTGGCGTAGTGTTGGGGCTCTATTGCATTGATCAATTCAGTAGCTAAATTTCTCTTTATTCATATGTTCATGGCAGTAATGCAGATTCCATTTTTCACATTTTCACTCTTACATGTAGCTATTGGATTTTTCAAGTCAGTATTCACACAGCAGTTTCTGCTATTTCATGTATTCCCCTTACATAGTCACTGGTGTTGCATACCTTATCTCCCCATAGTGATGTTTTTTTAGGTTTTTGCACCCAGTTCAGACTTAGAATGGTGTTCCAAACGTTATTTGTTATTGTTAGTAGTTTTTTTCGTTTGTGAACCCTCCCCACACACCTATTGCCAATCCATATCATACGCATATATAGCCTGGGTCTCAGCTCCCCTACACGGTAAGTTTTTTAACTGCATGAGAGGACACACACAAGCTAGGGACCCCAACGTAGAGAAATACTTTGGCGTAGTGTTGGGGCTCTATTGCATTGATCAATTCAGTAGCTAAATTTCTCTTTATTCATATGTTCATGGCAGTAATGCAGATTCCATTTTTCACATTTTCACTCTTACATGTAGCTATTGGATTTTTCAAGTCAGTATTCACACAGCAGTTTCTGCTATTTCATGTATTCCCCTTACATAGTCACTGGTGTTGCATACCTTATCTCCCCATAGTGATGTTTTTTTAGGTTTTTGCACCCAGTTCAGACTTAGAATGGTGTTCCAAACGTTATTTGTTATTGTTAGTAGTTTTTTTCGTTTGTGAACCCTCCCCACACACCTATTGCCAATCCATATCATACGCATATATAGCCTGGGTCTCAGCTCCCCTACACGGTAAGTTTTTTAACTGCATGAGAGGACACACACAAGCTAGGGACCCCAACGTAGAGAAATACTTTGGCGTAGTGTTGGGGCTCTATTGCATTGATCAATTCAGTAGCTAAATTTCTCTTTATTCATATGTTCATGGCAGTAATGCAGATTCCATTTTTCACATTTTCACTCTTACATGTAGCTATTGGATTTTTCAAGTCAGTATTCACACAGCAGTTTCTGCTATTTCATGTATTCCCCTTACATAGTCACTGGTGTTGCATACCTTATCTCCCCATAGTGATGTTTTTTTAGGTTTTTGCACCCAGTTCAGACTTAGAATGGTGTTCCAAACGTTATTTGTTATTGTATATAGATAGTGACTTGTTAGTCATTTCAGATTCCAACATAAAAGGTTGAAATCATACAGCCAGCTTCTGATACATTCTGCAAATTTTGGTTTGGTTAGCATGTATAGATTTTCAGGTTCGCTTTAGGAAACAAATATGCTTCAATAGTAATGTGTGATAAAAAATAATCATAATTTTTTAATCTTTTCTCTACTTTTTCTGTTCTAATGTATGTTATATTTTATAGCTGTGAATTTCAACAACTCAAAATCAAAAATTATCAATACATGTAGTGGGTGAGAGCTTGTTTTGTTGAACAATAGAATGCAAAAAATCTTTGAAAAAGAAATAGATCATTAAAAAATATCAAAAGTACATAAAACTAGTTCAGTAAAAGGCCTTACCACAAATTGATGTTGGCGATAACATTGAATATACAGTATAATATTGATCTGATCTTTTACGAGCATTGTAAGACAACATATACAACAAAAACATGTTTATAACATATATTGTCAAACACTAGAATACAATAATTGGACAAGTAAAATGTGTTCATTTTGCAATTTTTATATGTCACATTGTGGGTCATCAAAGCAAATATCCTGGATTACATATTTGTTCACTTTACTGCTATCAAATGCTGGAGTATAACAACATCTATAAATACTGGCTATGTTTGGTTATAAAAGGTGAAGCTTGAAGCTACAAAATCAATGTTCATAGTAAACAATGTTAAGATAACATTGACAACAGGGTTAATCTTCCGAGCAATGCTCCTTGAGATATCTAAATATACAACATTAGGATCAAAGTGTAAATCATAAATCATCATTATTTTATCGTGCTGAGCAGGGAATAGATTAATTACATGTTCCCTGTGAAGAATAACATAGGAGTGATAGAAGGCAGCAATATACTTCATTATATATTGAAGCACAATGATTTATTGGAACCAAAATCTTTGGATAATTAACTCTTACTGCAAGAGACTATTTTCACCTTCCCGACATGGCAAAATTTTACAATTCTGATGAGTGTCCCTTTATGTGACAATAACTCTGAAACTCTCCAACAGATCCCAGTCATCCTGAAAAGGTTTTTTGTGAGACATTGTACTTCATGTTAGGGGTAAATTCATGTTGAAATTTTTACATTTATTTGTGAAAATATCAGAAATTTTGCAAAAGTGTGAATATTTTGCAATTTTAGATTTATTTTATTTGTATGATTTTTAACCAGACAGTTATGTCACGCAAAATTGTTAATAAATAACATTATTTCTTTTTTTAGGGACCACATTATTATTATTTATTATTATAGCACCATCAATTCCATGGCACTTTACATGTGAAAGGGGTGTACATAATAGCGACAAGTACAATAATTATAAACAATACAAGACACAGACAAGTACAGGAGGATAGACGTCCATCACAATGGAAGTGACTTTGAGAGGCCTAGGTAACCGAAAATACCTAAACATGACATCATTTAAAACACCGCACTCCTCAAAGGGTCAAAACCACATACAATAAGTTTATTAACCCTTTATGTGCTTTACAGGAATTAAAGTAACATGGAAGGAAAAAATTTACTTTTTCACAGAAAAATATTGCTTTAGCCTCAAATTTTGTATTTTCTCAATGGTAACAGGGGACCATGCAGTTTGTTTTTCAATATTTCCTTTGAATACCAATACTCCATATGTGATGAAAAACTACTGTTTGGGACCGTGGCAGGGCTTAGAAGGGAAGCAACATCGTTTGACTTTTGAAGTACAAAATTGGGTAAAAAAGATTGCAGACGCTTTGTTGTATTTGATGAGCCTCAGATATGCGTAAACAGTGGAAACCCTCCTCAATTTATCCCATTTTCGAAAATACACATCTCAAGGAATTTATTATAGATGTGGTGAGTACCTTGATACCACAGTTGCTTCACAGAATGTCTTAAGGCTGAGCCGTGAAAATGAAAAATATATATTTTTCCCCACAAATATTTTGATTTTGCCCACATTTTTTTCATTTTCACAAGGGTAACAGGAGAAAATAGAACATACAATCTTTTAAGGAATATGTGGTGATACCTCATATGTGGTGGAAAACTACTTTTTGTGCACAAGGCAGTGCTCTGAAGGGAAAGAGAGCTATTTGAAATTTGGAGCGCCATTTTGACTGAAATAGATTGCAGAGCTCAAGTGACATTTGAAGAGCCTTTGAAATGGCAATACAGCAGAAACTCCCACAAGTGACCCCATTTTAAAAACTACATCTATCGAGGAAGTTATCTAAGGCTGTATTGAGCATTATTCACCTACAGGCAATTCAGAGTTGCATAACGATGGGTTGACTAAATGAAAATGTCCCATTGTTTCTAATGTTTACCCTCAATGTTACTTTGGCCTTATCTTTTACATTTTTAAAAGGGTGAAATGAGTAAATGAACATTAAAATTTGTTACACACTTTCTCCTAAATTCACAGTACTCCATATGTGGTCAAAAACTACTTTTGAGGTACAGTGCAAACTTCAGAAGGGAAGGAGTGCCATATTGCAGTACAGATTTTGCCGGAGTAGTTTGAGGGTGCCATTTTACAGAGGCAGATTCCCCAAAGTGCTAAAAAAGCAGACCCCTTATAAATGATCTCCATATACAAACTACACGCCTTAATTAATTCATCTAGGGGTGCAGCGAGCATGTTGATACCACATGTGCCTCACAGAATTTTATACCATTGGTTAGTGAAAAAGAATAATTACATTTTTACCTCTATTATGTAAAAACATTGTTAGCCCACTATATTTCCATTGACAGATGATGGACCTGCGTGGAAGCTTTTTTTTTTGCAGAATGAGTTGAAGGTTTTATTGACAACATTTTACATGAGATCACATTTATCCTTTGCTCTACAAATAGCACTTTGAGGTTTGCATCTAAACCTTCAAATGACGTAATTCAGATGAGACCCCTGAGGGACCCATTCACTATACTGAGGAAACAGAATTACTCTGGACTCTATCTGGCTTCTGTTCAGCAGTGTCCGTCTTTTAAGATGTTCACAAAACTATGGCCAATCTTACTTTTATGGTTGCTTAAACAGTCGGACATTGCTGGAATACAGGTCAGAGACAGTCCATAGTGACTCCATCTGCCTCATTAAAGTGAGTGTTCTATAAGGAATGCCATTTGCACCAAATACTTTAGAGATTTACATAGAAATCCTGGTATTAATGCTTAGCATAGATCACAGTATAAATGAGAGTATAAATGAGAGTCAAGCCTTACTGCCATCTATGGGAAGCAGAAGAATCAAATCAAGAGCAGATCAAGAATTTATTTTATTTATTTTTTATTACATTCACTAGAGATGAGCAAACCCCCATGTTCATGTTCTGGAGACTCACTTGATCTTTTTGTAAAGTTCGACTTCGGGTTCTGAGATAACGCGAAATTGCATCCAAACCCTGAGCTTGGATTTCATAGTTATGGGATGGGGCTGGGGAGGTCTGTAAAATAAATAATATAGGTAATAATAAACAATGTCTTTATACTTACTGCTCCCGTGACACGTCCTACAAACTCGCTCAGCTGCTGTCTCCCCTCCGCTTCTGTTTCTGAGTCCGATCATTAACTTCCGGAGGTATTCACTGCACTTCTCGCCACTTGGCAGTCTTTGGCTGTTTTCGGCTGTGTTCGCAGTTACATCAGGGTTCATCCAAATCCACTGCTTAGCCTTAGGGGTACTTTGCACACTGCAACATTGCTAGCCGATGCTAGAGATGCCGAGCGCGATAGTCCCTGCCCCTGTCGCAGACGCGATATCTTGAGATAGCTGCCGTAGCGAACATTATTGCTACCGCAGCTTCACACGCACTTACCTGCCCTGCGACGTCGCTCTGGCCGGCGAACCACCTCCTTCCTAAAGGGGCGGGTCGTGAGGCGTCACAGCAACGTCACACGGCGGCGGCCAATAGAAGCGGAGGGGCAGAAATGAGAGGGATGTAAACATCCCGTCCACCTCCTTCCTTCCGCATAGCCAGCGTGAGCTGCAGGACGCAGGTAAGGAGATGTTCCTCGCTCCTGCGGCTTCACCCACAGCGATGTGTGCTGCCGCAGGAACGAGGAACAACAACGTATCTCCTATTGGTCCAACATTATGGAAATGACCGACACTACGCAGGTCACCGATTTACGTCGCTTTTGCGATCGTTTATCGGTGCATTTAGGCTTTACACGTTGCGACGTCATTACTGGCGCCGGATGTGCGTCACTTTCCATTTGACCCTGACGATATCGCAGTACCGATGTCGCAACGTGCAAAGTACCCCTTAGACTCGATTGAAATTTGATTGTCACCGTCAGTGTCAGCCTGCTTCTCAGTCTGTATAGATGCTTGTCTGCACAGAGCGATAAAGCAGAGCTGACATTGCTCTACCTGTAGACTATGTCGGACAAATGATTTTTTTATAATAAAGAAGTCTCTAAATGTTTTTTTGTGTTAGTTCTAATAAAAAAAACCTTTCTATGTGTTGTGTTTTTATTTTAATTGTTTACCAGAAATTCGTAAAGCACCTGGAAATGGTGCTAAGAAACAATGTGCCATTTCCAAAGGCGGCTGCGGAGAATCCCAATCCCCTGCTTCCTAGTTTTACCTGACTAAGTATCAAGATTAGGCAGGAGCCCAAGCATTTTTTTTTATTATTTTTTTAAATAATTAAAAAAAAAAATAATGGGCTTCCACTGTATTTTGATTGCCAGCCAAGGTAAAGCCAGGCAGATGGGGTTGGCAGCTACGGGCTTTATCTGCGCTAAGAATCAAAAATACCATGGAGTGTTACGTCATTTTTTTAAATTATTTGTTGTCCTAGTAGCTTGGATCCAGCCAGTAATCAACACTTGTAAGAATCCAGGCAACTTGGTGATCATTGAGCAGACACAGCAGCATGTATTGGCTGATGTGTGCCAGATTGTCCAGAGGCAACCACAAGCTCTCATCAGTTAGAGATGTTTGGTCTGTGTCCTCAGTATCCCACCCCAGCCATGCTCCAGTCAGTGATGTCCCTGAGCAAATTTTAGTGCCATCCTGCAGCAAACATGTTTCATCCTCTTCCTTCTCTGGCTGGACATTTGTGTAGCTGACCCCTGTTGGTACAGGAACCCACTCTAAGAGCCATGTGTGGACAATAGGACTGATAAAATTTAGAATTTACAGTTAGGTCCAGAAATATTTGGACAGTGACACAATTTTCGCGAGTTGGGCTCTGCATGCCACCACATTGGATTTGAAATGAAACCTCTACAACAGAATTCAAGTGCAGATTGTAACGTTTAATTTGAAGGTTTGAACAAAAATATCTGATAGAAATTGTAGGAATTGTACACATTTCTTTACAAACACTCCACATTTTAGGAAGTCAAAAGTAATTGGACAAATAAACCAAACCCAAACAAAATATTTTTATTTTCAATATTTTGTTGCGAATCCTTTGGAGGCAATCACTGCCTTAAGTCTGGAACCCCTGGACATCACCAAACGCTGGGTTTCCTCCTTCTTAATGCTTTGCCAGGCCTTTACAGCCGCAGCCTTCAGGTCTTGCTTGTTTGTGGGTCTTTCCGTCTTAAGTGTGGATTTGAGCAAGTGAAATGCATGCTCAATTGGGTTAAGATCTGGTGATTGACTTGGCCATTGCAGAATGTTCCACTTTTTTGCACTCATGAACTCCTGGGTAGCTTTGGCTGTATGCTTGGGGTCATTGTCCATCTGTACTATGAAGCGCCGTCCGATCAACTTTGCGGCATTTGGCTGAATCTGGGCTGAAAGTATATCCCGGTACACTTCAGAATTCATCCGGCTACTCTTGTCTGCTGTTATGTCATCAATAAACACAAGTGACTCAGTGCCATTGAAAGCCATGCATGCCCATGCCATCACGTTGCCTCCACCATGTTTTACAGAGGATGTGGTGTGCTTTGGATCATGTGCCGTTCCCTTTCTTCTCCAAACTTTTTTCTTCCCATCATTCTGGTACAGGTTGATCTTGGTCTCATCTGTCCATAGAATACTTTTCCAGAACTGAGCTGGCTTCATGAGGTGTTTTTCAGCAAATTTAACTCTGGCCTGTCTATTTTTGGAATTGATGAATGGTTTGCATCTAGATGTAAACCCTTTGTATTTACTTTCATGGAGTCTTCTCTTTACAGTTGACTTAGAGACAGATACACCTACTTCACTGAGTGTATTCTGGACTTAAGTTGATGTTGTGAACGGGTTCTTCTTCACCAAAGAAAGTATGCGGCGATCATCCACCACTGTTGTCATCCGTGGACGCCCAGGCCTTTTTGAGTTCCCAAGCTCACCAGTCAATTCCTTTTTTCTCAGAATGTACCCGACTGTTGATTTTGCTACTCCAAGCATGTCTGCTATCTCTCTGATGGATTTTTTTCTTTTTTTTCAGCCTCAGGATGTTTTGCTTCACCTCAATTGAGAGTTCCTTAGACCGCATGTTGTCTGGTCACAGCAACAGCTTCCAAATGCAAAACCACACACCTGTAATCAACCCCAGACCTTTTAACTACTTCATTGATTACAGGTTAACGAGGGAGACGCCTTCTGAGTTAATTGCAGCCCTTAGAGTCCCTTGTCCAATTACTTTTGGTCCCTTGAAAAAGAGGAGGCTATGCATTACAGAGCTATGATTCCTAAACCCTTTCTCCGATTTGGATGTGAAAACTCATATATTGCAGCTGGGAGTGTGCACTTTCAGCCCATATTATATATATAATTGTATTTCTGAACATGTTTTTGTAAACAGCTAAAATAACAAAACTTGTGTCACTGTCCAAATATTTCTGGACCTAACTGTATATGCTGTTCCTCCTCCTCTTCCTCCTGTGACACCAGCTGATCCATCATCACATCAAGCTTTTTTTCAAGCATGCATACAGTCCCTGACTAAAGTTCTGTCGCTTATTTATGTTATGTAAATAAAAGCTTATAACCTGACTTTAAATTCATCCATTGGTTTTATAAATTACTCTTCTGAAAGCTGAAACACTCCCAAATTTGGTTTAGGTTATGAAAATAAAGTTGCTGCAAAGCTGAAATATTGATCATTTAATGAACACAGAAAGGTCAGATTTTGGCAAGACAAAAGTTTTGTCGCCTTGTCATATAATGCACCCAATCCTAAATGATCGGATAATTAGTGGGCGGGTATAAAAAGAAACCCAGCACCCCAGACATTCACTTGAACTGCAACTTGACTAGAGATGAGCGAACTGGTCCCGGTTCGGCTCGAGGCCGGTTCGCCGAACGGGGGTCCCGTTCGAGTTCGGTTCGTCGAACGTTCGACGAACCGAACTCGAACGTATAGGCTAGAATGGGAGGCAATCACAAACACATAAAAATGCATGATAAATGTACACAAACAGTTAATAAACATTGCCATAACACTTACCGGTCCTCGCGATCCCTTCTGCACTCTGTCTCCTGCCGCTATTCCATCCGATGATCGCTGAATCCTCCCGGTGACCTGCACTGCCAGCAGAGATGCAGGACCTATCGTGACGTCAAAATAGCCATGTGACTAGTCATGTGGCTATTATCTCATTGGCTACAGACTGGTCACATGACTATGACACGTCATGTAGGACCTGCGAGTGCATCTCTCTGGTACACGGTGCACATATGTGTATCGCCGTGTACCGGCAACATGCTCTAGCACACGGTCGACTCCCCGTTCCGTTAGGGACCGGCTGACACAGCCGGTCATTAACGGAGATCACCGTTGCCATAGCAACGCAGTTAGCGGTGACGTCACCGCTAACCGCGGCTCCGAGAGCACCGTTGCTATGGTAACGCGTCTGTCAGCGTTACCGCTAGCAGCCAGCAGTGATCACTCACGGAGTGAAGGCTGCACGCTGCTGCACGATTGTAGTGAGCATTATAGTGAGGATGGAGGTTCCCCAGCCCCAAGTGATGAGCTGGTGAATCTCATCCTTCCTCACTACAATCGTCACTACTACTACACTAGTGATGATTGTAGTGAGGATGGAGGTTCCCCAGCCCCAAGTGATGAGCTGGTGAATCTCATCCTCACTACAATCGTCACTACTACTACACTAGAAAGAAAGAAGACAGAAGAGCAGGATCGTGGAGGGCTGACAGGGGGTAATAAAGATGGAGTCTCTAATGTGTCTGTGTATTTATTTCTATTAAAGTATTTTTTCTCTGTGTGGTATCTTTTTTTTAACCCTTTATTGGAGATTCTTAATGGCCGGGTCAAACGTGCCTGACATTAAGAATCTCTGGCTTAATACTGGCTGGTAAAACAAAGCCAGTATTAACTCATGATTACCCAACAAGCCACCCGGCTCCAGGGCTGTTGGAAGAGTTGGATACAGCGCCAGATGATGGCGCTTCTATGAGAGCGCCATTTTCTGGGACGGCTGCGGACTGAAATCAGCAGCAGAGGCGCCCACAAACCTCGGGCTAACCTGTGCTGCGGATTCCAATCCCCAGCTGCCTAGTTGTACCCGGCTGGACACAAAAATGGGGCGAAGCCCACGTCATTTGTTTTTTAATTATTTAATGAAATAAGTGAAATAATTAAAAAAAACGGGCTTCCCTATATTTTTGGTTCCCAGCCGGGTACAAATAGGCAACTGGGGGTTGGAGGCAGCCCGTGGCTGCCAGCTGTACCTGGCTAGCATACAAAAATATGGCGAAGCCCACGTCATTTTTTTGGTGGGCAAAAAACGTCTCCATACAGTCCTGGATGGAGTATGCTGAGCCTTGTAGTTCTGCAGCTGCTGTCTGCTCTTCTTCATACAGACAGACAGCAGCTACAGAACTACAAGGCTCAGCATACTCCATCCAGGACTGTATGCAGAAGTTTTTTGCCCCCTGAAAAAATTATGTGGGCTTCGCCATATTTTTGTATGCTAGCCAGGTACAGCAGGCAGGTATGGCTGCCCCCAACCCCCAGTTGCCTATTTGTACCCGGCTGGGAACCAAAAATAAAGGGAAGCCCTTTTTTTATTATTTCATGAATTTCATGAAATAATTAGAAAACAAATGACGTAGGCTTTGCCCCATTTTTGTGTCCAGCCAGGTACAACTAGGCAGCTGGGGATTGGAATCCGCACCACAGGTTGGCCTGAGCTTTCTGGGCCCCACTGCTGCGAATTGCAGTCTGCAGCCACCTCAGAAAATGGCATTTTCATAAAAGCGCCATCTTCTGGCGCTGTATCCAACTCTTCCAGCACCTGCCTGCTATACCTGGCTAGCATACAAAAATATGGCGAAGCTCATGTCCTTTTTTTGTAGTTTTTTGGCAAAAAAAATAAAAAATGCTTCCCTGGATTTTCCATTGCCAGTGAAGGTAACACCAAGCAGTGGGGGTTAGCAGCCAGTAGCTGCTTGGATTACCCTTAGCTAGCAATACAAAAAATGCAGCGGGAGCCCATATATATGTTTTTTAATTATTTATTTAAATAACTAAAAATAAAATGGGCTTCCCTGTATTTTGATTGCTGGACATCACAGTGCTGTAAAAATAAATCTTTAAAAAAATGACGTAGCGCTCCACGGTATTTTCGATTCTCAGCGCAGATAAAGCAGACAGCTATGGGTTGCCACCCCCATCTGCCTGCCGTTACCTTGGTTGGCAATCAAAATACAGGGAAGCCCATTAATTTTTTCTATTTAAAAAATAGTTAAAAAAAATAATGACGTTGGGTCTCCCCATTTTTGATAGCCAGCTAGGGTAAAGCAGACGGCTGTAGCCTGAAAACCACAGCTGGCAGCTTTACCGTGGTTGGGGATCCAATGTGGAGGTCCCCTCAGGCTCTTTTTTATAATTATTTTATAAATATTAATAATTACACAATAAAAGTAGGGTCCCCCCCAAATTGGATCACCAGCCAAGGTAAAGCGGACAGCTGTGGTCTGGTATTCTCAGGGTGGGAAGGTCCATAGTTATTGGGCCTTCACAGCCTAAAAATAGCAGGCCGCAGGCACCCCAGACGTGGCGCATCCACTAGATGCGCCAATCCTGGCGCTTCACCCCAGCTCATCCCGTGCCCTGATGCAGTGGCAAACGGGGTAATAAATCGGGTTGATACTAGCTGTAAAGTCACCTGAGATCAAGCCCAGCAGTTTGTGATGTCATGGCGTCTATTAGATACCCAACATCATAAACTGTCAGTACTAACAAAAACAAAAAATCGACAAAAGAAATTTATTTGAAAAAACAGTCCCCAAAACATTTCCTCTTTCACCAATTTATTGTAAGAAAAAAAATAAAGGGGTCCCACGACGACTCTGGACCGTCTAGAATATGGGGGGAGACACTCAGGGAACGTATCCCCCATTTTCTAGGAGTGCGGACCCTTCATGTGAGGAGTGTGGGTGCAATGAATCTGCACTCACTCTCCCCGGGTCCACAGCAGCAGAGTCCATGTCGTAATGGTTGCTACCAAAGCTGCAATGCCCTGCTCATGAGGTAAGGGCATGCCTAATCAGGAGAACTACTGTAGAGGAAACTCTGCTCACTGGTATATAGGTGCTCAGAGGTAATAATAGATAAAATTAGTGAGTAACCTCGGCACTCTAAATCTCCCAGACTAAGTCAGTAAGTCACAATGGATAGTAATGCAAAATCACTCTTTATTGGTCCATATTAAGAAAAAAATTTTTTTCATAAGCATATATGTTTTTGTCCAAAACAAGTTACAAATGACGTTTCGGCCTGAGCCTTCGTCAGATTGGACTTATCTGCATGTAATCATGAAAAATGACAATAATCAGTATCACATAAGAGTGAGAGAACAATAACATAAACTCGAACAATGTAGAGGTACAATTGGGATGCAGCAAAAAAATTGCAACACAGCAAGAAATGAAACACATGATACAAATGTCATAATACAGTACAAGGACAATATAGTAATGACAAATATGGGGTCAGAGTAGACTTAGACAGCTCTGGTACGAAAGAGATGTCAATCATAAAGTAACATGTGCAGTAGGTGTAGAGCTACAGTATGCATGGCAGAGCTAATGGGTAGACCGACCATAGAAAAAGAACGGAGAAAAAGTGGAGAAAAAGTGGAGCATAAGAGGAGAAAAAGTGGAGAAAAAGTGGAGAAAAAGTGGAGAAAAAAGTGGAGAAAAAGTGGAGAAAAAGTGGAGAAAAAGTGGAGCATAAGAGGAGAAAAAGTGGAGAAAAAGTGGAGAAAAAGTGGAGAAAAAGTGGAGCATAAGAGGAGAAAAAGTGGAGAAAAAAGTGGAGAAAAAGTGGAGAAAAAGTGGAGAAAAAGTGGAGAAAAAGTGGAGAAAAAGTGGAGCATAAGAGGAGAAAAAGTGGAGAAAAAAGGGGAGAAAAAGTGGAGAAAAAAGTGGAGAAAAAGTGGAGAAAAAGTGGAGAAAAAGTGGAGCATAAGAGGAGAAAAAGTGGAGAAAAAGTGGAGAAAAAGTGGAGTAAAAGTGGAGAAAAAGTGGAGCATAAGAGGAGAAAAAGTGGAGAAAAAAGTGGAGAAAAAGTGGAGCATAAGAGGAGAAAAAGTGGAGAAAAAGTGGAGAAAAAGTGGAGCATAAGAGGAGAAAAAGTGGAGAAAAAAGTGGAGAAAAAGTGGAGAAAAAAGTGGAGAAAAAGTGGAGAAAAAGTGGAGAAAAAGTGGAGAAAAAGTGGAGATTAAGAGGAGAAAAAGTGGAGAAAAAGTGGAGCATAAGAGGAGAAAAAGTGGAGAAAAAGTGGAGAAAAAGTGGAGCATAAGAGGAGAAAAAGTGGAGAAAAAAGTGGAGAAAAAGTGGAGCATAAGAGGAGAAAAAGTGGAGAAAAAGTGGAGAAAAAGTGGAGAAAAAGTGGAGAAAAAGTGGAGCATAAGAGGAGAAAAAGTGGAGAAAAAGTGGAGAAAAAGTGGAGCATAAGAGGAGAAAAAGTGGAGATTAAGAGGAGAAAAAGTGGAGAAAAAGTGGAGCATAAGAGGAGAAAAAGTGCAGATTAAGAGGAGAAAAAGTGGAGCATAAGAGGAGAAAAAGTGGAGAAAAAGTGGAGAAAAAGTGGAGAAAAAGTGGAGAAATAGTGGAGCATAAGAGAAGAAAAAGTGGAGAAAAAAGTGGAGAAAAAGTGGAGAAAAAGTGGAGATTAAGAGGAGAAAAAGTGGAGAAAAAGTGGAGCATAAGAGGAGAAAAAGTGGAGAAAAAGTGGAGAAAAAGTGGAGCATAAGAGGAGAAAAAGTGGAGAAAAAAGTGGAGAAAAAGTGGAGAAAAAAGTGGAGAAAAAGTGGAGAAAAAGTGGAAAAAAAGTGGAGAAAAAGTGGAGAAAAAAATGGAGAAAAAGTGGAGAAAAAGTGGAGAAAAAGTGGAGAAAAAGTGGAGATTAAGAGGAGAAAAAGTGGAGAAAAAGTGGAGCATAAGAGGAGAAAAAGTGGAGAAAAAGTGGAGAAAAAGTGGAGAAAAAGTGGAGAAAAAGTGGAGAAAAAGTGGAGCATAAGAGGAGAAAAAGTGGAGAAAAAAGTGGAGAAAAAGTGGAGCATAAGAGGAGAAAAAGTGGAGAAAAAGTGGAGAAAAAGTGGAGCATAAGAGGAGAAAAAGTGGAGAAAAAGTGGAGCATAAGAGGAGAAAAAGTGGAGAAAAAGTGGAGAAAAAGTGGAGCATAAGAGGAGAAAAAGTGGAGAAAAAGTGGAGCATAAGAGGAGAAAAAGTGGAGATTAAGAGGAGAAAAAGTGGAGAAAAAGTGGAGCATAAGAGGAGAAAAAGTGGAGAAAAAGTGGAGAAAAAGTGGAGAAAAAGTGGAGAAAAAGTGGAGCATAAGAGGAGAAAAAGTGGAGAAAAAAGTGGAGAAAAAGTGGAGAAAAAGTGGAGAAAAAGTGAAGAAAAAGTGGAGATTAAGAGGAGAAAAAGTGGAGAAAAAGTGGAGCATAAGAGGAGAAAAAGCGGAGAAAAAAGTGGAGAAAAAAGTGGAGAAAAAGTGGAGAAAAAAATGGAGAAAAAGTGGAGCACCCTTTGGTACCTTTCATGCGGCACTAAGGGGTGCTTAGCTTTGTATTTAGCCAAAAAAATGAAAAAAAAATGACGTAGGGTTCCCCTTAGTTTTGTAGCCAGCTAGGGTAAAGCAGACGGCTGCAGCCTGCAGACCACAGCTGGCAACCTCACCTTGGCTGGTAATCCAAAACTGAGGGCACCCCACGCTGTTATTTTAAATTAAATAAATAATTAAAAAAAAAAACACGTAGGGGTCCCCCAAAATTGGATCACCAGCCAAAATAAAGCAGACAGCTGGGGCCTGATATTCTCAGACTAGGGAGGTCCATGGTTATTGGAATCTCCCCAGCCTAAAAATAGCAGGCCGCAGCCGCCCCAGAAGTGGCGCATCCATTAGATGCGCCAATCCTGGTGCTTCGCCCCAGCTCATCCCGCGCCCTGGTGCGGTGGCAAACGGGGTAATATATGGGGTTAATACCAGATGTGTAATGTCACCTGGCATCAATCCCTGGGGTTGGTGAGGTCAGGCGTCTATCAGATACCCGACATCACCAACCCAGTCAGTAATAAAAAAAAATAGACGACAAACACATTTTTATTTGAAAAAACACTCCCCAAAACATTCCCTCTTTAACCAATTTATTAGATTGAAAAACAAATCCAGGTCTGGTGTAATCCAAGGGGTTGCCATGACGATCCACACTGTCCCAGTCAATGAAGAGCAGGATGTTCCCCATTGGCTGGGAGAGCAATGCAGTGACCTGAGCTAACATCAATGGGGCAGCCCAGGTCACTGCAGGGGGGTGACAAGTGCTGCTGTCAGCGAGGTACATTACCTGCGCTGATCTCCAGCACTGCCGACAGCCCCTGTCACTGAGGTCAATGACCGGCGCCTTCACATCAAGTATCGCGAGAGGTCCGTGACGTCACCGCCAGTGTCAGTCTCGGGTCGGAAGCGATAGGTGATGTGACAAGCGGCGGCCATGGAGGACAGTGACAGCGCTGAGGTCGGGATGGCGGGACTTCATCACCGCAGGTAAGCCGAGCGGGGGGGGGGGGTGTGTGAGAGTGTGCGTGTGTGTATATGTATGTATACATGCCGCGGGCAGGAGGGGGCGGGGTGAGCTGAGCGGGAAGTGTGGGCTTCCTGCACGTAACTAAGATAAACATCGGGTTACTAACCAAAGCGCTTTGCTTGGATACCCGATGTTTATCTTGGTTACCAGCTTGTGGCAGGCTGCCAGCGATGGCTCCTGCACAATGTAGCTGGGAGGGGGGGGGGTGCGTGAGTGAGAGTGTGTGTGTGTGTGTATATGTATGTATACATGCCGCGGGCAGGAGGGGGCGGAGTGAGCTGAGCGGGAAGTGTGGGCTTCCTGCACGTAACTAAGATAAACATCGGGTTACTAACCAAAGCGCTTTGCTTGGATACCCGATGTTTATCTTGGTTACCAGCTTGTGGCAGGCTGCCAGCGATGGCTCCTGCACACTGCAGATGTAAAAAGCCCTGCTTTTTGCTGCTAGAACCGTTCTCGAACGTATCTAGAACTATCGAGCTTTTGCAAAAAGCTCGAGTTCTAGTTCGATCTCGAACAGCCCCAAAAATCACTCGAGCTTAGAACTGGAGAACCTCGAACCGCGAACCGCGCTCAACTCTAAACTTGACCTCTGACAACATGCCAAAAATCCACCCTGCTAGCAAAGCCTTGATTATCAAGAGGCTGAAGACCAGATCCACTGCAGAGGTGGCTGGCACCTTTAATGTGTCTCAGCGTAAAGTACAAAGAATTAAAAAAATATTTGAATAGACTGGAGATGTTTTTGACAAGCCCAGATCCGGCAGACCCCGCAACTATTGTGTTTCTTCAGATATTTTGTCATACCATGCCTGATGAAGAGACCTAAGGAGTCTCGAAAGCTTGCTTTGTAACAGCATTTTATTTTAGCTATTAAAAGATATCACAACTCCAAAATTATAACTGAGAGCAATCAATTACTCTGTTATTAAAAATGGGTGGGCATCTATCAAACACCCCAATTGCTAACCCAGTAGTTGAAAAAAGAAAAATGAATTTTATTTGGACAAACACCTCTTGACTACAGCCCTAGTTCACTAATTTGTAACAAATGTTTTTTGAAAAAATCTCAGACGTAAACCATAGCACCGTCCCACGATGTTCCACAAAAGCAAATCTGAAAGACATATAAAGGGAAAATTAGTAAAGAGATAAAGACAAGAGACACTCTCTTTCACCAATTTACTTCCCTGGCAAATCCCTAATCTGGGTCTGGCATAATTCGATAAGAGGGTCCCATGACAATTCCATACTCACTGTCCCAGTCAATGAAGAACAGAATATTCCCCAATGGCAGGGAGAGCTGTCCCTGTAGTCTTACACACTGCTGTGAGATGCACTGCAGTGAACTGAGATGACCATATGAAGTCGCCCAAGGTTACCGCAGGTGTTCACACAGCAGTGTGTGAGCAGATGATGGTATGACTAGCAGTGGTGTCATGAGGTAGCTGAGTTCATGGTCTGTGGCAATTAACTCGGCTGAACTTATGACAACACCGCTAATTGTATCATGAGAGCCTACAACATCACCACACATCACAGCCATGGGCTCTCGTGATATTTCACATGAGAATGGCCTCGAGCATCGAGCTCACTGGCGAGCAAAGATGTCCCGAGTTCAGCTTAGTTAATTCCCGCCAGCAATGAACTAAGCTAACCACATGACATTACCACTCGTCATGCCCGCTACTGCTCACACACTGCTGTGTGACCTGCTGCTAAGACCTATGGTGAGCTCATGAGTTAATTTCAGTTCACTGCACTGCTTTTGACAGCAATGTGGGATGCTGCAGGGACAGCTATCCCAGCTAATGAGGAATATTCTGTTCTTTCATTGACTGGGACAGTGAGTATGTGATCATTGTTGGACCCCATCACACAGATGACACGGATATTCCACAGATGATACACAGATGAAACAAAGAGATTAGGAAAGGGGAAAAGTGCAATCGCATTGCATATGGAATGACACTTGCATCTCATTTGTATCTCCCTCCAAGACACTTCAGGAGCAACAACAAAGCTATATTTTACACATAGATCTGTCAAAAATCAAAGTTCACCACCCAATATAATTAATGTAACACAAGAAGAAGTATGCCTGCGTCTGAATAAATTAAACATTGACAAATCCCCCTGGTCAGATGCCATTCATCCACAAATATTGAGGGAATTGAGCTCAGTAATCGAAAGACCACTGTATCTCATCTTAGTCTCGGTTGTAATAGGGTTGGTGCGTAACCTCAGGATTGGAGGATTGCTGATGTGGTACCGATATTTAAGAAAGGTAAGAGGGTGGATCCCAACGTATTGTTACCCCTTTCTAAGTTTCCAGTTTTGGGCTCTACATTTGAAAAAGGACATGCAGAAGTTAGAGTCAGTTCAAAGGCGATTAACTAGACTACTGCAAGGAATGGAAGGCCTCCCATATGATTAAAGGTTAAAAAAGTTAGATTTGTTTAGCTTAGAAAAAAAAACATCTCAGAGGAGATCTTATTTATATGTTTAAAGACATGTGTGGTCAATATAAAGGACTGGCACATGACTTATTTTTTCCAAAGACAATACTAAGGACAAGGGGGCATACACTGCGAATGGAAGGAAAGAGATTCCGGCAGCTAAATAGGAAAGGTTTGTTTACAGTTAGAGCAGTCAGACTGTGGAATGCCCCACTGCAAGAGGTAGTAATAGCAGATACTATAACAAATTTTAAAAAAGGGCTGGATGATTTCCTCAGTACACACCATTGTTGATTATAAGTGACTTAAGCCTGCTTTACACATGTCGATATGTCGTGCGATCGCACCCGACCTCACCGTTTTTGCGGCACGGGTAATTTGTTGCCTGTGTCGCACAAAGTTGTAATCCCTCGTCACACGTACTTACCTTTCAAACGACGTCGCTGTGGGTGGCAAACATCCTCTTCCTGAAGGGGGAGGGACGTTCAGCGTCATAGCGACGTCACACAGCGGCCGGCCAATAGTAGTGGAGAAGCGGATATGAGCGGGACATAACTTCCCGCCCACCTCCTTTCTTACGCATTGCAGGTAAGATGCAGTTCATCATTCCCGGGGTGTCACATAGAGCGATGTGTGCTGCCCCGGGAACGATGAACAACCGGCGCACAGAAGGACGTTCGATTTTTAGAAAATGAGCGACGTGTCAACTAGCAACGATAAGGTGACTATTTTTGCTCGATCACAGACGCTCGTAGCTGTCACACGCTACGATATGTCAAACGATGCTGGACGTGCGTCACTTACGACGTGACCCCGATGACATATCGTTAGATATATCGTAGCGAGTAACGTGCCCTTAAGTGACAAAATATATAATTGGTGGAGGAAGGTGGAACTAGATGGACTTAGGTCTTTTTTCAACCTATTTAACTATGTAACTATGTAACACTTAAACTGATAAAAAAAAGTAACAAAAAATGTAACACTGAAGCCATGTTCACATGTAACATAAATGCTATCTTTTCTGTACTCCTTTTTTCTGCACATTTCTGCAGGTATCAGGGACACATGATGCAATTACAAACTAATTATTGTGTGTTTGCCGAGTTTCTTTAAAGTGTTTTCTGTCCTATTTGATGTGTTTTTGGTGCAGAAACTAAGCAGCATATTAAATGGGGGTTTTTAGTAGTACAGAAGCTTTGATTCTACACCTAAAAATGCAACAGCAATTTTTTTACTTGTATTTTATCAGGCTCCACATAGAAGGCTCCATATACTGTAGAAATAAATGCCCCAAAACTGCATATTTCAGCAACATCTTTAGTTCCCTTTAGTTGTCCATGTTTCAGTGTGTGTGGTGTCCGTTTTCACAAGTACTGGAGACACATTCAAATGCATACTCATTAAAATAGGTGTTCATTTTTACACCTCCTTGTTTTGACACAGACTGTGTGTATGTGTAAACCACACATGTGTCCATGTAATCCACGTGGTGACATGTCCGATTAGCAGCAGCACGGATGACAAGGGCCAATAGAAGTCTACATGTCTGTGAATAGCACGTACAGCACACAGATGACATCTGTGTTGACATTTGTGTGCCATTGATGTGACATAAACCAGAATTCAATACTTTGAAGAAATATAGGATGTACAGAAAGAACAGACATGAGCAAACTTGGTCGAAAAAGGTTTGCCAATTTAAGATTCAGCTCTAGCCTTGGCCCATTTGGCTCAGGCTAAGATTCATGAACAAATTTCTCAAAAATTGGCAAACATTGGTTTTGCTTGGTAACTGTGGTGAGGAGAGGTCAGAGAAGCGGCTGACTGTTTTTTTTTGTTATTTTCTTAACTTAATGTGTGGGTGTTCCAACAGCCAATCAGTGCCCAGAAAATATCCACGCTGTTCAGACACAAGAGCTTGTGTCATTGGCAGCCTAATTCACAGGAAAATGCAGGGGTGTGCAGTGCTGGGAACGCTGTGTATCAAAAATCGGCCTTTCATCATATAGTGATTACTAATTGTGCTTCAAAAATTGCAATTTCAGCCTCTAAAGCGGGTTTTACACGCTACTATATATCTAACAGGATGTTGGCGGGGTTATGTCTTAAGTGACGCACATCCGGCATCAATAATGATATCGTAGCGTGTAACAGCTACGTGCGACGGTGAACGAGCAGAAATACTCACCTTCTCGTTCATTGTTGACACATCGCTCATTTTCTAAAAATCGAACGTCTGGTTGTTCAATGTTCCCGAGGCAGCACACATCGCTTCGTGTGACACCCCGGGAACGATGAACACAGCTCACCTGCATCCCGCCGGCAATGCGGAAGGAAGGAGGTGGGTGGAATGTTTACGTCCCGCTCATCTCTGCCCCTCCGCTTCTATTGGCCGGCCGCTGTGTGAAGTCGCTGTGACGCCGAACGTCCCTCCCCCTTCAGGAAGTCGATGTTCGCCGCCCACAGCGAGGTCGTTTGGAAGGTAAGTGCGTGTGACGGGGGGTTACAGGATTGTGCGACACGGGCAAGAAATTGCCCGTGCCGAACAAACAATGGGGGCAGGTGCAATCGCAAATGTGATTGCATGATTAATTTCAGCATGTAAAGCAGGCTTTAGACTACAAAATCTGTTATTCAGCTCCAAATTGCAATTTCAGCATCTAAATAGTGTAAAAATCTGTGATCCAGCCAAAAATTGTCATTTAATCATCAAAGTAGTGGAAATTGTGTGGTCCAGCCAAAAATGGCCATTCCATCATCTACAGTAAATAGAGATTGCTATTACTGTGGTCCTGCCAGCCATTAAAATTTGAGCATCTAAATTCTGATAATTAAATTTCTGATCCTACAACCTGCCACAAATAGACATTTCAGCATATACATACTGAATGACAGCTCTGTGCTCCGGCCACAGTATCTTAGCAGAGGTATAAAGATTTGGATATTTGTGTGGGTCTCCAACACATACAGTATGTATCACTGGAGATTAATACTAATTGTTAACTCTGTTCCCAATTCCAAAAACTAGGGGCAGACACCATGATAGTGGCCTTAACTGCCCCAGAATACCCATAATGTTGTGGTGCAGTAGTCAGGTATGGGTTATGCACCAAACAGGGTCTGGGCCAGCATTTATAGCTTTCAAATTAATTTAAAATGAAAAGGTCCATAAGTGACAGGTGTATGTGACGCGCCCACAGGGTCTGGGGAGTTACTCGTCATCGGGCCGGTGTAGGGAGTGGGATGTCACAGCGGCTAGGCCCGGTTCCGTGACCCCGGCAGTGTCAATAAATGTTAATGTTGGGGATTGTAGTTATTCGTGACGACACCTGTGGTGTGCGGCTATAATGGGAGCCACCGCTGCAAGAGTTTTCCTAAGAGGGCCGATGGTAGTGCAGCTAGGTTGGTACAACGCTCAACAGGCAGAGCTCAGGCCCACAGGGACATAGGGAGTAGTAGTCCCCTGTTACGAGGGGGACCCGGGGAAGCGTGCCAAGATGGTATATGGACAGCTTCCGCCGGTCAAGGTCCACTGTGCGGTGTAAGGGACCGCTGCTATGGTGGGAGAAGAGTGAGCTGGTTGCTGCTAGCGATCGTCTGGAATGTCACAGACGATCTGCGTACACCTGTCCGCCCTAACCCGTGAGGGTTGTATGGCACGGGGCTCACAACTCGGTGTACCTGTTGCACGGGGACGCACAGAGGTGCCTACGCATGTGTGCCAGCGGGAGTCACAGGAATATGGCACGAGGGTACCACAGAGGTGCCCACGCACGTGTGCTTCAGAAACCAGGTGAGTCCGACAGAGATTCAAGGAGCTCACCTGGGACAGGTACACAGCCTGTTAAACGGAATACTGCCGGAGCAGCAAGGCAGGGGCGAGACCTGCAAAATACAATGACGTCTGTACAGTGGCGTGGCAGCACGCTGCCAGACATCCAAACATAGAAGGACGGTCGCGCGCCGCCATGATGGCAGGAGGGGTTTTTAAGGAGATGTAGCTCCAGCCAAGGGCGGGCGCAAGACGGATGTGACCCAATCATGATCTGTGACGTCCTGGCCCGGCCAGTCAGGATTCAGCACATCACCAGCCTCGTTTTCTGGCCGTGTGATACCAGTGAGCGAATCAGAAGACGTCACGTGGGGCACATGCTCAACCTCCTGCCTCTGGGTCATAATGGCGGGATCTTCGGTTTCACAATGTGCAGAGCTAAGGGAAGTCTTGCTGCTTCCCTGAGCATCTATCCTTTGCACACTGTGCAACCACTCCGACCCTCTGCGATGCCGAGCAGGAGGGCACGTGGCAGGCAAGGGATGGGAGACCACTCCATTCCTTACAAGGAGTAAACCACTAGGTGTCACCCTTCTGCTGCATCTAGGAGGAGGAAACTCCTGCAGTCTCCCAGGTCTTTGGCGCTGCTGAGCAGGAGGGCTCGCGGCAGACAAGGAATGGGGGACCACTTCATTCCTTGCAAGAGGAGAGCCATGAGATGTAACAGTCCCCTGCTGCTGTGCAGCTATGATGCAGGAAGTATTTATATGACACAAGGGTTGCAGTTAAAGTTCTTTATTCATTGAGATGTCGCTGCCTTTGGACTGCCAGACCGCTTTCATGGGCTCCAGCCAATCCTGGATAGCTTGGAGGTCAGAACTGGTGTTTCTTTCTGGGAGTCCTTCCTCCCTGCGCTGTGTTGCGTGAGTCCCTGCGGCTTGAAGCTACGCTGGGCCATGAGTCCTTAGAAAGGCTCTGTTCCTGTCCCATAAGGCAGGCAGTGCAAGTCCTTTACTGGTTCCGCTCTGTGTCACGACTCCTGGCTCTATATGCTGCTGTCCCTGGGGCTCTTTGTGTGGGCCACAAGACTTGAAATTCTCTGCCCAGCGGATTCTGCTGGCAGGACATGCAGTGCCCACCAGCCTAGGGCTCCGCACCCTGATGTGTGCTCCCAGTCCTGAGGGAGCTATCCACTCTCCTCTCAGCGACCGTGTTCGCTCCCTGTCTCACTTGTTCTGTGTTGCTGGCTAACTGCCACCAACTGTCTAGTGTCTGTGTCTATCTGTCCTCCATATCCTCCTCTGTTTTCCACCCTATGGTCTTGGGACAAGTTCCTCTAGCCTCCTGTCCCCAGGACCTCTCTCCTGCAGCTTTGCTTCTTTCTTCTTTCCCCTCAGACTGTCACTTCCTGTGTCCTGTGTGAAACTGCTGACTCAGTGTGCGTGTATGTGTCACCTTACTCCCCATTGTCTAGCTCCACCCCTCAGGTTGCTCAATTAGTGGGTGGGAATTCCCATACCTTGTGGTGATCGTCCTAATGACCCTACCCTAACCCAGTCCCGGTGAGAGGGCCACTAACTAGGTGTTTTGTGGATTGTGGTTTACCGGATATGACCTCCTCCTTACTCAGGATGAATTCAGAACCTCAGGTGAGGTGCAGTACACTGTGGTGACTAAAGCCTCAGGGGCGCCACACTCCCACACAGCGAATCCCAGCACGTCCACAGGCTGGAAAGAAAACAATACAATGGTTATAACTGCAAAATTTTGTGATGCTATAAAACATAATTTCTTCCTGTTATGGGAAGCACAGTTTATTGAACATTACAAACTCTTATAATCTTTACATTAAGGCATATAAAACTCTTGGTACCATAAAATGCAGTAAAATTATCACTTTTGCACCTTGCATTATGTCCATCAAGTGCAACAATTTTAGAAGAAGACAACAATATGGGGGACCTGCCTCAAACCTCCAACGTAGGCTCTGGGCATGCTTCAGAGCATTCCAGACCACTCTTCATTACTTCTGCACGCGCGACAGGGGGTCCTGTGGTCGTGTTAATTCTGGTAGGGAGCACAACGGGTGCTACTTATATACAGGGTAGTCCTGGCCACACATAGTCCAGTGGCCCAGATGTCCATTTTTAAAACTCCAACCAGAGAAAGAAAAAAAAAAAACGAAAACATTAAATATAGCAACATGTCTTACAAAAGTATAACTTTTCTTTTTGGCATATTTACTTGCGGTCACCAGGTCTGCGGCTTCCCAGCTCAAGGCAGTCCATGTACCCCTGTACACTGTAACTCAGACCCAGTGTCGGTGTCCCCTGGTCGTTGGACACTGTGTTTGTTGCGCTGACAAGGGCAGATTCCCGGTCTAATGCACATTCCGGTGCAGGTTCAGGGGAGCCTGTCACTTCCACCCCTAGCTCCAGATTGCTCCGATAGCTGCTCGTTATGGCCCGTTGCGAGTTCTTCTGTGCAGTTCTTCCATGCTCTGTTTCTTCCTGTGAAGGTGGGACTTTGGTAAGTTTCGCTTTCCTCTGTAGCAGAGGAGGGTAGGCCTGGCTTTTCGTGTCATCTGGCAACCCAGTCCACAATGGCATGCCCCCCTTGTTTCCCATGCACCGCGTGGTTAATTGTGGCCGCTGTTTTCTGAGGGACGCCATTTGCCCAGTCCTTTTTAAATAGTCTTTAAGGTGCACAGTACCCGTTGAAGCGGGCACAAAATCCTGTTCGTGATGCTAAGTTAACGCGCTCACAGGGTCTGGGGGCTACTCGTCACCGGGCCGGTGTAGGGGGTAGGATATCACAGCGGCTAGGCCCGGTTCCGTGACCCTGGCAGTGGCAATATATGGGGGATTAGAATGGAGATTGTAGTTATTTGAGATGCCACCTGTGGTGTGCGGCTATAATGGGAGCCGCCGCTGCAAGAAGTTTCCTATGAGAGCCGATCGTAGTGCAGCTAGGGTGGTACAGCCTCAGAGAAGTCCCCAAAGGAGTAGACAGCCCCCTATATCTATAAAGATTACGGTGATGTAGGAAACACGATACACAGATAGGAAAAATAGATTTAGCAAAAGCGAGGCCCAACTAACTAGATACAAAGGAAAGGAAAGGAAACTAATTGTGGTCAGTACAAAATCCCTGCATAAAAATACCAATCTCCTGATAGTAAAAATGGCCCTGGGGGTCGAATGACCATACCCCCACTATATCAGGTACTCTTGTAAATAATGGGAGAACAAAATACCAAAAAGAACACAAAAATACAAAAGTGCAAATAATCAAGTTAGACAGGGTGAAACTCCCTTTTCTTGCAGCAGAGCTAGCAAAGGGGAACCCCCATGCTCACAACACGAAAGAAACAAAACTTCACCTGCAAGAAAACAGATACAAAACCAAGAGAAACAAACACCCTAAGGTATAAACCAGGAAGCAAGGAAAAAACTAACAAACTTATCTGCAGAAGTCTTGCTCAGGGAAACAGGGGAGGACAGAACTCCAAGCCAGGTTCAGAGACCGAGGAAAATTCAATTAGAACTGGCACCAGCAAGGCAAAAAGTGCTCTCCTATATACACCAGGCTTGTCTGCAATAGGACTTTCTTAATTCCCAATTAACGCCGACACCTGTCTGAGTCACAGGCTCAGATTCTATATGAGGATAAGGCTGCACATCAAACTTGGATAATAGTATAATGCCTCAAGCATATGGAAAAATATTGGAAAATACAATGAAAAATGCTACTTGCTAACTTGAACATGTGAATAATGAATTGCATACCTGCCATGAATATTAGGAAAAAGGAGATATTTAGCAATCGCATTGATCAATGTAACTGAGCCCCAAAACCTCGTCAAGGTATATCTCTATATTGGGGTCCCTAGCTCTGTGACCCTAACTGTGTGTCATCTCATTGCAATTAAAAACTGCTGTGGGTGGAGAGGGGTAACCAAGGACTTTCTTATATAGGAGATGGAAAAAACATGGCCGAAAGGGGCGGAGCTGTGTTCACATTCAGAAAAAAAACTACATATAACTGAATAGGATAACTGAAGTGAGCACTAATATATATATTATGAGTGCAAGCCAAAAAATACATACTATATGAGGATAAGGCTGCACATCAAACTTGGATAATAGTATAATGCCTCAAGCATATGGAAAAATATTGGAAAATACAATGAAAAATGCTACTTGCTAACTTCAACATGTGAATAATGAATTGCATACCTGCCATGAATATTAGGAAAAAGGAGATATTTAGCAATCGCATTGATCAATGTAACTGAGCCCCAAAACCTCGTCAAGGTATATCTCTATATTGGGGTTCCTAGCTCTGTGACCCTAACTGTGTGTCATCTCATTGCAATTAAAAACTGCTGTGGGTGGAGAGGGGTAACCAAGGACTTTCTTATATAGGAGATGGAAAAAACATGGCCGAAAGGGGCGGAGCTGTGTTCACATTCAGAAAAAAAACTACATATAACTGAATAGGATAACTGAAGTGAGCACTAATATATATATTATGAGTGCAAGCCAAAAAATACATACTATATGAGGATAAGGCTGCACATCAAACTTGGATAATAGTATAATGCCTCAAGCATATGGAAAAATATTGGAAAATACAATGAAAAATGCTACTTGCTAACTTCAACATGTGAATAATGAATTGCATACCTGCCATGAATATTAGGAAAAAGGAGATATTTAGCAATCGCATTGATCAATGTAACTGAGCCCCAAAACCTCGTCAAGGTATATCTCTATATTGGGGTCCCTAGCTCTGTGACCCTAACTGTGTGTCATCTCATTGCAATTAAAAACTGCTGTGGGTGGAGAGGGGTAACCAAGGACTTTCTTATATAGGAGATGGAAACAACATGGCCGAAAGGGGCGGAGCTGTGTTCACATTCAGAAAAAAAACTACATATAACTGAATAGGATAACTGAAGTGAGCACTAATATAAATATGCCATGAATATTAGGAAAAAGGAGATATTTAGCAATCGCATTTTTCATTGTATTTTCCAATATTTTTTCATATGCTTGAGGCATTATACTATTATCCAAGTTTGATGTGCAGCCTTATCCTCATATAGTATGTATTTTTTGGCTTGCACTCATAACATATATATTAGTGTTCACTTCAGTTATCCTATTCAGTTATATGTAGTTTTTTTTCTAAATGTGAACACAGCTCCGCCCCTTTCGGCCATGTTTTTTCCATATCCTATATAAGAAAGTCCTTGGTTACCCCTCTCCACCCACAGCAGTTTTTAATTGCAATGAGATGACAGACAGTTAGGGTCACAGAGCTAGGGACCCCAATATAGAGATAAACCTTGACGAGGTGTTGGGGCTCAGTTACATTGATCAATGCGATTGCTAAATATCTCCTTTTTCCTAATATTCATGGCAGGTATGCAATTCATTATTCACATGTTCAAGTTAGCAAGTAGCATTTTTCATTGTATTTTCCAATATTTTTCCATATGCTTGAGGCATTATACTATTATCCAAGTTTGATGTGCAGCCTTATCCTCATATAGTATGTATTTTTGGCTTGCACTCATAATATATATATTAGTGCTCACTTCAGTTATCCTATTCAGTTATATGCAGTTTTTTTTCTGAATGTGAACACAGCTCCGCCCCTTTCGGACATGTTTTTTCCATCTCCTATATAAGAAAGTCCTTGGTTACCCCTCTCCACCCACAGCAGTTTTTAATTGCAATGAGATGACAGACAGTTAGGGTCACAGAGCTAGGGACCCCAATATAGAGATATACCTTGACGAGGTGTTGGGGCTCAGTTACATTGATCAATGCGATTGCTAAATATCTCCTTTTTCCTAATATTCATGGCAGGTATGCAATTCATTATTCACATGTTCAAGTTAGCAAGTAGCATTTTTCATTGTATTTTCCAATATTTTTCCATATGCTTGAGGCATTATACTATTATCCAAGTTTGATGTGCAGCCTTATCCTCATATAGTATGTTTTTTTTGGCTTGCACTCATAATATATATATTAGTGCTCACTTCAGTTATCCTATTCAGTTATATGTAGTTTTTTTTCTGAATGTGAACACAGCTCCGCCCCTTTCGGCCATGTTTTATCCATCTCCTATATAAGAAAGTCCTTGGCTACCCCTCTCCACCCACAATAGTTTTTAATTGCAATGAGATGACACACAGTTAGGGTCACAGAGCTAGGGACCCCAATATAGAGATATACCTTGACGAGGTTTTGGGGCTCAGTTACATTGATCAATGCGATTGTTAAATATCTCCTTTTTCCTAATATTCATGGCAGGTATGCAATTCATTATTCACATGTTGAAGTTAGCAAGTAGCATTTTTCATTGTATTTTCCAATATTTTTCCATATGCTTGAGGCATTATACTATTATCCAAGTTTGATGTGCAGCCTTATCCTCATATAGTATGTATTTTTTGGCTTGCACTCATAATATATATATTAGTGCTCACTTCATTTATCCTATTCAGTTATATGCAGTTTTTTTTCTAAATGTGAACACAGCTCTGCCCCTTTCGGCCATGTTTTTTCCATCTCCTATATAAGAAAGTCCTTGGTTACCCCTCTCCACCCACAGCAGTTTTTAATTGCAATGAGATGACACACAGTTAGGGTCACAGAGCTAGGGACCCCAATATAGAGATATACCTTGACGAGGTTTTGGGGCTCAGTTACATTGATCAATGTGATTGCTAAATATCTCCTTTTTCCTAATATTCATGGCAGGTATGCAATTCATTATTCACATGTTCAAGTTAGCAAGTAGCATTTTTCACTGTATTTTCCAATATTTTTCCATATGCTTGAGGCATTATACTATTATCCAAGTTTGATGTGCAGCCTTATCCTCATATAGTATGTATTTTTTGGCTTGCACTCATAATATATATATTAGTGCTCACTTCAGTTATCCTATTCAGTTACAGGCTCAGATTCAGCTCCACTAAAATTCCTGGTCACCAGAGTGAGCTCCAAAACAGCACCTACACAGATCACATTCGCAACAGATATATGAAAAAAAACCCACAAACATAGAAAGACAGAGAAATAAAACTAAACACTTCACTCCTTCACCACTTTATTAAAAAAAAAAATGCTAGCTTGTTCAACGTAGACCAGAGAGAATCTAATAAAGTCTAGAGCATCGTTCTGACACTCTATAGACCTTCCTAACAAGCTATTTAAGGTCACGCTGAATTGCGTGGACTCAGAGCAAAAAAAAAGACTGCAGTTTCTTTTTAAGTAGAGATGAGTCACCCCCTAGCGTTCGAGTTCGGTTCCGTTCGACGAACACCTTCGAACCCCAATGAAAACAATGGCAGGCAAAAACAAACACATAAAAACACATTATACATGTACACACACAGTTAATAATCATTGCCATTACACTTAAAGGTCCCCGCGACGCGTCCTGCACTCCCGCCGCTTTTCCTTCCGATCATCGCTGTGCCCTCCCGGTAACTAGCACTGATGAAAGGACCTTCTGTCATATCGTCAAAGCATGTGACCAGTCATGTGTGTATTATCTCAATAGCTACAGACTGGTCACATGGCTAGACATCATGCTAGGTCCTGTCAGTGCATCTCTCTGGTACGCGGTGCTCGTTTGAGCATCTCCGTGTATCGGCGAGATGCTTGGGCACATGCTTGGCTCCCCGTTTCTGCATGACGGCATCTCACCGGTACACGGCGCTCGTTCCAGCATCTCCATGTACCGGCGAGATGCTCTGTCACATAGTCGACTCCCCGTCTCTGCATGTCGGCGTTCTTTACAGAGTTTGCCCACATGCAGGGACTGGATGCCACAGCCGGTGAATAACGGAGATAACAGTTGCTATTGTAACCTGCCTGTCAGATTACTATTAAACGGTGGCAGCGGTGACATCACCGCTTACAACCCGCAGCCTCTGTTCAATCACTGAGTGATTAGACTGCACGGGAGCAGCAGCGTCTTCCTCCCATGCAGTGCTGTCTGATGTAGCAGAGCTGCATGTGTTGAAGGAGAAAGAAGACAGAAGACCAGGATCACGGAGGAGTGAGAGGGAGTAATAAACATGAAGTCTCTAAGTGTGTCTGTGTATTTATTTCTATTAAAGTATTTTTTCTATGTGTGGTGTCTTTTTTTTAACCCTTTATTGGAGATTCTTAATGGCCGGGTAAAACTTGCCTGACATTAAGAATCTCTGGCTTAATACTAGTTAGTAAAACAAAGCTAGTATTAACTGTTTATTACACAGCAAGCCACTCGGCATCAGGGCAGCTGGAGGAGTTGGATACAGCGCCATTTTCTAGAGCGACTGCAGACTGCAATTCGCAGCAGAGGGGCCCAGAAACCTCGGCCAACCTGTGATGCGGTGCCTAGTTGTACCTGGCTGGACAAAAAAGAGGCGAAGCCCATGTCGTTTGTTTTTTTTTAATTATTTCATGAAATTCATGAATTAATTAAAAAAAGGGCTTCCCTATATTTTTAGTTCCCAGCCGGGTACAAATAGGCAGCTGGGGGTTGGGGGCAGCTGTACCTGCCTTCTGTACCTGGCTAGCATACAAAAATATGGTGAAGGCCACGTCATTTTTTTTGTGGGCAAAAAACTCCTGCATACAGTCCTGAATGGAGTATGCTGAGCCTTGTAGTTCTGCAGCTACTGTCTGCTCTCCTGCATACATTAGTGAATGGAGCATGCTGAGCCTTGTAGTTCTGCAGCTGCTGTCTGCTCTCCTGCATACAGTAGTGAATGGAGCATGCTGAGCCTTGTAGTTCTGCTCCCCCTGTCTCTCCCTCCAGCCTACAGTCCTGGATGCAGAATGCTGAGCCTTGTAGTTCTGCAGCTGCTGTCCGCTCTCCTGCATACACTAGTGGATGAAGTATGCTGAGCCCTTCAGTTCTGCTCCCCCTCCAGCATACAGTCCTGGATGGAGTATGCTGATCCTTGTAGTTCTGCAGCTGCTGTCTGCTCTCCTCCAAACAAACAGACAGCAGACAGCAGCTGCAAAACTACAAGGCTCAGCATACTCCATCCAGGACTGTTTGCAGGAGTTTTTTGCCCCAAAAAAATTACGTGGGCTTCGCCATGTTTTTGTATGCTAGCTAGGTACAGCAGGCAGCTACGGGCTGCCCCCAACCCCCAGCTGCCTATTTGTACCCGGCTGGGCACCAAAAATATAGGGAAGCCCTTTTTTTTTTAATTATTTCATGAATTTCATGAAATAATTAAGAAAACAAAATGACATGGGCTTCGCCCAATTTTTGTGTCCAGTCAGGTATAACTAGGCAGCTAGGGATTGGAATCTGCAGCGCTGGGTGCCCAAGCTTTCTGGGCACTCTTACTGCGAATTGCAGTCCTCAGTCACCCCAGAAAATGGCGCTTTCACAGAAGCGCCATCTTCTGGCGCTGTATCCAACTTTTCCAGCTGCCCTGGTGACGGGTGGCTCACTGGCTAATAATAAGGTTATATATATATATATATATATATATATATAATATTATCAACTGGCCCTAAGCCCGAAATTCATGGTGTCACGCCAATATTAGACGTGGCCACCATGAATTTCTAGTAAAGATATAAAAAGAAACACAACACACAGAAATTTTTTTTTATTAGAAATAAAACACAACACAATTAGTGACTCCATCTTTATTGAAATAAAGAAACCCCCTCCACAGTAATCCTGGGTCAAGGGTCCCGCGCCGTCCAATCCGGATCCAATATCGTCTGATCGGTTTGCTGGAAGGCAAAATGATCAGATGATGTGTCAGGTTCAAGGGTCTGAATCACATGATACATCAGCTGATTGCATAAACGGCTTTTATACAATCAGCTGATGCATCAGTGCAAAAAAAACCAAAAAACAAAGTACACACTTCTGTGCAGACTCCTGTCCGACAGCAGCAGCTGATAGTTTAGCTGGCCGGGCGGAAAAAAGCTGGCCTCTCCGCTCGACTTATAGTGTCAGGAACTTCTAAAGAAAATTGGGGATCATCGCCGCGCTTATTACCATTGAATCCAATTAATAATTTTCAGGTCATTTATTGAAGAAGTACAAGTCTACGCATTTCAGGGGTCTCTGCCCCCTTCCTCAGGACAAGTAAATAATGACACAGAAGATCTGAAACACGTAGACTTGTACTTCTTCAATAAATGACCTGAAAATTATTCATTGGATTCAATAGTGATAAGCGCGGCGATGATCCCCGATTTTCTTTAGAAGTTCCTGTTCCTATTTGATGGTTCCTCAGCTGTTTCCATCAGCCTCAATGCTCCGTTAGGTGTTGTGGCTGTCTCACAACATCTACAGATGAGTGCACCTTACAATCCTCCTATTGTTGTTTATCAGTTAAAACCCTATGCGCCTGTCTTTCTCCCACTACTTCTTATATTCACGATTTATAGTGTCAGCTTATTCCGTCAGGTGACCGCATCAGCTGATCATTGTCAGGTCTGAGAGAGAGTAAAGAGAGAGAGAAAAGAGAGAAATGAGAAGAGAGAGAAGGAGAGACAAGAGAGAGCGAAAAGAGAGAGAGAAAAGAGGGAGAAAAGAGAGAAAAGAGAGAGAAAAGAGAAGAGAGAGGGAGACAAAAGAGAGTGAGAAGAGAGAAAATAGAGAGAGAAAATAGAGAGAAAGAAAGAGAGAAAGAGAAAGAAAGAGAAAGAAAGAGAGAGAGAAAGAGTGAAAGAGAGAAAAAGAGAGAAAGAGAGAGAAAAAGAGAGAAAAAAAGAGAGAGGAGAGAAAGAGAGTGAGAAAGAAAGAGAAAGAAAGAGAGAGAAAAAGAGAAAAAGAGAGAACAAGAGAGAAAAAGATAGAGAAAGAGAGGGAAAGAGAGAGGGAAAGAGAGAGGAAGAGAGAGAAAGAGGGAGAGAGAGGAGTGAGAGAGAGAGGAGAGAGAAGAGAGAGAAGAGAGGAGAAGAGAGAGAGAGAGAGAGGGAGAGAGAAGAGAGAGAGGAGAGAGTGAGAATAGAAAGAGAAGAGAGAGAGAAGAGAGAGAGAGAGAAGAGAGAGAGCAATGCAGCCTCATTCCGTGAACTGCTCCGATTTTAGAGGTGTGTTCCACGGCTCACAGCTAATGTCCGGCTCCTCCCCAGAGTGCATAATTAAATTAAATTATAATTATAAATAATTAATAATTATAATTAAAAATAAATTAACTTATTTACTGGGACGGCCGGGACTTGAACTCATGAAGTAATTCTCCTTAGGTGGCAGCTCTACCCATTGAGCCACTGCCTTTAATGGAAAGCATAGGAAGATTTGGTAATCTTGACCTCTGTATTGCAGAGAGAGAGAGTGAGAGATCACACGCAGGCACTACCTGAGTGAAGTCTCCGGTTACAGCGCGGCTCACTTCATTGCTGCGTGGATCTGACACAGAGCGCTCGTGTGCTACGGCGCTCCCTGTCAGCTTCATGTAGCAGAGCTGAAAGCATCGTGTGGATTACTTCAGACCTTGATTGTTGTTTGGGGATTAATAAAGAGGTAAAGGAGGGTGGTTTTTTGTCTTTTATTCCAAATGAACGATTTTTCATTGTGTGTGTTTATTTACTTTCACTTACAGGTTAATCATGGAAGGTATCTAGGGGAGATGCCTGCCATGATTAACCCCTTATTACCCCAATTGCCACCGCACCAGGGCAATTCGGGATGAGCCGGGTAGAGTCCCGGGACTGTCGCATTTAATTGATGCAGCAATTCCGGGCGGCTGCCTGCAGATATTGTTAGGGTGGTGGGCTCCCCATCCTGACAATACTAGCCTCCAGGCGTGTGGCTTTATCCTGGATGGTATCAAAATTGGGGGGAACTGCAGTTTTGTTTTTTTTATTAATATTTATTTTACTACACGATATAGACCTGTTCGCCGGCGGCTGTGATTTGTTGCAGTGAGACAGCTGTCACTTAATGTAGGACGTGTCTGACTGCAATCAATCATGGTCGCCAGTGTGCAGAGAAAGCAGGAAATATCAGATTGAGTATTGAGCGGCAGCCATTTTCAAAAGTGGAAAAACCGCCGGAAGTTTGAGACAGCCGTGCAGCGCTGCGCCCGTGATATGTCAGTAGGAGAGAGGGATTGTGCTGAGGATGCAGGACGCATGCAGATACGCAATGTGCGCACATAGCCTTACTGTGAAAAGCCACTCTTTTGGTGATCGAACTGTTATGGAACGGTAACTGGAACTGACGAGCTTGAAGCAAATCATTCGAGTTTGTCGAACGACTCGAACACCGACCAAAATCACTCGAATTTGAAATTGGCGAACCGTTCGAATCGAACATCGCTCAACTCTATTTTTAAGTGCAGAATCAAAGATATTCAATACTATAACAAAAAATTAAACATACTGCATCAAATCTTCACCAAAAAACATTAAGAAGGATAATGCATAAAAATTTTACAAAATATCCAGAATGAGAAATCATTGTTATTGCATCCTGTGATGCGGCCACTGCAGAAAAACAAAGCAAAATAGTATTTATTCATGTGAACACGGCCTTACAGACTGAAAAAGGCCAGACCTCATATAATAAAGATCCCATAAAAATGAGAAAGGTCTGGCTGCTACATCTACAAATAAATTGAACAACAAATAAATCCATAGGTCCAAATTATCATAGAATCATTGAATCATAGAATGGTAGAGTTGGAATGGACCTCCTGGGTCATGTAGTCTAACCCCCTGCTCAAAGCAGGATTCACTAAATTATCCCAGACAGATGTCCGTCCAACCTCTTTTTAAAGACTTCCATTGAAGGAGAATTCACAACCTCTCGTGGCAGCCTGTTCCACTCGTTGATCACCCTCACTGTCAAAAAGTTTTTTCTAATATCTAATCTGTGTCTCCTCCCCATCAGTTTCATCCCATTGCTTCTAGTCTTTCCTTGTTAAAATGAGGATAAAACTGCTCCCTCTACAGTGTGACAGCCTTTAAGATATTTGTAGACAGCTATTAGGTCTCCTCTCATTCTTCTCTTTTGCAAGCTAAACAATCCTAAATCCTGCAACTGTTCCTCATAGAATATGGTTTGCAGACCAGTCACCATTCTGGTTACTCTTCTTTGAACTTGCTCCAGTTTGTTGATGTCTTTTTTAAAATGTGGTGCCCAGAACTGGACACAATATCCAGATGATGTCTGACCAAAGAGGAGTAAAGGGGGATAATGACTTCACGTGTCTAAAATGTATGCTTCTGTTAATACATCCTAGACTGGTGTTTGCCTTTTTTGCTGCGGCATCACACTGTTGACTCATGTTTAGTCTGTGATCTATTAGTATACCTAAGGGCAGCTTTGCACGTTGCGACATTGCACGTGCAATGTCGATGGGGTCAAATCGAAAGTGCCACACATCCGGCGTCGCAGTCGATATCGCAACGTGTAAAACCTTTTTGATATGATGAACGAGCGCAAAAGCGTCGGTATCGTATCATCGCTGCAGCCTCCGACATTTCCATAATGCCGGTGCAGCGACAGGTACGATGTTGTTCCTCGCTCCTGCGGCAGCACACATCGCTGTGTGTGAAGCCGCAAGAGCGAGGATCATCACCTACCTGCCTCCCGGCTGCAATGAGAAGGACGGAGGTGGGCGGGATGTTTACATCCTGCTCATCTCTGCCCCTCCGCTTCAATTGGCCGCCTGCCGTGTGACGTCGCTGTGACGCCACACGATCTGCCCCCTTAGGAAGGAGGTGGGTCGCCGGCCAGAGAGACATCGCACGGCAGGTATGTACGTGTGAAGCTGCCGTAGCGATAATAATCGCTACGGCAGCTTTCACTAGATATCGCATGTGCGACGGGGCCGGGACTATCGCTGCAGCATCGGTAACACATTGTTACCGATGTCGCAGCGTGCAAAGCCCGCCTAAGTCTTCTTTACACATGCTGTTTGATAACTCTATTCCTCCCATGCTGTATATGCTCTTTTCATTATTCTTGCCAAGATGTAAGACTTTGCATTTCTCCCTTTTAAAAACCACTTTATTAGTTGCTTCCGATTGTCCCAGCTTGTTTATATCTTGTTGAATCCTCTCTCTCTCTTCTCTAGTATTTGTTATTCCTCCTAGCTCTGTGTCATCAGAAAAATTTAATACAGTTTACCCTTAATTCCTTCATCTAAATCATTGATAAAGATGTTGAACAACACGGGGCCCATGACAGAGCCCTGTGGCACCCCACTTGAGACAGTCTTCCAACTGGCTGTGCAGCCATTTTTGACCACTCTTTGACTCCGATCACTAAGCCAGTTACGAATCCATCCAACAGTTGCCTTGTCAATTCCACACTTGGTCATTTTTTCAATAAGGATTGTATGAGATACTTTGTCAAATGCTTTGCTGAAGTCAAGATATACTGTATCTACTGCATTTCCCTGATCCACCCAGTCAGTGATTTTGTCATAGAAGGAAATTAAGTTAGTCTGACATTACTTATTAGTTACAAACCCATGCTGGCTCTGGTTAATCACTTCATTCTCATCCAGGTACTTGCATAAATGTCGTTTAATAATTTGTTCAAAGATTTTTCCTGGTATGGAAGTCAAGCTCACAGCCCTGTAGTTTCCTGGATCCACCTTCTTCCCCTTTTTGAAGATAGGGACAACATTTGCTCTTCTCCAGTCTTCTGGAACTTCTCCTGTTCGCCAAGAATTTTCAAAAATTATGAAGAGTGGTTCCAATATTTCCTCTGCTATCTCCTTCAGTACTCTGGGGTGTAATTCATCTGGACCTGGGGACTTGAATTAATTTATGTTAGCTAAGTATTCCCTCACTATCTCTTTGTTTATTGATGGCCTGGATTCTTCTAATCCTTCAATAGAAAGGTGAAGACCAGTTGATTTTACATTTACTTTTTCAGAGAAAATAGATGCAAAATAGGAATTGAAAAGTTCGGCCGTCTCAACATCACTTTTTTACAACTTCCCCATTTTCATGCTGTAAAATTCCTATAATATATTTTACTTTTCTTTTTTTATTGCATAACTCCAAAATCATTTTTTATTTCTTTTGACATTTCTTGCAAGCCTTATTTCATTATCAGCATTGGCTAATCTGATGCGTGCCCTGCAGGTTTTACAGACTGTGTTATATTCTTCTTTAGATATGACTCCCTCTTTGCATTTGATAAACATTTCTTTCTTCCATTTTAGAATGTGTTTAAGTTCTGTGTTCATCCATCCTGATTTCCTTAAAAATTTCTTATTCTTCCCCCTTTTAGGGATTGTTAACGATTGTGCTTTGAGAATCTCATTTTTCAAGATGTCCCATCCTTCCTGGACATTTCTGTCCTTAAGGACATACGGCCATAGAATCCCTGCTATCCTCTTTCTGAGTCCCTTAAAAGCTGCTTTTCTGAAATCCAGCCTTGAAGTCTGAGTTTTCACAGGTCTTCCTCCTCTAGTTATCCATTACTCTATGATAGCATGGTCACTGCTTCCCAGGGTCCCAGCCACCCTTACTTCCTCAACCATTTCCTCCCTGTTTGTAAAGATTAGATCCAAGGTAACAGATCCCTTTGTTTTCTCCTCTACCTTTTGGAAGATAATGTTGTCAGCAACAGAGGATAATAATTTGTTGGAACTTTTACTTTTGCCTGAGAGAGATTCCCAACAAATGTCTGCATAGTTGAAATCTCCCATGATCACTACATCATTTTTTTTTGAGAAGTTGGTCATCTGATGTATAAAGAGTTTATCCATACCCTCCACTTGTTGAGGCGGCCTGAAGTACACGCCTACAATGGTGTTCTTTCTCTTCTTTACTCCTTGTATTCTTACCCAAACAACTTCTACAGAACTTCCAGTCTCTGAAGCTTAAATCTCTGTGGAGATATATGATTTTCTAACATACAATGCGACACCTCCTCCTTGTTTATTATGTCTGTTTCTTGCAAATAAGTTGAATCCTTCTAGCCTTGTATTCCAGTCATATGTATCATTCCACCATGTTTCAGTGATGCCAATTACATCCTATTTCTTTTCCTGAGTTAGTAATTCCAATTCTCCTTGTTTATTGCTAATGATCTGTGCATTTGTATAAACACATTTTAGTTTGTGATTGTGTATTCTTTCCCCTATATTTTCATTATTCTAATTTTTTTGTCTTACTGTAGTTCTTCCTTTTCATTTCTAACAGCAGAGTTTTCAATAGTATTTGTCACCTGTATGGCTTTCCCTAGCCTTTTTCTTCCCTTTCCAATCTGTTCTAGTTTAAAGCTCTCTTGATGAGTGTAGCAAGTTTATTTCCAAGTATGTGTTTACAGTCTTTGTAAGGTGCAGCCCATCTTTAGCAAGTAGTCCATCATGCAGGTAATTTACTCCGTGATCCAGAAATCTGAATCCTTGTTGATGGCACCATCGATGTAGCCAGTAGTTCACCTGTAGAATCTTGACCATCCACTGGGAGGATGGATTAGAAGACCACCTGCTCTCCCAGTTCTTTCACTTTCTTGCCCAAAGGCCGCTTTACACGCAACAACGTATCTAACGATATGTCGTTGGGGTCACGGAATTTGTGACGCACATCCGTCATCGTTAGCGACGTCGTTGCGTGTGACACCTACGAACGAGTGCTAACGATCAGAAATACTCACCTAACCGTTGATCGTTAACACATCGTTCATTTTCAAAAGATCGTTGCTCGTTCTGGATTCAGGTTGTTCGTCATTGAGGCAGCACACATCGCTATACCCCGGGAATAATGAACAACAGCCTTCCTGCGTCCTCTGGCAACAAGGTGGGCGTGATGTTAATGCTGCTGCTCTCTGCCCCTCCGCTTCTATTTGTGGCCCGCTTTGTGACATTTCTGTGATGCCGCACGAACCTTCCCCTTAAAAAAGAGATAGGAAGGTAAGTACGTGTGACGCATACTACCGATATTGTTCGCCATGGGCAGCGATTTGCGCATGGTGCACAAACGATGGGGGCGGTTGCGATCCCTAGTGACATCGCTAGCGATGTCGCAGTGTGTAAAGTGGCCTTTAGTCTTCAAAATCACTGCAGATGGTTTCCATCTCCTTTCTTGCATTGTCGTTTTTCCCCACATGTATTAGCAGGATGAGGATTATGGATGAGCATAATGCACAGATGACGTTGTGGCAGCCCTTTCTAATCGAAGCCGCACTTGAAACACTAGAAAGTAAAAGATTTGCAGTCTCCCATCGCGGGATTTCTGTGAAATGATCTTCTCTTCTCTAGTCCCACATGTCCGGTACACAGCAGACAGTATCGGAGTTGGATCTATGCCTATCATTCTCAGGCGTCTGAATGTTTCTCACTGCCACTGCCCCCTTGGAAATCTCTTGCCAGACTAGAAAGAAATTGTAAATAAGTGTGGCTTGTGGTGTGACTAGCAGCGTGGTCACAATTTGTAACAAGTGTCAGATTTAGTTTTTTAATTTACTGTAAAGTCCTTCATTATGGGTACGCTCACAATGGTGTGTAAAAAATTGGCCCGATTCTTATCTAGAAAAGTTAGACTCTATGCTTATGTAATGTGAGTGCTATGCGAGTGTGTGATTTTTTTTCTCACCTAGCATCCGCATGCAATGCAATTTTATTCTTAACACCTATTATTCCACAATAATTTAAAGGAACATTTACAGTGTTCTTTGCTACAGATTGGTAATGTATCCATGAAATCAGAAGACATACAGATGGTGCATTTTTTTTCCAGCACCCATTGACTTGCATTGGCATTCCATACTGCAATTGTTTCCTCTAACCAAATACAGCTGCCTCAAAAAATTGCAGAATGGCATTGACTCATTGAATAACAATGGTGCAAGTACAATTGAATTTGTCATCAGTTTGCAGTCATCGTATTTATAAAATAGAGTGAGCGAGCTCCAAGTTGGAGAATTTATATTAGCTCTAGGAGAAGAAGCAACTGCATTGCTCTACTCACACTTATACACAGACCTTAAATAATGCTTTCTAAAGTGTCAGTATTGCCTTTGTTCTTGCCCGTATTTGGTGTCTTCGCCACCTTTCATTTCAGCCTATGTTATAGCCATAGATTTCAATTCCCCTTCATTCCTTCCACATATACTTTTTGCTTTATTTACTGTATTTACTATAAATTGTAAAGATTTTCAAAGTAATATTAGATATGTTTATTTTATTACTATAAATTATTCGCTCTAGGACCACCAATAAAATTGTAATGGGCTGTATGGATCATCAGAGCACATGAAATTGATAAATAACCCTCAGGCCCCTGAAGCAGAGCGCAATGGTTCTCAGTTGGTTAGTATTATTCATACAAAAAATATTAATATAACTTATTCACAAAGAAGCTACATTTACAATGACAATCAATACAAGCCTATTGCCAGAGATCCCAGAAATA
This sequence comes from Anomaloglossus baeobatrachus, assembly GCF_048569485.1. Classification (NCBI taxonomy): domain Eukaryota; kingdom Metazoa; phylum Chordata; class Amphibia; order Anura; family Aromobatidae; genus Anomaloglossus; species Anomaloglossus baeobatrachus. The sequence goes on from NC_134354.1 coordinate 207,388,374, forward strand.
TATCAAACCAGACTAGATTTCAACCATTGTACATTTGATAAATCATGTGTAATGCCTCAAGTTCCTTTGCTATTTTAAAGAGACACAGCAATAAACTAATACTGGCAATAAAGAGATGCTTGAGAAAGAATTGTAGCACGTTCAAATAAGATTTTTGTCCAAACATGTGGAGGGCTTCATTAATGGTACAGGTGTCATCAATGTTCTGTTTCCAAATTTAATCAGTATGTCAGTTTAAACTATCAATGTGTCATCAGTGATTTTCACATATGTACATAAGAGAAAAATTAAAAGGCTCCTCCTTAGTGATGAGTGAGTGAATTTGTTACTATTCGATATTTGCAGAATAGTACGGTACTCGGACTATTCATTATACAGCAAGTAATGCGTATTCAACTCGCTATATTCGGGTGTCCCGCGCAGCCGTTTTGGCACCTGATTTTCAGCCAATAAACATGCTGAGCTTCTTAACCAATCACAGTAATGTCACAGCCATCTTGGTTGTGGCAGTATGCAGAACCACATGTCAGCCATGCACCCCAGTAGGTGGACAGAACACCAGGGTACCAAATTTGTGCCTGCTGGTCAAACCACTGCCATGTCGCCTGTGCTACATCCTTCACGAACTGTTGTCCAGAAAGCAGGCTTTCATACATCCTGCCCATAAGGTGCAATTGCGCAGAAACAGCAAACATCAACCACATACACTTCCTTGTCCCAGGGAAACGTCCAGTTGTCCATGTCTGAGATTTTGGAAAGAAGCATAAATAACCAGCCACGCACCCACAGGCACAAAACCTAAACTCGCACATTGCCAAATTGCTATCCGTGAAGCTGTTGCCGTTTAGGCTTGTGGGAACATAGTGTTTCCGTGATCTCTTGGCTGTGGCTGACCCACGATACAGTGTTCCCAGCCACCACTATTTTGCCTGTTTCCCCGCATTACACAAGCAAATTTTAAACAATCTCAACCGTGCTCTGATTAATGCTGTAACCGAGAAGGTCCACCTAACAACAGACACGTGGACAAATTGTTGTGGATAGAGACAACACATATCTGTCACGGCACACTGAGTAAACCTGGTGGAGGCTGGGAAAAACTCGCAAACTGTAACATCCCACATCCTATGCACGCCAAGAATAGTGGTCCCAACTTCTACCATCATTTCTGCCTCATCATATGCCACTTCCTGTCTCCCATCTTCCTCATCATCCTGTTCCTCATCCTCTGCTGAATTACCCTCCCCAACACTGCCAAGCTGGAAGCTGTGCAGCAGCGCATCGGCAAAGTGGAAACACTCTCTGCTAAAGCTTATCTGTTTATTTTCCAAACCACACACTGCTGCAGAGCTGTGGGAAGGTATAAAAGAGCAGACCGATCAGTAGCTCTTCCCGCTGCACCTCCAACCCGGCCTGGTTGTTTGTGACAATGGGCGCAACCTGGTGGTAGCTTTAAAAGTCAGAAAGTTGGTACACGTGCCATGCATGGTTCACATGCTGAACCTACTTGTTCAGAAATTTCTGAAAGCATACTCTGACTTGCCATACCTACTTGAGAAGGTGCGCTGTATTAGTGCCCATTTCTGCCATTCCTCTTCCACTTTGCTGGTCTTACAGCACTGCAAAAGTGCTTTAATTTGCCAAGTCACCATCTCATATGCTGCCTGTCCATGCAGTGGAACTCTACATTCTATATGTTGGCGAGGATTACTGAGCAGCAGAGGGCAGTAGCTGAATACCAGCTCCAACATGTCCGTTGTTGTAGATCAGTTGATGAAAACATCACCCTCAGAGAATGCTGGAGGCAGAGTTACCGTCTCTTTTCAGCACCAAGGATTAATGGGGAGTGAAACCAACACTCAGTCCAAAAGAGGTGGGGGGGAAATGTGCGCAAACTGGGCCATTTTCAACAAACCAAAACATCAGCAAGGGCAATCTGTGCCTGTAACAATGTCAAGGAGGGAGAAGTTGCACAGCATGGTCAAGGGGTACTTAAGTGACCATACCTGCATCCTTTCTGATGCTTTAATTCCCTTTAATTATTGGGTGTCCATGCTGAACACTTGGCCCAACCTCTCCTTATACGCCTTGGAGGTACTGGCCTGCCTGGCTACTAGTGTGATGTCAGGGCATGTTTTCAGTTGTGCTGGGGCAATCATCACTGATAGGTGCTCGCGCCTCTCCACAGAAAATGCAGACAGACTTATTTTGATTAAATTCAACAAGGACTGGATTTCTCCACAGTTTCCATTCCTTCCAGAAGAAAGCAAGCTAAACTAAGTTCCACCAAATTGTACATTTTGGCTACTGCTTATAACGTCCACCCCTTGCCATATAAAGCCGTTTCTTTCCTGCGTCAACCATGACTCAGGCCATGCAACTAATTTTTGTGAACACTATGCATATTGTGTAGTGGCGAACAAACTAAGACAGTACTTTTAGTACAGCCTAACTACTATTTGTCATTAGAGGACTTTATGATGAGGACTTCCTGTGTCAACCATGACTCAGGCCATAGGGCTAATTTTTGTAAACACTACGCACATTGTGCAGTGGCGGACAAACTAGGACAGTACTCCTACTGCAGCCTAACTACTATTTGTTATTGGAGGCCCTTGTGATGGGGACTTCCAGGGTCAACCATGACTCGGGCTATAGCACTATTTTTTTTAAACAATGCACATCCATGTGACAACCGCATCCTTTCCGTTCTGTATATGGTCCGTTTTACATCCATGTGCCTTCCGTTTGCGGACTATAAAAAAAAAATGGAAGCAGGGTTACATACAGTGAAAAGATAGATAGAAAGATAGATAGCTGGGTAGATAGATAGCTGGATGGATAGATAGGTTGTCCTACTCCCCTGCATTTTGAAATCTTGCACCCTTTAGTGCTTTGCATGTGGCACTATTTAGCCCAAAAATAAAAAATAAATAAATAATTAAAAAAATGACATGGTGTCCCCCCTCTTACTTGTAGCCAGCTAGGCTAAAGCAGACAGCTGCAACCTGCAGACCACAGCTGGCAGCTTCACCTTGGCTGGTAATCCATAACAGAGAACATCCCATGCTGTTATTTTTTGTTATTTTAAAGTAAATAAATCATTTAAAACAAAAAACATGGGGTCCCCCCAAATTGGATCACCAGCCAAGGTAAAGTGGACAGCTGTAATTTGGTATTCTCAGACTAGGGAGGTCCATAGTTATTGGACCCTCCCCAGCCTAAAAATAGCAGGCCGCAGATGCCTCAGGATTGGCACATCCATTAGATGTGCCAATCCTGGCGCTTCGCCCCCAGCTCATCCTGTTGCCCTCGTGCGGTGGCAAACAGTGTAATATATGGGGTTGATACCAGCTGTGTAATGTCACCTGACATCAAGCCCTGGCATTAGTGATGTCATGGCATCTATCAGATACCTGACATCACTAACCAGTCAGTAATAAAAAAATAGACATCAAAACAAATTTTATTTAAAAAAATACTCCCCAAAACATTCCCTCTTTCACCAATTTATTGAAAAGAAAAACAAATCCGGGTCCGACGTAATCCAATAAGGAGGTCCGATGACGATGCATACCATACTTTTTGTCCCAGTCAGGGGATCGCAGAAACCATATGTGAGTCAGAAATGTATGCAAGCATATTCTCCAGGCTCTCCCCATTCAGTTTCATCACTTTCCCATCAATTTCAGCCTTTTCTTCAGGCCCCTAGACCTATTTGTTGGGTCCAGCAGAAAATGGCTCGCATTTCTTATTGACTTGCATTGTACTCGGAATAAATACACAAATATTACAAAGTACTCATTACGAGTATAGCAATTACGAATATTACGGTACTCGCTCAACGCTGCTCCTCCTGTCTATTACAATTTTAATCACAAACAGCCTCTGGACTAAATATTGATACTATTCCTGTGCTGTCCATGATTTTCACGAACCCAAAGACTTGTATTGGTGCTTCCCATAAGTTATGCTAAAAAAATCAGACATGTCTCAATGTTTTTTTCTGACACACTGTCCACAAAAAAACCCACATACACGTGAACAGCTCTATGTCATGCCAAAATTAGGGCATTTTTGGTGTGCTGCAAAAAAGGATAGGTAAAGCAGGAAAAATGTAAAGGAAGGCCCTTGCTTTAGAGAAAAGGGATAGGGGTCACCACCTAACTCCCCTGTGCATGATCCCTGAACTCCATACTATCCTTAGATGGGTCTTTTCTACCATGTGCGAACACATGCCTATGCCCTGGCTGACCCTGGACTAGCTCTGACTAGTGAGCAGGCCAGCAAGACACTAATCTCACTATTAACTAAAGACAATATGAGGAAAGGAGACAAACAAAGGAGACAGAAACAACAAAAACTGTAATTCTTCTTCAGAGAGGGACTCCACCGCATCCACTGTAAAAATCACCACAGCTATCTCCAAAGACAGCTCCTTCACAGGTCAGCACAGAATAAACATTAGCCAGCAGAGGTGAGTGTGAGGAATGGGTTTATATAGCAGAAAAGTGTGACTGCAGCTGAGATTAACAGCTAAAAGTCAGTCTTAGCAGGATTGAAAAGGAACCTTAACCCCTTCAGCTCCAAATGGAATTAAATACACTCCTACTCAGGATAAACAATAAGTGGGCTTAAAGAGGACCTGCAAACTGTGACCTCCTGATACCACACCCCACACCCCTACCCAAGGTCTCAGTAGGGCGTGATATACTTATGACACATACAGTCATATGTAAAAGTTTGGGCACCCCTATTAATGTTAACCTTTTTTTTATAAAAATTTGGGTTTTTGCAACAGCTATTTCAGTTTCATATATCTAATAACTGATGGACTCAGTAATATTTCTGAATTGAAATGAGGTTTATTGTACTAACAGAAAATGTGCAATCTGCATTTAAACTAAATTTGACAGGTGCATAAGTATGGACACCCTTATCAATGTCTTGTTTTGAACACTCCTAACTACTTTTTACTGACTTACTGAAGCACTAAATTGGTTTTGTAACCTCAATCAGCTTTGAACTTCATAGGCAGGTGTATCCAATCATGAGAAAAGGTATTTAAGGTGGCCACTTGCAAGTAGTTCTCCTATTTTAATCTCATATGAAGAGTGGCATCATGAGCTCCTCAAAACAACTCTCAAATGATCTGAAAACAAAGATTATTCAACATAGTTGTTCAGGGGAAGGATACAAAAAGTTGTCTCAGAGATTTAAACTGTCAGTTTCCACTGTGAGGAACATAGTAAGGAAATGGAAGAACACAGGTACAGTGTTTGTTAAGCGCAGAAGTGGCAGGCCAAGAAAAATATCAGAAAGGCAGAAAAGAAGAATGGTGAGAACAGTCAAGGACAATCCACAGACCACCTCCAAAGACCTGCAGCATCATCTTCCTGGCAGATGGTGTTAATGTGCATCGGTCAACAATACAGTGCACTTTGCACAAGGAGGAGCTGTATGGGAAAGTGATGCGAAAGAAGCCGTTTCTGCAAGTACGCCACAAACAGAGTCTCCTGAGGTATGCAAAAGCACATTTGGACAAGCCAGTTACATATTGGACGAAGGTCCTGTGAACTGATGAAACAAATATTGAGTTGTTTGGTCATACAAAAAGGCGTTATGCATGGAGGCAAAAAAACACGGCATTCCAAGAAATGCACTTACTACCCAGAGTAACATTTGGTCGAGGTCCCATCATGATTTGGGGCTGTGTGGCCAATGCCAGCACCGGGAATCTTGTTAAAGTTGAGGGTCGCATGGATTCAACTCAGTATCAGCAGATTCTTGACAATAATGTGCAAGAATCAGTGACGAAGTTGAAGTTACGCAGGGGATGGATATTTCATCAAGACAATGATCCAAAACATCGCTCCAAATCTACTCAGGCATTCATGCAGAGGAACAATTACAATGTTTTGGAATGGCCATCCCAGTCCCCAGACCTGAATATCATTGAAAATCTGTGGGATGATTTGAAGCGTGGTGTCCATGCTTGGCGACCATCAAACCTAACTGAACTGGAATTGTTTTGTAAACAGGAATGGTCAAATATACCATCATCCAGGATCCAGGAACTCATTAAAAGCTACAGAAAGCGACTAGAGGCTGTGATTTTTACAAAAGGAGGCTCTACAAAATATTAATGTCACTTTTATGTTGAGGTGCCCATACTTATGCACCTGTCAAATTTAGTTTAAATGCGGATTGCACATTTTCTGTTAGTACAATAAACCTCATTTCAATTCAGAAATATTACTGAGTCCATCATTTATTAGATATATGAAACTGAAATAGTTGTTGCAAAAACCCAAATTGTTATAAAGAAAAAAGGTTAACATTAATAGGGGTGCCCAAACGTTTTCATGACTGTATACTATAAATGGGTATGAGTTGTATTCATTAAAGCCATGTGAAGAACATAAACATGAAAACCGGATACCTGATTGATGCTTAGAGGGCATTTATCTGAGATTTCTGAGGAGTAAGGAACAATTATAAGCAATGGTCAGATCACATTTTGTCATTTGATACACTGGAAAGCAGAACAAAAATTGAGCGTTTCAAAACTACAATTCTATAATTTTTGGAGGGTTTTACAATGTTTATTTTATGACAAAAATGACTTTGCAATATGATTTGTCAAGTCAGTATGATTACTCAGATACTAAACATGCAAAGTTTTTGTTTTATTTGAATGGTGAAAACAATTAAAAAAAATGTAAAATAAAGCCATATCCGTTTACATTTTGGGCACATTGAGCTGTGTGAAGGCTTATTTTTTGTACCCCAAGCCAATGTTCTTATTGATAAATTACTAAGGTATATATGATGTTTTGATCACCTGTAATTGCAATTTTTGTGTTGTTGCGGCGACCAAAAAAACTGAAATTCTGTCTTTTTGATTTGTGTCTGTCACTATGCTGTTTACTGATTACATTAATTTATTTTATTTTATGATAGATCAGACTTTTACAAATGCAGTCATACTAAAAGTATTTTTATTTCTTAATTTTAATGGGTATAAAAGGGTTTTAATTTGAACTTTTATACTTTGTGTATTATTTCAAAAATTTTGTTTTAATTTTTCATTGTATTTTAAATGACAAAATGTAGAATTGGTGGAGGAAGGTTGAACTAGATGGACCTAGGTCTTTTTTCAACCTATGTAACTATTTAACTATGATAGTTCTTTTAGGGTACTTGAACCTGCAATCATCTGATCGCTTGTGTTCTTTACAGCAATGTCACAGCCTTGTTGTATATAGCAAAAAAGATGGTCTGCCATGAACGCCAGCCATGGTCTGGCTTTCACAGGAGTACTATCAAGGCATTATCCTGTCATTTATATGTCCTGAGGAAGAGGGCTGAGTCCCTTGAAACACGTTGACCTATATCTTCTCTTGTTAAATAAAAAACATGGATTGACCTGCCTCCTGGATTTGGTGATAAGCGCGGCATGATACCTGGTTTTCCTGCAACTACCAATACCTATAATTTTGAGGCTGCATCTGATTCACCCTGTGATTACGCTAATATAGGAGTTTTGACTGGCTCAACCCCTATAGGTGAGTTTTTCCATTAACCCTTTCTATGCTGTTTACCAGTTAAGACTCTATTGCGCTTCTTGTCCACAGTCTCATCTCAGGAGTACTATCAAGACAGACACAGGGGACTTCAGCTCAGTCCAGTTAGTACCCTGCTATCTCATCACTGGCACGTTTATGGTTGTATAGAACGATGCACATGCAGCCGGCACACATTGCTGCTGTCAGAGACTGACTGCGGCAATTAACAGATTAACAGCCATAGACTGTGCTTGTGAGCCTGTATCAATGTCAGGGAGGCGATATATATTGGTAAGGGGTTAATAAAAGCTTGAAAGTTCTATGCATGCTCACTGGTGCTAGACAGTACTGGTGGTTTGTGACCTATTCATTGAGCAATTAACAATAAAATAAAAAAATCCTCCGTTATTGCGAACATAAAGAATTTTCAATAAGCTTTAAATTTTAGTTTCTCCATTTTATAAACAATTTTCAACTTTATCCATTAATGATATTGAGATAACTTCTTTACCACTTTATGAACTAGGACTCTCGCAGTTTTCCTCGCACATGTCTGCTGCATTGATCAAAAGACATGTGCAACTAATAGGCAAGGGTGAAAATTAAAACAGTTATGGCTCTTAGAAGTAGGGGAGGAAAAAAACAAAAAACAACCCATAAAATTGGCAGGTGTTTAAGGGGTTAATAAAGCAAATATTTTTTAATTCATAAAATTTTGATATAAAGCAACATTTCATAGTTAGTGACTACTAATTTCTGAGGCAAAACTTGATCTAAATTTGTGACATAATCTACCTTTCTATATAATTAAAATTTAATTTTTATTATTCTCAATGTTTAAAATACCAATACTATCCCACCCACCGAAGAAAGATACATATACGATAACAAACAAACAAACAAATCCAGACTAGGAATATCTCAGACATAAATCCCTCAATGATAGTCACCACTGGGGATTGTCATTTATGACAATATTAATGGGTAATCTAAATATCCCTCAAAGAGGTCTGTCCACTACTTGTCAATGGAGATATGACACTTAGGTCCCGCACATCCTAGGGTTTGAGTGGTGCCTCCATTCCAGAACAGTTGTTCCTCCAACATGTTCCTATTCTCCCTATAAAAGTATTTATATAACCTTTCTGGACCGATATACATATATTACATTCAAATCTAGAATGATAGTCCAAGGTATAATTACTTATCTTTATGGGAGCATTCAGGGCAACGTCCTCGTAGTGTTCTATCTTCATAGGTGCCTAATCGTACCCAGACATCCCAAAGTCATCATCAAGTTAATGGGAAATATCCCCCCAATTATATGCTGCAGTTCATCAGGAGACAGAAATATGACACAGTCGCCATCCTGTTCTTATACTGCACATATGGCAGAACCTGTCACCCCAAAACGGTATATGTGGCAAAATTTGAACTAACCATGAAGGACTGTACTGAGGAAATTGGCACAAAAAAACCTTCTAATTTATCTTACATCTATTCTTACAGTATCATGATATTGTTTAGATTTTTCAAGTATGGGAAAAACAGCAATATACAGACCATTTACATGTCTCTAATAGACAGATTTATGCTTTCATAGACTTGATAGTATCAGTATTCTCCGTGTTGAGAGTTAATAATTAGATGCTCTAAAGGGGATGACCTTAAGAGATTATGCAAGTTTTAATGAAATTATTAAGCAAAATAATAGCATGAATTTTCAACTCATTGACCTGGGGCTGTTAAAATCTATAATGCTGTGCAAAAATGGGCTCTGTCAATATTTAATTTTTTTAATAACCAGATCTCAAACATTTTTAATTTTGCTCTTTATGGAAACATTAAGCTTAATGAAATCCTAAAAAGAAATATCTTTATATTTTAATACAATGTGTAATTAGTAGTATTGTAATTAGTTCTATTCCTATGGAGATTAATCCATGTTGCAAAATGGAAAGAATGACTGGCAGCAAATATTGTAGATTCATTCTCACTAAAACAAATTGTTCTCTGGATTTAATAAATTAGTATAGTATTAATATTTATTCACTTATATAGCGCCATTAATTCCATAGCAACACTGTAACCATTAGGGCTCACAATCTAAATTCCCTATCAGTATGTCTTAGGCCTCTTTCACACGTCCGTGTCTCTGGCACATGTTTGGTCCGTTTCCTCACGTACCAGAGACACGGGCACATGTAGAACCATTTAAATCAATGGGTCTGCGCTCACTTGCATATCCTGCCATGGACCGTGTGTACGTGTGGAGCATACGTATGCCCGTGTGCTCCACACGTAGTCATGTCCATTTTTCTCCAGCATCACGGGTGTCCCACGGAATGCAAACGGACCACACAGAGGTGTTCCGTGTGACACGCGCCGGACAAAACACACGTGTCTGAGAAAATAATAAAAAACTTTACTCAACTTCTCCAGCACTGCTGTCTCTGCCGTTGCTGTCACTTGCTTCCAACCCCCGCTTATTATGCTCATTGCATATAAACTTCACTGCGTCCGGAAGCAGCAGCAGCAGTGAGTCGGCAGGATCGGAGACCAAAGATCAGCACCACAGACAGCGAAGCCAGGGACAGGTGAGTAGAAAGTTCCCATTTTCCATGTGTTCTCATGGATAACACATGGAGAACACACGTGTGCCATAAACATGGCTCGCGGAGGGCAAAACGCACCTCTGACACGTCCGTGAAAAACGTGCGTGGTTTTTCACGGATGTGTGAAAGAGGCCTAAGGGCTCTTCTCCACTGACGTTTTTTTTCTCCAAATTCCATCGCATGGAGAAACGGATTGCAATCTGTGCCATGATTTCCTATGAGGCTGTCTCCTTTTACTCGCTTTTTTATGTCTATACACGTTTCCACCTTCAAATCACAGCATGCTGCGATTTGATGCGATTCTCAGCTCTCTCAGCCCCATGAAATCCTTTGGGGGCGAGAGAAAAGTCAGAATCCGGATGGCATGCGTATGTCACACGGATCCTGACACTTGCATACTGTGTCAGCCTGGCTACCGGAGAAATCTCCTGTAAAACCAGTCCTGGCCGCGGTTACATGCACTGAACCCTGGAGCTGTCCCCTGAGCTACAGAGTGCAGCCTGAACAGCGAGCGCCGAGTGATTGATTCCCCGGTGATTGCTGGTCAGGTCAGCACAGCTGCAAACAAATCAGGCAGAACGCTGGAGCTCAGATAACAGCTCTAGAGCTCAGTGCAGGTGACCGCGGCCAGGACTGGTTTTACAGGAGATTTCTCCTGTAGCCAGTCTGACGCTGCTTACCTAAAAACTCACATAGCACTCGCATGCTATGTGAGGAAAAAAACACACACCGTACGCAGATCACACGCAGGATACTCGACTCACATTTTGAGCCAAGTATCGCTGTGATTTTTTACACGCCAGTGGAGAAGAGCCCTTAGGCCTCTTCTCCACTAGCGTTTTTGTCCTGCAAATTCCCTCGCATTGAGAAACGGTTTGCAATCTTGCAAATGGTTTCTAATGATGCTGTCTCCATTTCCCCTTTTTTTCCAGACTCTGCACGGGCTCTCCTTGAAATCGCAGCATGCTGCGATTTGATGTGATTTTCAGCTCTCTCACCCCCATGCAATTCAGAATCCGGGTGGCATGCGCATGTCACACGGATCCTGACACTTGCATACCGGGTCAGTCTGGCTACTGGAGAAATCTGTAAAACCAGTCCTGGCCGCGGTTACATGCACTGAACCCCGGAGCTGTCCCCTGAGCTCCAGAGTGCAGCCTGAACAGCGAGCGCCGAGTGATGGATTCCCCGGCGACTGCTGTTCAGGTCAGCACAGCTGCAAACAGATCAGGCAGACGCTGGAGCTCAGATTACAGCTCTGGAGCTCAGTGCAGGTAACCGCGGCCAGGACTGGTTTTACAGGAGATTTCTCCCGTAGCAAGTCTGAAGCTGATTACTTAAAAACTCACATAGCACCCACATGACGCTCACATGTCATACGGATGCTATGTGAGGAAAAAAACACACATCGTACGCAGATCACACGCAGGACACACGCAGGATACTCGACTCACATTTTGAGCCGAGTATCGCTGTGATTTAAAAACCGCTAGTGGAGAAGAGGCCTTTAGCACATTTGCACTTTGTTTTTGGGTATCAGTAAATCGGTAGGCTTGTATCTTATACATACACCTGCACAAATCACACAGATTATAGGTATTGTATTTTTACATACCTGGTGTAGTATCAATTTTGAGTTTTTATAACTGACCATTTATTAAAAGTTATATTTTAAACTCCTTCTACCCTGGCTGATTATAAGAAGCAGCTATATAGCCAGATAATCACTCTGGTCAGGGGACACATGGAGGAAACCCAGCATGATCCAGACTCCAATTGGATGGATAAACTGTCAATCACTATTCTTACAGCTCAGCACACCTCTACCCAAGATTGGAATGCTGCATCACTGTTTTCAGACACACCGCTTTCATAAAATGTGATGGTATCCCCTCTTCTAGTCAGACCTCCAGATTTCCCAGGAAACCTACGATGGATGGAAGGCACTGACCATACGATCAGCCCTCTTGGAACGAACGAGCACTCATGATCTCACCTTGGGTCCGTATGCCATGCCTTCCAATAAACAAGATATGGGAGATAATTTTAAAACTTCCGAAAATCTACAATCCTCTGCATCTCATACTCTAAACCACCATTGAAAAAAAAGGAAGTGGTGGAGATAGGTAGACAACACTCACGAGATAAACTTTTCCAACAAGGATTTTTACACACATTTACACATTTGGGATGTAAAGCATCGGAGAAAGTCTTAAGAGTGCTTTACACGCTGCGACATCACTACCGATATGGCGCCGGGGTCACGTCGTTAGTGATGCACATCTGGAGCCGGTAGCGACATCGCAGCGTGTGACACCAAGGAGTAACTATCAACGATTGCAAAATCGTTCTAAAATGGTGATTGTTGATACGTCACTCCTTTCCTTAATATTGCTGCTGCCACAGGTACGATGTTGTTCGTCGTTCCTTTGGCATCACACATCGCTGTGTGTGACACCGCAGAAACGACGAACATCTCCTTACCTGCGTCCACCGGCAATACGGAAGGAAGGTGGTGGGCGGGATGTTACGTCCCGCTCATCTCCGCCCCTCATCTGCTATTGGGCGGCCGCTTAGTGACGCTGCAGTGGCGTTGCTATGACACCGAACGCACCTCCCACTTGAGGGAGGGATTGTTTGGCGGTCACAGCGATGTCGCTGCAAAGGTATGTGCGTGTGACGCTGCCGTAGCGATAATGTTCGCTACGGCAGCGAGCACCAAATGTCGCACGATCGACAGGGGCGGGTGCTAACACGCGCGACATCGCTAGCAATCGCTAGCGATGTTGCAGCGTGTAAAGCACCCTTTAGTCTAATGGCCACCAAATTAAAAACCTCCAGAATTTCATAATAATCTAGGACCCAGCTTTACTGATGCAATTTTTTGCTTAAAGTGGTTGGCGACTATTCTATGATTGATAGCCTACCCCTAACATAGGTCATTAATGTCTGATTTCCTGGGTCCGACACTCCGCAGATTTGCCAACCAGCTGTTCTCAGTTCTGGCGATGGCAGCAGGCAGCCGGAAATGCTCAATTCCAAAGCTGCATCATCTTCTTATAGCAGCTGTGGCCATGACAGGGTAGCTCTTAAATAGAGTATTTATGGTCATCGACTGCTGCTGCTAGGACTGAGAATTACTAATCGGCCAAGGTGCGGGTGTCAGGTCTTGGCCGATCAGACATTGATGACCTACCCTAAGAATAGGTCATCAATGTTAAAGTAGTTTCCAAAATCTTTAATATTTTTGGATGATAACCACACCTTATTACCTACATGGAACATGGGACCCGCTGAATGTATCCTTTAAGCTTCCCTTTTCTTGCAATTGTGAGCCACCCCAATATTCTTCTAAATGTCCCTCTAGACATTTCCAAGTTTCTGTATAGGTACCTCTACTCCAGCATACCAAGAACTTATCTTAGAGAATTCATCAAAATGACAATGAAAACCATAATTTAGAAAAAAGGGGAGTTTTCAGTGGATTGATTAATTTGACTGGTAAAGGCGAACTCAGCAAGAGTTAAATATGAGGACCAGTCCTCCTGCTGAGCCACAAAAAAACACTTTAAAATATATTCCAAGGATTGATTGGTCTTTTTTTGTCTGACTGTAGATATCAGGGTAGTGAGCAGAGGAAAATAACCACTTAAGACTGAATCATGAAATTCTTGCAACAGATGTAATCTCACTTACACAGAAACACATAATTTAGATCTTGGAGTAGGGGAAGGAGCAAAAGACTGGACTCTTTAGATCTTGGCTTTCAACTCCAAGGATAACATAGAAACCAAATACCTTGATGAAGAATGGAGGATGGCAGTTTTGGAGGAGAACCTGAATTACAATAAAATTTACCTCCGTGACTTGGATCCTGCCAGGTTGGTCATAGCTTAAACTTAAGGCGTCACAAAAAGGCATCAACAGATGTCCGTTCTGGGGCTTTTGTGTACAAAGCACATGCCTAAGTGTGATATCACCCTCACTGTAAGGACATGATCATTATCATTCACTGGGACTCAATCATTGATGACCAGGGTAGTAGAGTAAAAATAGCCTATAGCTCTTCCTGAACACCATAAACTGTTCTTTGTCCTGGCCGGGAAGGTGGTTTGATTGAGACCAGCTGCACATCAGAAGATACAGGCATCAAAGCTACTGCTGGAAGTGGAGTGCTCTTTGGGAAGCACCTATCATGCTAGAAAGTTGACCTTTCAACTGGGACAGCGACATCTCTAGTCTTTGGTGCTCCCTGGCCAGATACTGAAACAGCTGGGTCAGATGTGTTACCTAATTGCAGTGTACAAATAGGATTCATACAGGAGTTAAATATTTTTAGGCCAGTTGTATTGTGTCGCTAGTCACTAGTCACAAATTAGCCATGAGGCTGGGTAGTTAAGAGGTCTGGTATCAGATACCAAGGCTTGTCATAAGCAAAGAGGAAAGGCAAGACATAGTCAGGTCTTGGTCCAAGGTCAAAATTCCAGGAAGTTGGTGGGTCAAGACAAAAGGGCTAGGCAAAATGTGTAGTAAGAGTCAAGATGCAAGGTTGGACAACAATAGATCAGAGACAGAGCACAGTTATACAAGGAAGAAAGACACCAATGAGGTAAAGCTACAACTGGCAGTAGCTGGAGGCAGGGAGCCAGGTAAATAGCCAGGTAATCACTTCTGTGAGGAGACAAATGGAGGAAACCCACAATGTCCCAGCCTCTGATTGGTTGACAATGCTGTCTACCACCATAATGACAGTTCAGCATGCCCAATATTGAATGACTGAACTGTCACTTATTGTGCTTTAAAATCACTGCTAATGGAAATCATGACCCCCGGTAGATGGCAGCTGATTTTTTAAAGAATGTCTTGTTACACTTGTCCCTTCATCCTTCTTTCAGGCATATGGAGTTTTCCAGTGCCATAGGCTGAAAAATTGCTCCACAGCATGACCTTCCCACATGCATACATCCCTGTTAGCTTGTGTTCTTGGGGTGATAGACAGTACCTTTTGGCCTAGAACTTGATGTGTATTATGGCATGTAAAAAGTTAACATTTGGTCTCATTTCATCCGACTATATTATCCTAGTATTTCATAGGCTTGTCAAAATGTTGTTGAGCAAACTTTAAATGCACATGAACATGCTTTTTGCTCTGCCATGGAGTCTTGTGTAGTGAGCGTGCAAACAGGCCATGGAGGTTGAGTGCAATACTTATTGTTTTCTTTCAACTAAGTTGAACTTCTAATGCCTGGTCTTTTTGCAGCTCTCTGAGCATGTTTCTTTGCTCTTGTACAACACTTCCGATAATTCTTTTCCCTCCTCTGTCTGAAATCATGCAGGATGCACTTGATCGATGACATTTTATGGTGATGTTAGGATGTTCTTTCCAATTGTGGATTATGGCCCTATCAGTACTCAATTCAGTGGTTTAGAAAATATTCTGTAACCAATACCATCAGTATGTTTTGCAACCATAAGATTGCTAAGCTCTTGAGCCAGCTTACTGTTTTTACCCTCATTAGCTGTTTCTTGTTTGACAACTTTGTAATAAGACCTCTTTTTTAAAGGTCCTCAGTGTAACCAGCTGATTTTTTTTCACTTAGTGGCATTATAGCCTTCTAATTACTGATAAATTTCAGCTGGTATCATGACTTTGCCTTTATTTTTCATCTCTTTCTTAATGTGTTCAATACTTTTTCACTATATAATTTCTTCTTATTACACAAATCTTAATTGATAAATATCTGTGGATTAATTTCTTTGCCTCTGCGGACTGGATGTGTTACTGTCATCTAGCGAGAAATTCAAGTTAATAGTAGAGATGAGCGAGATTCGATGCTCGAGGTTCGCCAATTTCATGTTCGAGTGATTTTTGGGGGTGTTCGAGACGTTCGATGAACTTGAGTTTTTTGCTAAAAGCTCGACAGTTCGAGTTACGTTCGAGAACGGGTCGAGCACCAGAAACGTGGCTTTTTATAGTAAGGCTATGTGCATACGTTGCTGTTTGCATGCGTCCTGCATCCCCAGCACAATCCCTCTCTCTTTCCTACTCACTGATCACGGGCGTCTCGCTGTACAGCTGTAACAAATCTCCAGCGGCACTTCCTCTTTTGAAAATGGCTGCCGCTTCATTATTCAATTAGTTATTCCATGCTTTCCTCGCCCACCGGTGCCCATGATTGGTTGCAGTCAGACACGCCCCCACGATGAGTGACAGCTGTCTCACTGCAACCAATCACAGCCGCCGGCGGGCGGGTCTATATCGTGCAGTAAAATAAATAAATAAATAATAATAAAAAAAAGCGGTTCCCCCATATTTGGTACCAGCCAGGATAAAGCCGCACAGCTGGAGGCTGGTATTGTCAGGATGGGGAGCTCCACGTTATGGGGAGCCCACCACCCTAACAATATCACCCAGCAGCCACAGAGAATTGCCGGCTCCATTAGATGCGACAGTCCCGAGACTCCACCCAGCTCATCCCAAATTGCCCTGGTGCGGTGGCAATCGGGGTAATAATGAGTTAATCATGCCAGGTGTCTCCCCGAGATACCTTCCATGATTAAACTGTAAGTGAAAGTAAATAAACACACAACGAAAAATCCTTTATTTGGAATAAAAGACAAAAAACACCTCATTTACCTCTTTATTAATCCCAAAACAACAATCCAGGTCCGAAGTAATCCACACGACACTGTCAGCTCTGCTACATGAAGATGCAGGGAGCGATCTGTTCCCTATCCATGTAGCACCTGAACTGAACCACGCTGTAATCTGAGACTTCAGTCTGCAATGCAGAAGTCAAGATTTCCAAATCTGCCTATGTTTTTCATTAAAGCCAGTAGCTCAATGGTTGGAGTGCTCGACTCAGAAGCATTATTTCACGAGTTCTATTCCCGGTAAAATTTTTTATTTATTTTAAATTAGAATTATTAATTTATAATTATAATTTAATTTAATTATGCACTGAGGGGAGGAGCCAGACATCAGCTGTGAGCCACACCTCTAAAATCGGAGCAGTTCACGGAATAAGGCTACATTGCTCTCTCTCTCTGTCTCTCTCTCAGTCTCTCAGTCACAGTCACTCTCAGTCTCTCTCTTTTTCTCTCTCTCTTTTTCTCAGTCTCTCTTTTTCTCTTTTCCCCTCTCTCTCTCTATCTCTCCTCTCTCTCTTTCTCTCTCCTCTCTCTTTTCTCTCTCTCCTCTCTCTCTTTCTCTGTCTCTCTCAGTCTCTCAGTCTCTCCCTCTCAGTCTCTCTGTCTCTCTCTCTTTCTCTCTCTCTCTCTTTCTCAGTCTCAGTCTCTCTCTCTCTTTTTCTCAGTCTCTCTTTTCCCTCTCTCTCTCTCCTCTCTCCTCTCTCTCTCTTCTCTCTCTCTCCTCTCTCTCTTCTCTCTCTCTCCTCTCTATTCTCTCTCTCTTTCTCTTCTCTCTCTTTTCTCTCTCCTCTCTCTCTTCTCTCTCTCCTCTCTCTCTTTTCTCTCTCTCCTCTCCCTCCTCTCTCTCTTCTCTCTCTCTGTCTCTCAGTCTCTCTCTCTCTCTCAGTCTCTCTCTTTCTCTCTCTCAGTCTCTCTCTTTTTCTCTCTCTCTCTTTGTCTCTCTCAGTCTCAGTCTCTTTCTCTCTCTCTCTCTTTTTCTCAGTCTGTCTTTTTCTCTTTTTCCCTCTCTCTCTCTCTCCTCTCTCCTCTCTCTTCTCTCTCTTTTCTCTCTTTCTCTCCTCTCTCTCTTTTCTCTCAGTCTCTCAGTCTCTCTCAGTCTCTCGCTCTAAGTCTCTCTCTCTCTCAGTCTCTCTCTCTCTCAGTCTCTCTCTCTTTCTCTCTCTCTTTGTCTCTCTCAGTCTCTCTCAGCCTGTCTCTCTCTTTTTCTCTCTCTCTTTCTCTCTCTCTTTTTCTCAGTCTTTCTTTTTCTCTTTTTCCCTCTTTCTCTCCTCTCTCCTCTCTCTTCTCTCTCTCTGATCTCTCTCTTCTCTCTCTCTTTTCTCTCTCTCTTTCTTCTCTCTCCTCTCTCTCTTTTCTCTCTCTCTCCTCTCTCTCTTCTGTCTCCTCTCTCTCCCTCTCTCTCTTTTGTCTCCTCTCTCTCCCTCTCTTTTCTCTCTTTTTTTCTCTCTCTTCTCTCTCTTTTTTCTCTCTCTCTTCTTTCTCTGTCTCTCTCTCTCAGACCTGGCGATGATCAGCTAATGCGGTTCACCTGACAGAATCAGCTGACACTATAAGTCGAGCGGTGAGGCCTGCTTTTTACCGCCCGGCTGGCTAAACTATCAGCTGCTGCTGTCGAACAGGAGTCTGCACGGAAGTGTGTAGTTTTTTTTTTGCACTGATGCATCATCTGATTGTATAAAAGCCATTTATACAATCAGCTGCTCTGTCATGTGATTCAGGCCCTTGAACCTGACACATCATCTAATCGCTTTGCCTTCCAACAAACCGATCAGATGATATTGGATCCGGATTGGACGGCGCGGGACCCTTGACCGAGGATTACTGCAGATGGGGGTTCTTTATTTCAATAAAGATGGAGTCACTAAGTGTGTTGTGTTTTATTTCTAATAAAAAATATTTTTCTGTGTGTTGTATTTTTTTATCTGTACTGGAAATTCATGGTGGCCATGTCTAATATTGGCGTGACACCATGAATTTCGGGCTTAGGGCCAGTTGATAATATTCACCTAGCCCTAACCCCATTATTACCCAGTGAGCCACCCATCACCAGGGCAGCTGGAAGAGTTTGATACAGCGCCAGAGGATGGCGCTTCTATGAAAGCACCCTTTTCTGGGGCGGCTGCGGACTGCAATTCGCAGCAGGGGTGCCCAGAAAGCTTGGGCACCCTTAGCTGCGGATTCCAATCCCCAGCTGCCTAGTTGTACCTGGCTGGACACAAAAATTGGGCGAAGCACACGTCATTTTTTTTTTTTTAAATTATTTCATGAAATTCATGAAATAATTAAAAAAAGGGCTTCCCTATATTTTTGGTTCCCAGCTGGGTACAAATAGGAAGCTGGGAGTTGGGGGCAGCCCATAGCTGCCTGCTGTACTTGGCTAGCATACAAAAATATGGCGAAGCCCTTGTAATTTTTTTTGGGGGGGGCAAAAAACTCCTGCATACAGTCCTGGATGGAGTATGCTGAGCCTTGTAGTTCTGCAGCTGCTGTCTGTCTGTGCGGAGATGAGCAGACCGCAGCTGCAGAACTACAAGGCTCAGCATGCTCCATTCACTAGTGTATGCAGGAGAGCAGACAGCAGCTGCAGAACTACAAGACTCAGCATACTCCATCCAGGACTGTATGCAGGAGTTTTTTGCCCACCAAAAAATAGACGTGGGCTTCGCCATATTTTTGTATGCTAGTCGGGTACAGCAGGCAGGTACGGCTGCCTCAAACCCCCAGCTGCCTATTTGTACCCGGCTGGGAACTAAAAAAATAGGGAAGCCCTTTTTTTAATTATTTCATGAATTTCATGAAATAATTAAAAAAAAATTGACATGATCTTTGCCCCATTTTTGTGTCCAGCCAGGTACAATTAGGCAGCTGAGGATTGGAATACGCAGCACAGGTAAGCCCGAGGTTTCTGGAACCCTCTGATGCGAATTGCAGTCCGCAGCCACCCCAAAAAATGGCGCTTTCATAGAAGCGCCATCATCTGGCGCTGTATCCAACTCTTCCAGCTGCCCTGAAGCCGGGTGGCTTGCTGGGTAATAATGAGTTAATACTAGCTTTGTTTTACAAGCTAGTATTAAGCCAGAGATTCTTAATGTCAGGCAAGTTTGACCCGGCCATTAAGAATCTCCAAAAAAGGGTTAAAAAAAAGACACCACACAGAGAAAAAGTACTTTAATAGAAATAAATACACAGACACACTTAGAGACTCCATGTATATTACTCACTGTCAGCCCTCCACGATCCATGGTCTTCTGTCTTCTTTCTCCTTCAACCCATGCAGCTCTGCTACATCAGACAGCGCTGCATGGGAGGAAGACACTGCTACTCCCCGTGCAGTCTATTCACTCAGTGAGAGTGAGCAGAGGCTGCAGGCTGTAAGCGGTGATGTCACCGCTGACAAGTGGGTTACCATAGCAAAGGTGCTCCGATCACGTGATTCCCGATGCCGCTGAGGGCTGTAAGCGGTGATGTCACCGCTGACAGGCGGGTTGCTATAGCAATGGTGATGTCTGTTATTGACCGGATGTGGCAGCAGGTGAATAACGGAACGGGGAAACAGAACGGGGAAGGCAACCATATGCCAGAGCATTTTGCCATTATACGGAGATGCTGGAGCAATCACCGCGAACCGGAGAGATGCACTGACAGGACCTAGCATGACGTCATAGCCATGTGACCAGTCTGTAGCCAATGAGATAATAGACACGTGACTGGTCACATGCTTTTTTTGACGTCATGGAAGGTTCTGTCATCAGTGCTGGTTACCAGGAAGACGCAGCGATTATCGAAAGGAAAAGCGGCGGGAGACAGAGTGCAGGACGCTTCACAGGGACCTGTAAGTGTAATGACAATGTTTATTAACTGTATGTGTACATTTATAATGTGTTTTTATGTGTTTGTGTTTGCCTCCCATTGTTTTCAAAGGGGTTCAAGAGGTTCGTCGAACGGTTCGTCAAACCGAACTTGAACGGGGCCTCCGTTTGACGAACCGAACCCAACTCGAGTCTTCAGAGACGCGCTCATCTCTAGATATTAGCACCTGTAGAAATATAGTCAGAAAAGTGGTGACATATTAAATACATATTTTACCCATTGTATGTTGCCTTGTTTTCTAAAGATTACTGTCAAGTGCCAGCTACTAGGTGTTTTGCTTCTGTTTAACTCCTTGTATGCTTCGGCTTGTCAAGTGTAATTCATCTCTAGCAGCAAAGACATCAAGAATGATAAGAG
Source organism: Anomaloglossus baeobatrachus (assembly GCF_048569485.1). Taxonomy (NCBI): domain Eukaryota; kingdom Metazoa; phylum Chordata; class Amphibia; order Anura; family Aromobatidae; genus Anomaloglossus; species Anomaloglossus baeobatrachus. The sequence continues at coordinate 207,409,435 of NC_134354.1, forward strand.
TGAGTGTATTCTTTTTTCTCTACTCCTGGACTCCTGTCTGTCAAATTGCAAACAGGTATAAAAGAGAGACAGGCTTCCAGTGCAGGGAAGAAAAGTAATTGGATTTTTGGAAGAATGCATGCCTTAAAGTGAGAAAAATGAATTTCCTTCAAATATATTTTAGGTAAAATACTGATGAAAAACATACACTTAACTAAAAAGATCAAATGGCAGATTACAGATTATAAAAATCAGCACAGGTTATGTACATAATAGACTGCCATAATATATACAGAAAATTTTGCTTTTGTTATTTATTTATTCTAATGGTAGATGAGGGCATCAAGACTAAAATGTTTTATTTAATTATTATTTTTTTTTTTGAAAAGGAAAGGTATATTCTCCAGACATATTTGATCTCAGACATTTACATTTGATCCAGGGTGTCTAACCTCTTAGGGTACGTGCCCACAATTAGTGTTTACAGCATTTTGGATACAGCATGCATCAACTGCATCCAAAATGCCGGAATGTACAGTACAGGCACAGTGTAGCAAATTTCTACAAATCCCATGCCCATCGTGCGTTTGCATGTACTGAAGCTTGTTTAGCATCAAATTTTAAATGTTTCTCTAGCCGCACTCCAAGGCACACCAATTTACCATTTATTTCTACCCTGGCAAGAGGAGATATTTGAAGAGCAACTAGGGACATTCAGCAAACACCCAAGACTGCAGGGCGAAAACCCAAATCCGGGACTGTCCAGCTGTATCCAGGATGGTTGGAACTAAACATGAGTGAATCAATTAGCAGGACTGTTCTGGCGTCCAGATCAGTGATACTTGGCAGCTGGACAGGAGGTACTTGTACCTCCTAACTTCTGGAGTCCCCGGCATGGTTTTTGATTTGCCAGTGCTGGCGCAAAGTCATCTGTGCATCCTGCTCATCTCTAGTTGAGACCTAAGGATTCATTTTTTGTTCATTCACAGCTATAGCATCCAGAACCTTTTCATTTTTATGTAAGTTGTTATGTAAGGCTGGACTCACATGAGCGTATGGCATCCGATGCGATAGCATCAGATGTGATATGCTAATGTCCCCCGGCTCAGGCTCTGCTGTGAGGGCGAGCTGAGTGTCATGCGACTGTGACTGGATCTTGCAATCCGGTCACAGTAGCGAAGCTGAGGGCGGGTGCTGTGGAGCAGAGGGAGGGGTTAATCAACCCATCTCCTCCATTGTTAGCCTGTGTGTATATCGCACTGCAGTGGGATAACATCCGAGTGCAGTCCGAAGTTTCTCTTACACCCATTGACTTGAATGGGTGCGAGTGATACGGCTCTTGCAGAAAATCGCAGCATGTTGCGACTTTTCTCGCATGCAGAATCAGGATGCGAGAAAAGATGACCAACTGCTCTTCCTCATTAACTAACATTGGTCAGAGTGCAATTCGAGATTTATAGGGTATGTGCCCACGATCAGCACATGCTGCGTCCTGCATGCACCGTGTCTTCCCCTGCAGAGATGCCCACAACCAGGGTTTGGGGTACTGTCGACTTTTGCTGTTTTCCCAGCTGAAGACACTTGCATCTCCGCAACATAAACTGATATGCTCCATCTAGGGAAGTCGCGTGTCAGTTTATGCTGTAGAGAAAAGAAGCCAATTGGGAAAGGAGATTTCTATAAATCCATCCACTGTGCTTTTACTACACATCACAGCGGTATGGATGCAGTGATAACACTCTGCCTCCAAAATGCTGCTATTCCTGATTGCCGACACGCACTCTTATATGTAATCCTGGCACAAGTGCTAAACGTAGAGCACAAGATACTGTAAATGTGAGCCAAACCATACTGCGATCTTTTGGAGGCAGAATGAACAAATCAATAGCCGTTCAAAAATTGGCTTTATTTATTTATTTTTTATGCCGTTCACCTTGCGGTATAAGTGATTAGACGGTTTTATTCCTCTGGTCAGTACGATTACAGCAATACCAGATTTATGTAATTTTTTTAGGTTTGGTGACTATCACACTAAAAAATGATTTTTACAAAATAAAGGATTTTTGCATCACTGAATGTTGAAAGCTATAGTTTTTTTTATTTTTCTTCCGACAGAGTCATGTGAGGGCTTCTTTTTTGTGGGATAAGTTGGAGTTTTTATTTGTACCATTTTTTACCACATAATTTTTGATTGCTTTCTATTCCACTTTTTGTGAGGCAAAATCAAAAAGAAATAGCAACTCAGGAATATTTTTTTTTTGTTTTTTTACACCGTTCACTAAGCAGATAAATTGATAAGACAGTTTTATTCTTCAAGTCAGTACGATTATAGTGATACCATATTTATATTTTATTTTACGTGTTGCCGCTTTTACACCATCAAAACTATTTAATAGGAAAAAAAACAGTTTTTGAATTGCTGATGGAGTTGCATGGTGACTTCTTTTTTGCAGGCAAACATGACGTTTCCAGAGGTACCATTTTTATTTATATATAACTTTTTGATCGCCTTTTATTCAACTTATTTTGTCAGCTATATGTTTAAAAGACATAGTTTTTGCTACCTTTCTTTTTATACAGTGTTCACTGAAGTAGTTAACTAGTGTGATAGTTTTATAGCTCGGGTTGTTAAGGGCACAGTGATACCAAATATGTGTACTTTTTGTTTACAGAAATATAGCTATTTATTGGATTAATTTTTTTTTGTTCTTTTTTGCTTTCTGATTTTTACATTTTTTTTTTACATAGTCCCTTTATGGGCTTTCACCCTACAGTACTTTGATCACAGCTGCAATGTTCAGCAGTGCTTGATCAGGAGCAGGACATCAAACCTGTTAGAGCAGCACAGTGAAAGCCTGTGTGAACATTCTGCAGGCATGCTCACACAGGCTTTTGATAGTCAAGTGACCCAGAGATCATCATGATGACCTTGGGTCACCATGACAATGATTGGGCCCTCTCAATTACATCATTTTGGTCCCAATCAGAAGGGAGAGTGAGCGTGATCCCTCTCCTATTTTCCTAAGTTCTGAGATCAGTATTGATCATGGTAATTAGACAGTTAAGCAGTAGGGATGATCGAATACCACAAATATTTTTCTTCGCGAATATTCGGCAAATAGGTCGCCACTATTCGACTATTCACAAATATTCGATGCGCAATGTAAGTCTATGGGAAACCCAAACAACAACTATTCGGGCTTCCCATACACTTACACTGCGCCTCGAATATTCGCATTGCAGCGACCTATTGGTTGGATATTCACAAAGCCGAATATTTGTGGTATTCGATCATCCCTATTAAGCAGCCATGAATGTTCAAGGCACCATCCCTGGCTACAAGGCCTGGGGCTCAGCTGTTGAGTAAGCCAAATCCCAATCCCCTGTGCCCCCGCTTTTTCTAGGATACACTGCAACATGCTTGATTATTCAGTGATGTCAAAATAGGAAGTAACAGTATACCCAAAGTCGGAAAGGGTTTACTTAAAGGGGCTAAAACATTGGATCACAACACTTTAGTAGGGAATAGTGCTCTCCAGTTGGCTGGAGCAGGCAACTGATAACCCCAGCTGGATAGCACACATACCTATGCTGCCAGACTCAATGGTACTGAATCTCTCAGACATTCAAATCTCAGTGGCTGGACAAAGTCTGTACAGTCCATAAATTCTTGTTCCATAGTCTCTTCTATCACCAGCACCACTAGCAGAAAAAACACAGTGGTGTCAAGCACCAAAAGCAGACATTGCAAGAGCAGGTCCTGGTGGAGATGTGATTTCTGGGCATGCTTGAATTCTGAGCCTGGTTGCAAATGCACCCCTTGCTACCATTTATGCTTCCAAAGATTCCTTTCAATGGTTACTAAGCTCCAAGACATTTATATCTCTTCCAGAAAAAGCTGGGCAAGGTATAGGGAATTAAGGAAAGCTAGATATCCAGGGCAAAGCCCTGTTTCAACTGTGCCTCTTGTCAGTGTCTCTGACTGCACTCATCCCATTTTTTCTACCTCTACACAGATAATCTTCATAGATGGATGCAAAAATGGGGGAAGCACTTCATAAGTCATATGGTAAGAAAATGGATTTCAATCAGTGTGAAGTTTCAGCTGAAAATGGATGAGTTGCACTGCCATTTTGACCCGAGATCTGCTGTCATATTTTTGGATTCATATACAAGAGGTTTTGATCAATATCTTGGGGGCTTCGCACCTATTTTAATATGAAAAGTGTTGCTTTTATTTTTTTTATTTCTAGAAAGATATATAACAAAAATATGCAATTATTCTGTAGCTTAAACATTGCAAAGATTTGTGTCAATAAAGAACCCCTAACTTTTTCAAATGTAACAGTGTTTTTTCAGCTTTATTTTTTTTTAGCTAGATCAACTAATTGATAAATTGATTTACTGTAGTTCTTAAAAAATAATGTATATTTTATTATGATTTAATATCGCTAAGGTATTTATTTTGTAAATGTGCATTGCTTGCTAATGCAACAATTTAACTTCTCTGGCTAAAGGCTCTCCTAGCTTTTCATAATATCCATGCATCCAAACCTAAATTACTGTTTTTCAGCTGTAAACTAATTGCTGGCAACCTTCTGCCGTGAAATTCTGAGCAGCTGTAGCCTCACTGAGAGGTGAGTCTATCATGGACTGCTGCGCTAACGCAGTTGCCCTTTAAATCTGTTTTCTTATCGTTCCACCAAGTACCTTATAGTAATGAAATGATTGAGACTTTGATAATTTGCATGGGTAATTGATTTGTACATAAATTGGAGTCTTCACACTGGTGGGTGGCACCATCTGATGTGCAATTAATGCATGCAGCACATTAGCGGAACACAGAATCCCCATTCGTAGGTTTGTGCACGGGATTAATTAGATTTTGATAAATTCCCTTTCTAACTATAAAGGCTGTATATTTCCTGCTATTTATAGAAATATGTATTTTTAATTTCTATGGTCAAAAAATGAATTAGAACATGTTTTATTTTGTAAATATCAGAAGTACCGTAATCTTACTTTTGTAGGTGAAATGTGTAACCAAGACTCAGTTGCCCTAACCTTGTACCTAATAACCTACAGGGCTTATTGGTACCTCCACATCTTGGCTCTCAGCACCTGGGGCTCTTGCTTTTCTTCAGCAAGCTGTTCCATTATGTAGTGATACGTTCCCTTTTCACTGTTATGATACGCAGATTTTGTCGTTCAGAAACATGGGGAAGCTCGATTCCTATGAGAGCTATTTTGTCAGTTCTGTAAAATAGAGATGGACTACACAGATGAAGAAGAATTGCTGAATGGAATTCGCTGTGGAAGAAAACGCCAAGAGGTTTGCAATCAATGTCAGTAAAGACATTGATGGCATTTTGCTGTGATATTCAATAAATGCCTGATCGGTAGGGATATAAACACTGTATAAGAACAAGGACATACTGATAACATGCTATTGGAAGTTCTCTAAAGGTACATGATCAGCCATTAACTACAATACCCCATAGGGGAGGGGCACATTTTACTGTCAGACTGTATTTTATAATATAATTTTGCCTCTGAAAAAAGTCTTCAGTTTCTGTTATGACACCACTGCTACTTCGTTCTGAAAAAAAATATTAAGGGGCACTTTGCACACTACGACATCGCAGCCCGATGCTGCGATGCCGAGTGTGATAGTGCCCGCCCCCGTCGCAGCAGCGATATGTGGTGATAGCGGGCGTAGCAAAAGTTATCGCTACGCCAGCTTCACACACACACTCACCTGCCGTGCGACGTCCCTGTGGCCGGCGACCCGCCTCCTTGTTAAGGGGGCGGGTCGTGCGGCGTCACTGCGACGTCACACGGCAGGCGGCCAATCAGAGCGGAGGGGCGGAGATGAGCAGGATGTAAACATCCTGCCCACCTCCTTCCTTCCGCATATCCTACGGAAGCCGCAGTGAGGCCGGTAGGAGACGTTCCTCGCTCCTGCGACTTCACACACAGCGATGTGTGCTGCCGCAGGAGCGAGGAACAACATCGGACCGTCGCGTCAGCGTAATCATGGATTACGCCGACGCTGCACCGATGATACGATTACGACGCTTTTGCGCTCGTTAATCGTATCATCCAGCCTTTACACACTGCGATGTCGCATGCGATGCCGGATGTGCGTCATTTTCAATTTGACCCCACCGACATCGCACCTGCGATGTCGCAGTGTGCAAAGTGCCCCTAAGTTATTGATCACACTGAACAGACATTGATGACATATCCCAAGTAGAGATAAGCAGATTATTTGAAACTTAGGTTTACCTGGTTAGAAATTTTCTAAAAAAATGTATCTGCGTTGAATTAATTTGCTGTAACTTGAAATATTAGATATCCACTAACTGCATTAAAAATGAGAGCGATCATCGTCTGACATAGATGTTTTATACTCTTAAGCGGGATTTACATGCTACGATCTCATTAATGAATTATCGTCGGGGTCACGTTGTTTGTGACGCACATCCGGCATCAGTAACGAAATTGCAGCGTGTAACACTTAAGAGCGATCTTAAACGATCGCAAAAGAGGGCAAAATTGTTTGCCGTGGAGAGGTTGTCCTGAAACAAAAAATCGTTTTCAGGATGTTAGCGATGTTGTTCCTCGTTCCTGCGGCAGCACACATCGCTGTGTGTGACACTGCAGGAGCGAAGAACATCTCCTTACCTGCCTCCACCGGCTATGCGGAAAGAAGGAGGTGGGCGGGATGTTTACGTCCCGCTCATCTCCGCCCCTCTGTTTCTATTGGCTGCCTGCCGTGTGACGTTGCTGTGACGCCGCACGACCCGCCCCCTTAGAAAGGAGGCAGGTCGCCAGCCAGAGCGACGTCACAGGTCAGGTAAGTGCATGTGACGGGGGTAAGCGAGGTTGTGCGACATGGGCAGCGATATGCCCGTGTCGCACAACCGACGAGGGCAGGTACGATCGCTTGCAATCTCGCTAGTGAGATCGCAGTGTGTAAAGCCCGCTTTACTGTATTGCAGTTGTTCTATTGCCATTAGTCTGACCAAATTATTGGGCATTGTTTTAGGGATATCCTCCCTGTCTCAATTAATAACTCAAAAGTCCTGACAGTAGCCTAAAATCACCATAAAAGAGCAGCTGGCATATTTTAAGACTAAGTTAACATGTACAGAAATCATCATTTAGAACAGATCCAGCTGACATCTGATCCTTGGCAAAAAAGTTGTGGAAACACAACTTTCTTGTTTGTTTTTTTAAAAAAAAAAAACTTTTGCAGGATTCATTTTTTTATTTTTTTTTTTAAAATGGGTGTCTATGGAAATTGGATTCGTTTACTGATTGCTATTTAGCCATTTGTTTTTCCTGCATTTGTAAGGTATCCATTTTTTACTTAGAGGATCAGTTTCAAATTAAAGATAAATGGCAATTATTTAATGCATTTGTTTTCCATAAAGTCCCGTGTTAAAAAAACAGATCCTGCAAAAATCAATTTTTCCAAACCGGACAAGTTGTGTTTGTACAACTTTTTTGCCAATGGATCAACTCTAACAGATGATTACTATACTTGTGAACTTAGCTTTACTTTTATACAAGGTCTGATAACCCCCCTGATTAACTGTTTTCACAGCTGCAGGAAATTACGGGCTGTTACGCTCACCGAGGAGCGGCGAGCGTCCGGAGGTGGATCCACTGGACCGTGCACCGGAATCCCCTGAGAAGGCGACCAGCAGCGAACCCCTATACAGGGACTGTGCAGCGCCTCCCCAGAAGGCCTAAATGCACGGCATCCAGGAACCGGTAGTAGGAGTCTCTGTAAGGCCAGGTGTAGCAAGGTTGTGACGTCCGCAGCCGGCAGAACACGGGAATGGCACCGGAGATGTTCACAGCAGGTGGCATCCACAGAAGGTACGGCACAGATAATGTCCACGGCAGGTAGGGCACAGTGACGTCCACTGTAGGTATGAGCGGTGACGTCCACAGCCGTAGTGGTATGGATGGCACTACGGTGAGACAAGGAATTAGAACCAGATATCAAATGCACAGATAACAGCACAAAAGGGTCTGAACACTGGCAAAGCTCTAATGGAAGTGTTGCTCGGGCGCCTGCTGCTGGGGGAGGTGAACCTAAATACCCATTAGGTAACAGGTGACCTCTGAGGTCACTTCCAGAAAACGGGGCATACCACTTCAAGAAAGGGGGTGTGGCCTCGCGCGCAGCCTAGAGTCACTTACTGCAATTGTGTGGGAGGACGGGAGACAGGAAGAGGCTGAAGCAGGCCTTGGAGCAGGACGTAAAGCAGGACCCGGACCAGGGGCAGCACCTGCAGAGCCATGGGACCGGTAAGAGGAAGGCCGTCGTTGCCTGAGGCTTGTACCGGGAGTGCACGTGGGAGCCATGCTGGGACTGGGCAAATGTGAGGGAGCGCGCCCCCCACGGGGTCTAGTGGGACCAGGCGCTACACGGGCATTGGGGCAAAAGAGCGTTTTCATGCGCTCCATGATGCTTCAGTAATGAGTTAAACGAAGGCAGGAATATTTTTTTGATCCTCGCAAGTCAAAACACAAAGTGATTAAATTGTCAGATACTTGTGAGTTTCAGGAAATTTGACTTGAAGACGATCCTCCACACAATAATCAGCTCATTTTAAGGCTGAAGTCAAACTAGCGTATGGCATCCGATGGGAGAGCATTGGATGAGATATGCTAATGACCTTTGGCTCAGGCTCTGCTGGGATCGAGAGCTAAGTGTCATGGACTATGACACAATCTTGCGATCGAATCACAGTTGCCGAGAAGAGGGAGGCATTAATCTCTATCTCCTCCATTGTCAGCCTGTGCAAATATCGCACTGCACTTGGATGACATCTGAGTAAAGTCCGATGTTTCTCTCGCACCCATAGACTTATATGGGTGCGAGTGATCCGAGACTCACAGGCAATCACAGCATACTGCAATTTTTTTCCTCACTCCAATTAGGGCTGAAGAAAAACTTTAAGATCTGAGCTTCAGCACTGTCTTACATGGGGCCGAGTGCAATGCGAGATTTTCTCACTGCACTTGTGTGAGTCATACGTCAGTGTGACTCTAGCCTAATCCTAAGTATTTGCTATCAATTTTTTTTCTCATATGTTACTATAGATGTGATACCTATAGCATGCAGCTATTTTAAAACAATGGCTCATGCATCGTTAAATACCAAAAGAGTAGCATGAGAATATATGTTTCAAGCTGCATGTGGAAACAGGGTGGAAACTCTAAAAATATACAAGTGTGAGAAACTGTTCCCACATTTATAAGCATATAGTCACATCTATATACTATACAAAGCTACAACAGTTTACTGCAGCATGTTAGGTTACAAAGAAAAGAGATTATGATTGTGAATGAGAATTTCTGAATTTACACTGTAATAGTCAACTGTTTTTTTTCTAGGAAACATGTTATGTTTGATTGTAACAGTCCTATAAAACATCATATCAAAATTGCTCTTCATGATTATTAAGCATTATGAATGTTTCATGAAAAAAAGCACAAAATGGTAACACAATGTTTGAGAATGCAAAACTATTGATATGAATCATTGAAGTGATATGTATGGTCACTAGATGGCAATACAGAGCGCTTTCACTGACAGTGCATTTACAGTACGGTCTGTTTGAACTATTTTATAAATATATGAATTTTTTAGATTTTATAATAACGGAAAAGTTAATTACCACAAGCTTGTGATTTATTTGTTGTCCTAATTACAATTGTAGGGAATGTAACATTATTTTAACCTAGTAATAATATTATCATTTGGATCAATTCCAAAAGTGGTTGAAAACCTCTATTAGACCTTATTCACACATCCATGAAAAATGGTACCGGTCATTAGTGTTTTAGATCCGTGTGCCTTCAGTTTGTTACCTTTGTGTCCGTTTTTACCCATTCACGTGTTAATGTTTTAATGGATGGATAAAAAAATAAATAGATTACAAAACTTCCCCTAAGGTTTGTGATTTTAAATATAAACAACACACGGCTGCCATCTGTGTGCTACATATGTTTTTCACAGACCCATAGACTTGTATTGGTACTTTTCGTCCATGGTGCTGATGTCTCTGTGTGTCCTTGTAAAAACACAGACATGTGAATAACACCATGGGTTACAATAGGTGCATATTGCATCCATCAAAAAAAGCGAAAGCAAGACATACGTGCAACACGGTCATCTGAAAAAGGCCTTAAGAGGAGGAAAAAGTTTCATAAAAAGGACCACTCCTTGAATTATATTGAACACTGCGGCTTAGTTTCTATCAATAAAGTGAGCTGAGCTGAAATTCCTGAAAAATTCTACTCCTTTACAATTTCATTAATGAGTAGAAGATACGAAAAGAGAGAGGAAGGAGAAAAGAGAAAGGACAGAGAGAGAGAGGGAGAGGGAGAGAGGGGGGGAATTGGGTCGAAAATTTCAGATGTAGTTTTTGATTAGTTTTTTTGTTATATCGTATTTAAAAGACAGCTTTCTTTTGGAATGTTTTGTTGATTAGCTTTGATGATTATTTATTAATAAAGTAATGTGCAAATTTGATGCATTTTTAGTGCATCTCTGCTACGAAAACATACTAAAAACATTGTCCAACTAGTGGACAACCCTTTTAAAAACTCATCTTTTTTAGGTCCTCTTCACACGTCAGTGATTCAGGTATGTATTTTACTGTTTTTGTATGTACCAGAATCACAAACATACGCAGACCCATTAAAATCAATGGATCTGCGCACACATTAGTGGTTTCTACCTGACATGTTTCCGCGTGGTGCACACATGTCTCCATGTTTTCAGCACAGAGACATGTCCGTTTTTCTCCAGCACCACTGACTTCCCATGAACCACACAGTGGTGTGATCTGTAAAACACATACCAAAAAAATCACATGCATTTAAAATGAAAAGCTTTTTAAACTCACCCGTCTCAAGCGATGCTGACTTCAGTCGCTGCTGTCTCCTGCTTCCAGGCCAGCTAATTATGCTCATGCATATTGACTGCACAGCCGACCCGGAAATAGTTGAAGTGGGGAGACAGCAGCAGCTGAACACATCATCGTGGGAGACTTCAGCACCACGGACAGCAGAGACATGGAAAGGTAAGTATTAGGCGGGCTTTACACGCTGCGACATCATTAGCAATTGCTAGCGATGTCAAACACGATAGCACCTGCCCCCGTCGCATATGCGATATGTGGGGATTGCTGCCGTAGCGAACATTATCACTACGGCAGCTTCACTCACACACACCTGGTCTGCGACGTCGCTGTGGATGCCGAACAATACCTCCTTCAAGGGGGAGGTGCGTTCGGCGTCACAGCGACGTCACCGCGAGGTCACTAAGCGGCCGGCCAATAGAAGCGGAGGGTGTGATGACATGGACACCAAATGCCTAGCATGGGTTAATGTTTCTTAAAATTCAGCCAGACGTATTGTTCTTCTGTGTGCTAACTCATGTTTGCTAAACCATGGTTTCTGCCAGGCCCCTATGAGCATTCATTGTAATGTAGTTGTGTATTGCTAATCTAATGTAAATTACCTTAGTAGTCATTGTCTAGTCTGTGACTTGCAGACCACATGTAGATATCCTCAGTCTTTCTATCCACACCATTTAAATGAACATTATCCATACAGCTTGAAATTCATCCAATAAGAGAAGCAATCTTGTACAACCAATCCGATAAGGGCACAGTTTATCCTAAGGGAAAGTTATGGCTATAAAAGGGATTTCTTTAAGCCACCAGTGGTTGATGGATGTGCATGATCCAGTCTAAGCTCTTAGGAGCTGGCTAGCAGATCAGGATACCTTGTGGCTTTAATCTAGGGACTCCGGTTCCAATTGGAGACCATATCCACAGTCTAGGGATTTCGACTCCGGCTGCCAGGATTATATCATCATACCAGAGACTACTTAAGGAAGAAACCCAGGTTGGGACAATTTGGTCACCTGGCTACAGACTTTGCAGACCTCAGCCAGCTTCCTAAATCTGGCATTATTCCAGTCTCGGTGGGTGCCCGCCAAAAGCGGGGTGCTGCTGGATTGGAGTAAATAGCCCTGGAACCTCTGAGGCATGGACATTCTAAATCCCTGGTGAGCCAGCGGAAGGGTGAGACTCTGTTGCCTTTTACATTTGTGTGTTTTGCTGGTTATGCGTTATGTGCCGTTAATATTTTGGGGTTGCAATTAAGTCTTAATATTGTGATTCACTCACCCTGTGTTGTCTGAGTAGTGTTCCGCCCACAGTTAAGGAGGTCGTGCGTTCAGTTAGGATGAGCCCTGAGCCACGTTCTCTTTATAAAGGTGGCCAGTTCAGTGGACGAGAGCACCCACTGAGCCTTGTGTCTCCACAGAGGGGCGTAGATGAGCGGGTCATAACATCCCGCCCACCTTCTCCCTTCTGCATTGGCGGTGGAGGCAGGTAAGTAGATGTTTGTCGTTCATGCGGTTTCACACACAGTGATGTGTGGTGCTGCAGGAATGACAAACAACATCGTACCGGCAGCAGCAGCGATATTATGAAAAGGAGCGACGTGTCACCTATCAACGATTTTTGACGTTTTTGCAATCGGTGATCATCACTCCTAGGGTTTACACGCTGCGATGTCGGTAACGGTGCCGGATGTGCGTCACTGATGACGTGACCCCAACGATATATCGTTACCGATGTCGCAACGTGTAAAGCCCGCCTAAGTGCCTGGTCTCCATGCATTATCATAGATAGCACACGCAGATCACACGTGTGCTAAAATCACAGCACATGGAGGGACATACACACCTTTATCACGTCAGTAAAAAATGTGTGTGTTTTTCACTGATGTGTGAAAGGAGCCTTAGGCCCCTTTCACACGTCAGTGATTCTGGTACGTTTGTGCTTTTTTTTATATGTACCAGAATTACTGACACATGCAGACCCATTCTAATCAATTGGTCTGCGCACACATCAGTGATTTTTCACTGAACTTGTCTCTGTGCAGCGTACACCCGTGGCCGTGATTCTGCAAGGAGACAAGTCAGTGTTTTTCTGGCATCACTGATGACCCACGGACCACACTATGGTGTGATCCGTGTGTGATCAGTGAAACACTTACCAGAAAATCACGGACATATTAAATATTTTCAACTTACCTTGCCTGCGATTCGCTCTGCAGCCTCTGCTCTCGGCAGCTCCTGCCTGGCTCATGAATATTCATGAGAGCAGGAATAGCCAACCAGGAAGTAGCTGCTGAGAGCAGTGGGCGGATGCTGCAGAGCTGGAGACTTCAGCACCATGGACAGCAGGAACAAAGGCAGGTGAGTAATATCCATGTGCAATCACGGATCACAGAGGGACATGTGCCTGTTTTACACGTCAGTGAAGAACGTCAGTGTTTTTCACTGACGTGTGAAACAGGCCTTAGACATAGATCTCAAATTTTAACTCAGGGCAGGTAGGATTTAGCTATGCCCTGTTATAATGTAAAACAGACATATAAAAGAGAGGAGTGCATAGTCAATCTGTTTTAATTAGAGTAGGACTTAGTTGGATCCTGTCTGTCCAGGAATCACGTTGGAGACCTGTGCCCTGAAATGATGAGTCTTTAGTGTATAGTCCTAAGAGGTCACCTTTAATGTATGGGGAATATATCTGTATGAATGATATGGTTGTTGCCTGCTGTGTAGAACCCATGTGATTGTGTACCATTGAACAGACTGTATTCTGAACTGTTATAAAGTATGATATATGTATGATTTAGTGTTACATACCTTGCTTTTATCTTTCTATGTTTGAGTCTTTGGGCATGTCTTTTGTTGCTGCACTTCATTGTAACATTTGATACTTTCTTTTGGTTCAGAAGTCAACGGTAGCAGACATCATGAGGCTGCAGAGATTTAACTTAAAGTGATAGTCTCACAAGAGACATTTATGATATATCTTTAGGTCAGGACAATCAAGCCATTAATTAGTGAAGAGAGGTGGAGGCCAGCTTTCTTTATTCTTTGCTACTGGAGTTATAAATACAGTCAAGAAAGGACTTTAATCTACAGTATTTCATTTATGGTGGATATGCAAAAAAAGTCTTATGGTACAATACCTTTAACTAGATCAAGACTTGGCCATTTTTCCCTTTCATGGCTAGACTTCTTTTCATTTTTTTTTTGTACATGTAGTTTTAAGACCTCAAAAATATTTTTATGCTCAGATATTCCTATATTTGTTGGCTCTTTTTAACATGATATATACAGTTGTGAATCCGTTGACACTTCTTTTGCCTTCCCCTTGACTCACAATCCAGAAATATCAGTGGCTGGATAAAAGATGCAAGAGTCTCTCTGGATCCCAGAAAATCACTCAGCTTTCATGCACGCACACTGATTACAAGCAGACAGGTCTCAGGATGTTACCTTTATTAGCCAGTCAAACCCATTTGTGTCAACTTCTGTCCATATTATTAGGACAAAATCACCAGGGTATGTGAACATTTGATCAGGGTCATCTGGATGTTTTTGATTATCATTATGATTTAAAAAGAGAACACAGTTGTTTGACAATAAATGGCTTCACCCAACCACTAACCAGTCAGATTTTGTCTTATCATTCATATTCTCAGAAGAAAGGCCAAGAAAGCAAAAAATCTGACAGGGTATTTAAACTTTTGAGCACAACTTTAAGTCATGATTTTTATGTTATTTTTTTAATATTATTTATGTTCTGATTTTTTGGAAAACCATTCATTGGCAGCTTGAGTCATCAGGAAAGCATTTCTAGAAGCTCTGTTGACAGTAATAGCAAGCAAATCACAGAATAGCTGCAGTAAGTCATTATTGGCTTTCTTCCTGGCACTTTCTCTATGACTCAGGCAACACAATGACATCATCATGTCATCTGCATCACTTAAAAGATACCTGGCCAGAAGAAGCCAGGTCCACTCAGGTAAGTGGCACTGTGTGATACATCGTCTGTGGAGGTAATTAACTTTTTTATTTTGAACACATCGAGGAAGAGCGCAATGAGGGAAGGGTGTGGGTGGAAAGAGGACTTAGAATTGCAAAGATTTGTGAGAAATTATGAGGGCATTGAATTGTAATGAATTTAGGGTGGGTGGTAGAGGGGACATAAAACTGCAATAAATTGGGATGGGTAGGAGAGAGGATATGAGATTGTATGTGGTGATGGAGGCAAGGACAAAGAATTGCAATGAATGGAGGGTGGGTGGAGAGGGTATGAAACTGCAAAAAAATGGAAAGTAGGTCTGCAGGAGCCAGGACATTTAATTATAATTAATTGGATAAATAGGACACCAGTCAGGGACTTCTAATGGATTGGAAGCAGGAGGAGCAAAGTGGTGAAGAGAACACAGGCCAGTAACTGGTAATGAATTGAGGGCACAGTGGCTAATTAATAGATATTTTTGGGGATGATAGAAAAGAAATTAATTATAGATAATGCTGGCAAAGTACTGGCTTATCAATTTATATTTTGAATGGTGGATTGCACATCAGCTAATTGTATATTAAGGGTTTGGTGATGAATGTTTGTAATCAGGGAAGCAGTGAGAAAAAAAAATTTCTGAAAGAGTTGAATGTAGATATACACTACGTAATGTTTTTATTTCCAGGGTTAAGTTGATCAGTTCAGCAAATTCAATAGTGGCAAGTCATGGCTAAAAACAAGTCGACATAAACTTCTGACTTGATGAAGAAAAAATAAAAGAAAATGGCTGTAAAGAGATGTGATATTTGTAGTATGACACTGGATGTAAATACTTTGTCTTTATCTACACTTAGGCGGGCATTGCACGTTGCGACATCGCAAGCCGATGCTGCGATGTCGCACGCGATAGTCCCCACCCCCGTCGCAGGTACGATATCTTGTGATAGCTGTCGAAGCGAAAATTATCGCTACGCCAGCTTCACATGCACTCACCTGCCCTGCGACCGTCGCTCTGGCCGGAGACCCGCCTCTTTCCTAAGGGGGCGGATCGTGCGGCGTCATAGCGACGTCACACGGCAGGCGGCCAATAGCGGTGGAGGGGCGGAGATGAGCAGGATGTAAACATCCCGCCCACCTCCTTCCTTCCGCATAGCCGCCAGCGGCAGGTAAGCTGATGTTCCTCGCTCCTGTGGCATTATACACAGCGATGTGTGCAGCCGCAGGAGCGAGGAACTACATCGTACCTGTCGCTGCAGCATAATTATGAAAAAGTCAGAGCCTGCAACGATGATACGATAACGATGCTTTTGCGCTCGCTAATCGTATCATCTAGCATTTACACAGTACGATCTCGAAAGTGACGCCGGAAGTGCGTCACTTTCGATTTGACCCCACCAACATGTGCGATGTTGCAACGTGCAAAGCCGCCCTTAATGATATCCAGAGATGTTGTGCATCCAACATATTGAAGATTGCACGATGTACATGTGGTAAAGTACATGTTTTCTTATGTTATCTAAATAAGGCTCCAGTATATCACAAAAGTGTGTACACTACTCACATTTTTGTAATTTTTTTTATATCTTTTATAGGACAACACTGAAGATCTGTCACTTTGATACAAGGTTTCTAGTGTGAATGGGGAGCAATAGTGTTACATTTAGTGTTATCACTCACACATTCTCACACTGATCTGGAAGTACAGTATGGCATTTCATGGCAAAGAAGTCTTTGAGGATCTGGAAAAAAGAATTGTTGCTCTATGAAAAGATGGCCTAGTATATAAGAAGATTATAGAAACACACGGTGAATAGGTTTGAGTGAAATTTAACATAAATCCCTATCTAGAACTTAACATTTATTGATAAATATATAAAAGGTTCAAAACCACAATACACTTATATAAAACAGCTCGGTGTACAGAAGAGAGAGGGAAACTCAGTCCCTACAATATCCGCTCCCTCCTGTGCCCTACTTAGCCGTGGAGGTTGGCACCCTAAAGATACAATGTGGCGCCCTCACTCACCGAAGACTGTCTGTGCTATGACCCTGTGAACACCTAACGTCAAAAATAAAGTGCAGTGCACAATTATAAAGTGATAATGTGCAAAAAATGGGTTTCACAAGAACCTTCTCGAGATTCTGGAGGTCATCAGTGTTCTCAGATAGAACCTATACAAAAGCAGGGACAGATATCACTTAGCTTATTACTGCCTCATGCCTCTACGCGTTTCCCCAATCCTTGGTTCATCAGGAGGCCGATAGATTAATGTGGCTAGATACACCAGTAGCAGCTACCATACTGCCAGATATTCATGATACTAAGGCACCAAAACCGCAACAAAACATATGTGATTTTGATGTAGTTTTTTTGCCAAAAGATGCACATTTGGGGCAGAAATGTCTGCAACAAAATACTTAATGTGCACACATTGCCTAATCTAGTAATCCAGCATTGAGTTTAATGACTTCACCTGAGGTGATGTCACTGAATTCAATGAGTTTACCTCAGGTCAGTTCACCTGCAGTCACAGCTGATGTACCATTGAAACAGGGCAAACAGGAAGAAACAGGTAAAGCACGAGATTTGGTGCATCTAATGGATGTGCCACTTCTGAGGCGGCTGTGGGCTTCTGATTTCAGGCCGGAAATGGTCAAATAACCATGGCCCTTCTGACTCTGATAATGCCAGCCCCCAGTGCTGTGCATTACCTTGTCTGTTTTTCAAAAATGAGGGGGGCCCTAAACCCTTTTTTAAAATAATTTATTTAAATAATCAATGTGGGGTCCTCTCTATTTTGGATAATTAGTGAAGGTAAAGCAGACCACTGAGATTGCATCCCATAGCTGTCTGTTTTAGCCACTCTTACCAAAAATAGGGCAGGAGCCCACATCATTTTTTTTTTATTTCCTTTTACAATAAGGCAGCAGACTTCCTGGAACCAATCACAAATGCCTGCACTGAGGGGGAGTGGCTGGTTGTGTGTATAACAGTCTGACTGCAATCATTCAAAGACACTGGCACATAGGGTGGGGGGAGAGCAGGGAATATTCAAGTAGCTTAATGAGCATACCAGAAAAGAGTATGACTGCTGTGTTATCCTCCAGTAAACATGGTATGTATAATTGTCCTGATCTTCCTCCATTTTGCTTACTGTTGCAGCCCCCTAGCCCTTATTATGACCTTTTTAAAGCCATTTTATAGCCCAGAACTTTGAGTCTCAATTGACTTATATGGGCTTTGTTGTTCGGAGTAATCCAGTTCCCGAACCAAACGTTTTTTTAATGTCTGGCCGAACCTGCCAAACCCAAACATCCTCAGGTCTGCTCATCTCTAGTTGTGACTCTTTGAATTTTTTCCTTTTTTGTTTGTACAACAACCTTATGGCTTTTATGAAAAATTCCAATACAGGAATTTCATTTTTTTCGACCTGTTTTTATAACCTCATTGACGCTGCTGTCTTGATTGCTAGCTAGCTGTAATCACTGCAGTTACAGCTAAATAACAAAACTGACACCTTGCTGCTGTCACGCTTCCTCTTTGCAGAGTATCTTCCACACAGGTGATGCTCTGCTGTGCCTTCCTGAATTAGGGAGCTGGTAGTGACATTATTCCTTTGTGCAAATGCATCTTGCACACAGGTGATGCTCTGCTGCACCTTCCTGAACTCCAGAGCTTGCAGTGACATGTTTCATTTGGGCCGAGCATCTTGCATTTGGAGATGCTCTGCTGTGTTTCATTGAGCACTAGCTGACAGGTTGTTTGACAGCAAAGGATTCCATGCAGGTTCTGGAGGTGCTTTTACTCAGATTTCCACCTTCCTGGCAATTTCTCTGTTTCATTAATGAGCATGCTCTCCAAAACCTCACCAGTCGTACTTTCTGGTTCTGCAGTTGTACTCTTGGCTTGTATTTGTGCTTGTGTTCTGATCTACGTTTCTTGACCTGAACCATTGTTTTACTCCTCTCTGCCCGCTCCCTATTCTTGTAATTACCTCCTGGCTTCTGACCTCAGACTGTTACCTGACCACGTCTCTGCCTGCTCCCTGAATCTAAGATGTACTCTCCTGGAATTCTGATCCTCGGCCTGTGACTTGAATGCATTCTGCTTACTCCCTGTTTCCTGAGCCGTCCTCTTGTTTCCTGACCCCAGCTTGTCTGACTACTCTTCCATCTATACTATCCGCAAGTAGTGATTGGCGAACCCGAACTGTAAAGTTCTGGGTCCATACTGAACACATAGTGTTCATGCACACAGTTCTGAACACGAGTTTTCCTGGGAAACCCGTGTTACAGTTCGGGTCCAGTTCGGGTCCAGGGGCTGTTAAAAAAGCACATTATTAAAAAACATTTTGATTACACTTACCGGTCCAGCGACGTATCCTGCAGACCCGCTCAGCCGCTGTCTCCCAACCACTTCTGCTTCCGAGTCACTCAGCAGTCTTTGGTTTTTTTGGCCATGTTCGCAGTGACGTCAGGGTTCACTTGATTGAAGTTTGACTGTCACTGTCAGCCTTCCCCATCCCATAACTGTAAAGTTAAAGTTCGGGGTTTGGACGCAAGTTTCTGGAACTTGAACTTTACAAAAAGTTCAGACAAGGCTCCGGATCCCGAACATCGGGGAGGTTCGCCTATCACTATCCGTAAGTAGTGACTAACATCACAGCTGTATGGAGGAAGCTTCACTTCTGAGCTTGTTCCGTACAGTGAAAGAGCATGGCTTATCTGCTCTAAATACAGTTAGGTCCAGAAATATTTGGACAGTGACACAAGTTTTGTTATTTTAGCTGTTTACAAAAACATGTTCAGAAATACAATTATATATATAATATGGGCTGAAAGTGCACACTCCCAGCTGCAATATGAGAGTTTTCACATCCAAATCGGAGAAAGGGTTTAGGAATCATAGCTCTGTAATGCATAGCCTCCTCTTTTTCAAGGGACCAAAAGTAATTGGACAAGGGACTCTAAGGGCTGCAATTAACTCTGAAGGCGTCTCCCTCGTTAACCTGTAATCAATGAAGTAGTTAAAAGGTCTGGGGTTGATTGGGTGTGTGGTTTTGCATTTGGAAGCTGTTACTGTGACCAGACAACATGCGGTCTAAGGAACTCTCAATTGAGGTGAAGCAGAACATCCTGAGGCTGAAAAAAAAGAAAAAATCCATCAGAGAGATAGCAGACATGCTTGGAGTAGCAAAATCAACAGTCGGGTACATTCTGAGAAAAAAGGAATTGACTGGTGAGCTTGGGAAAAAGGCCTGGGCGTCCACGGATGACAACAGTGGTGGATAATCGCCGCATACTTTCTTTGGTGAAGAAGAACCCATTCACAACATCAACTGAAGTCCAGAACACTCTCAATGAAGTAGGTGTATCTGTCTCTAAGTCAACTGTAAAGAGAAGACTCCATGAAAGTAAATACAAAGGGTTCACATCTAGATGCAAACCATTCATCAATTCCAAAAATAGACAGGCCAGAGTTAAATTTGCTGAAAAACACCTCATGAAGCCAGCTCAGTTCTGGAAAAGTATTCTATGGACAGATGAGACAAAGATCAACCTGTACCAGAATGATGGGAAGAAAAAAGTTTGGAGAAGAAAGGGAACGGCACATGATCCAAGGCACACCACATCCTCTGTAAAACATGGTGGAGGCAACGTGATGGCATGGGCATGCATGGCTTTCAATGACACTGGATCACTTGTGTTTATTGATGACATAACAGCAGACAAGAGTAGCCGGATGAATTCTGAAGTGTACCGGGATATACTTTCAGCCCAGATTCAGCCAAATGCCGCAAAGTTGATCGGACGGCGCTTCATAGTACAGATGGACAATGACCCCAAGTATACAGCCAAAGCTACCCAGGAGTTCATGAGTGCAAAAAAGTGGAACATTCTGCAATGGCCAAGTCAATCATCAGATCTTAACCCAATTGAGCATGCATTTCACTTGCTCAAATCCAGACTTAAGACGGAAAGACCCACAAACAAGGAAGACCTGAAGGCTGCGGATTTAAAGGCCTGCAAAGCATTAAGAAGGAGGAAACGCAGCGTTTGGTGATGTCCATGAGTTCAAGACTTAAGGCAGTGATTGCCTCCAAAGGATTCGCAACAAAATATTGAAAATACAAATATTTTGTTTGGGTTTGGTTTATTTGTCCAATTTCTTTTGACCTCCTAAAATGTGGAGTGTTTGTAAAGAAATGTGTACAATTCCTACAATTTCTATTAGATATTTTTGTTCAAATCTTCAAATTAACCATAACAATCTGCAC
This sequence comes from Anomaloglossus baeobatrachus, assembly GCF_048569485.1. Lineage (NCBI taxonomy): Eukaryota > Metazoa > Chordata > Amphibia > Anura > Aromobatidae > Anomaloglossus > Anomaloglossus baeobatrachus. Next base: position 207,430,616 of record NC_134354.1, read on the forward strand.
TTGAATTCTGTTGTAGAGGTTTCATTTCAAATCCAATGTGGTGGCATGCAGAGCCCAACTCGCGAAAATTGTGTCACTGTCCAAATATTTCTGGACCTAACTGTATGTCTGATGAGGTTAAGGATTTCATGTTTTAGCCAGAAACAATCATTGTTTCAATCATCTTAATACATGTAAAATTTGACAAATTATTGATGTGCGGAATTTTTTAGGGAAATTAATGTTCTAATAAAAGCTAAATAATAGTTGGCATAAGGAAAAAGAAAGGTCTCCAACTTCCAGCAATTAGCACCAAATCTATCATCCAGCCTGTGCCGCTATGGTAAATATGCATATCCACAGGCTGAGCTCACACTGTCTATTAGACTGCACTAGAAAATGTGCCCTAATGTGTTTGCATTTATCTCTCAGTGTTTGTATTATATTACATAATGTATTTTTACACCACGATTTACCAAGGGTTCGCACTTCCCCGACACTGCTCAAATAATACGTTTGTACAATATTTTGTAGGATAATTGTTGCTATTTTCACTTGGGAAATAAAATGGTTGCTAAATCTTTTATATCCCTGCTGGCAAAAGTGAGTTTCATCACATGTTTCCAGTAGCAACAATAAAATACAATCGACAGTTATTTTGCATTCTAAGCATGATTTACATTTAACTTGTGCATGATTATTTATACTGTTTACTTTTCAAGATTTTCAAAAAATGTATTTGAGATTTTTTTTAGATTTCAATATTACTAAAGCATACCCTTTTGCTCTATAAAATTTCATTAAGACTTTAAACTCAGGAAACTGCAACAGAAATACTATTCTTGAGCAATTGACGACAATCCAGCATTATTTATAAGTAAAGACAATGTCTCATTAAGAAATTCAAAATTGCGTATAGCAACAAGGGTCAGTATGGACATTGTGTTTTCTCCTGCCCTTTAATAATAGGCTGAATTACATATTTTAGCAATTTGTGCTGTTATCCAGATGGTCCAGCCTTTACGCACCAAAAGCTTTAATAAGTCTTGGCCATATATGATCTTGATATATGTTCACTGATTGTCATTCCTTGGATTACAGTTTTTTTGGTAAATTCTAACCACTGTGTATCAGAAATATCCCACAAGACCTGTTGTATTAGAGATGCTCTGACCTAGTCATTTAGCTATCAAACCTAGTCCCTGGCCAAGTCATTGAGATGTTTAGGCATACTTGATTTACTAATTGTAACAAAATGGGTTCAATTGTAATTAAAAAATCAATGAATTCTACTTTACTTGTCGATACAATAGAACAAAGGCAAGGCAAAATTGGACATTCATTTTCAATGAAATTACCACCCCGCATAAGTGTACGTAATTTAAAACAGAGAAAGAAAGGGGGTTTTTTTGGCCGACTATCACAACCCTACTAATAAAAGAAAATACCAGAACCGTCCAGAAAGCACAATAATTTTATTAATATAGAAAAGACAATTCAATATATACTGTAAAAATATATCTCATGTGAGGTAAACAATCTCATAATAACAATAAGGTGAACAGGAAAAAGTGGGGACCTCCAATTAAGCCCTATGATGGGACAACACACAGGGACCTGAGCGCAATAACCACTTCCATGGGGAGTTAAAGTATATGAAAAAAACATGGTGCCGAATACTGGAATAGTACTTTGGGATTTGTTATGAATAATCCGAACACGAATAGTTACTATTCGCCCATTACTACTAAGCAGTGAAAATAAATAAAGGACTAGGACTTAAATAATTTAATTTTCTTTAATTCTGTGTCATACGTTTAACAAAATCTTCTATATCTGTTTTAGGAGAAAATCCATATCCCCTCTTCTTCATTGTCATATTTTACATAGTTACATAGGTTGAAAAGAGGCCTAGGTCCATCTAGTTCAATCTTCCTCCACCAATTCTACATTTTAATACTAAATCATTTATAACTGACTATGTTGTGTGTACTAAGGAAATCATCCAGCCCTTTTTTAAAAGTTGTTATAGTGTCTCCCATTACTATCTCTTGTTATAGGTTTTTCTGCATCTGACTGCTCTAACCATAAAGAACCCTTTCCTATTTAGCTGCCAGAAACACCTTTCTTACAACCACAGTGAGTACCCCCTGGTCCTTATTATTGTCTTTAGAAGGAATAAGTCATGTACCAGTCCTTTATATTGACCACACATGTATTTATACACATAAATGAAATCTCCTCTCAGACGTCTTTTTTTCTAACCTAAACAAATCTAACTTTTTCAACCTCTCATCATATGGGAGGCCTTCCATTATTTCCTTCCAAAATATAGTTGCCCACCTTTGAAATGACTCAAACTTCTGAATATCCTTTTAAAATGTGGAGCCCAAAACTGGATTTAATTTTCTACATGTGGCCTTACAAGTGATTTATAGGGAGGTATCAATACACTGGGATCACGGTTCTAATTTCTATTTTTATACACCCTAAAGGCAGATGCTGCTTGGCATTGAGTGTTGCTGCTCAGGTTACTTGTAATCAGAATACCCAAGTATTACTCTTGTTCTGTAGTCCAGAATTTACTTCCATTTAATGTATATGCAGCTATAGGATTACTCCATTCTAGTTGCATTACTCTACATTTATCAACATTAAATTTAATTTGTGTGTGTCTGCCCATTATCCAGATCATTTTGTAATATTGTACTATCAAGGTCAGTTTTTAATATCCTACATAGTTTGGTGTCATCAGCAAAGACTGACACTTTCTATCAATCCCATCCACAAGGTCATTAATAAAAACATTAAAAAGAATCAGTCACAGCACAGATCCCTGTGGTACCTCACTGCTGACTATAGCCCATGTAGCGGGGTGGGGGTCCCCCAGGACGACAAAGAGGCAGTGGCCCAAAAAGTCCAATCAACATCAGTTTATTTACCGCTGCTGCACAGGAATATACGTCCTTCAGGATACATCCAGGCTATATACAGTCCATAGGTTACCACGTCACACAGGTACCCGCTGCCGAAGAAGTCGGTCTTACTGTACCCCGTACTGCTTTTCAGGGAGCCCCCACAGACCTGTGTTATCACACCACATGGGTCTGAACTCCTCTCAGCTTCTTGCTCTGCAGCTTACAAAAGCAACTCTGCCCCACCCAGGCCTTTGCAAAGAGATTTTAAATGAGAACTGTGGCCATGAGCCACCTGCATTACCCGGCCTGGAGGTTACTGGACTGACCACTATGTAGTGCTCTAATATGTTTCTGTACGCATTCTGGGAGATACGTACCATCCGTCACATATCAATGGACCCACTATCTCACATACCCCCCCCCTCCGTTCAAACCCGAGGGGATGAACGGACGCTCCCAAACAGGCCGCCCGAGACAGGGCATCGGCATTGCCCTGGGACGAACCGGCGCGATGTTCCACCGTAAAACTGAAATTCTGAAGGGACAGGAACCAGCGGGTGACCCGGGCATTCCGTTCCTTCGCATTTCTCATCCAGACGAGGGGCGCGTGGTCCGTCACCAACTGAAACTGTCGCCTGAGCAAACAATAGCGCAGGGACTCCAAGGCCCATTTAATAGCCAAGCACTCCTTCTCCACTACGCTATAATTCTTTTCCGCCGGGGTAAGTTTCCGGCTCAAATAGGTAACCGGATGCTCAGTTCCGTTCACATCTTGCGAGAGTACGGCACCCAGACCCACCTCGGAGGCATCTGTTTGCACCAGGAAGGTGTTACCGAAATCGGGGCTAATGAGGACCGGTTGACCACACAAGGCAGTCTTCATGGACTGAAACGCTTCCTCAGCCTGAGGGGTCCAGCATACCATAGCCGCCTTCTTACCCTTCAACAGATCAGTCAAAGCCGCTGTTCTCCCGGCAAAGTCCGGTATAAACCGCCGGTAATACCCAACAATGCCGAGGAACGCTCTCACCTGTTTAGTGGACACTGGTCTGGGCCACTTTTGGATGGCCTCTATTTTATTTACTTGAGGTTTGATCACCCCGCGGCCAATCACATACCCCAAATAGCGGGCTTCCTCCAGACCGATTGCACATTTTTTTGGGTTTGCGGTCAATCCTGCCGCCCGCAGGGAGTTAACGACGGCCTGGACCTGGGACAAGTGGGTCTGCCAATCGGTACTGAAGATGATGATGTCATCTAGATAGGCGGATGCGTACTTCTGATGGGGTTCCAACACTATGTCCATCAGTCTTTGGAAAGTAGCCGGGGCTCCATGTAAACCGAAAGGCAAGACAACATAATGATAGAGCCCCTCTGGTGTAATAAAGGCCATTTTTTCCTTGGCTGACTCTGTCAGCGGCACCTGACAATAGCCTTTGGTAAGGTCAAGCGTCGTGAAATATTGAGCCTTTCCCAACCGTTCAATAAGTTCGTCCACCCGGGGCATAGGGTAAAGGTCGAACTTGGAAACCTCATTCAATCTCCTGAAGTCATTGCAGAAACGTAGCGACCCATCGGGTTTTGGAATCAGCACGATGGGACTAGCCCAGTCACTCTTTGACTCCTCGATCACCCCTAGAGTAAGCATCTGTTTCACCTCTGCTGCAATGGCTTGTCTCCGGGCCTCGGGCACCCGGTACGGTTCATACGCACCTTTACCCGAGGCTCGGTGACAATGTCATGTTGGATAACCGAAGTACGGCCGGGTAACTCGGAAAACACATCCGAGTTCTGCTGTACTAACTTCCGAACTTCACAACGCTGCGGTTTAGTGAGGGTGTCGCCTAGGTGTACCCCCCTTCGGGTCCCAGGGTGAGCGGCACTACAGGATCCCCACAGGGCCCCACCGGTGTTACTCCCGTCACCATACAGTCACGGTCTTTCCAGGCTTTAAGCAAGTTAACATGATATACTTGTTCCGGCTTCCTCCTCCCCGGCTGATATATTCGGTAGTTCACCTTCCCCACCTTTTCCCGAACCTCATACGGCCCCTGCCATTTGGCCAACAGTTTACTCTCGGCAGTGGGCACCAAAACCAAGACCCGATCCCCTACATTAAAAGATCTGAGGGTGGCTCGTGTGTTATAAGTGCGCCTTTGTGCCCCTTGTGCCCTTGTTAAATGTTCTTTTACGATAGGCAAAACCGCTGCGATGCGGTCCTGCATTAGAGCCACATGTTCAATCACACTTTTATATGGGGTGGGCTCCTGTTCCCATGTTTCCTTGGCTACGTCCAGCAAGCTCCTAGGGTGTCTGCCATAAAGCAACTCGAATGGTGAAAACCCCGTGGACGCCTGCGGTACTTTTCGGAGCGCAAACATAAGATAGGGCAACAGCATGTCCCAGTCCCTCCCATCCTTGGCAACCACCTTTTTAAGCATGGACTTAATGGTTTTGTTACACCGCTCGACCAGTCCATCGGTTTGCGGATGATACACCGATGTGCGCAGGTGCTTTATTTTCAACAATTTGCATAATTCCTTTGTCACTTTGGACATAAACAGGGTCCCCTGGTCAGTAAGGATCTCCTTTGGTAGCCCAAGACGACAAAACATGGAAAACAACTCCCGGGCAATAAGCTTAGCAGAGGTATGGCGCAGCGGAATGGCCTCTGGATAGTGGGTGGTGTAATCTACAACCACCAAAATGTGTTGGTGACCGCGCGTGGATTTTACCAGGGGTCCTACCAGATCCATTGCAATTCGTTCAAAAGGTTCCTCTATAATAGGGAGAGGCACCAATGGACTCCAGAAACTTGCAATGGGCGAGGTCAGCTGGCAGTCCGGGCAAGATTCACAGAATTTCCGTACTTCTGCGTACACTCCCGGCCAGAAGAACCTCTGTAAAATACGCTCTTGTGTCTTGGTAACCCCTAAGTGCCCCCCCAGGGGGTGTGTGTGAGCCATTTTAAGCACAGCCCGACGGTGGGATTGGGGCACTACCAATTGTTCTACGATCTCTTCCCTGATTTTGTCTATTCGGTAGAGTAAATCATTGTAAACCGCCATACGGGGAAAGACAGCTTCTGCCCCTGGTTGTTGGGCCACCCCATTCACCTCTTTTACGTTACCCCACGCCTGGGAGAGGGTAGGGTCTCTCAGCTGTGCCGTCCCGAAGACCTCCCGGGACGTGTCCAGCTCCGGGATCGCTACGGTCTCTTCGCTGTCTCCCGCCAATACTTCTAGGGGACCCCGGTCAGGTTCTCCCCCTGTCCCAAGGTCGGTGATCCCTACAGCAGGTATTCCCGCCTCGGGATCATTGGGCTCTGCACCCAAACCCATTCTTGCTTGGGAAGACGTGCCATTTCTCTCCCACAAGCACCAGAACAACGGAAAATCCCTGCACAGCACTACCCCGTATGGTAGAGTTGTCACCACTCCTACCACATGTGTCACGTCTCCGCACGGAGTGGAGAGGCCTACCTCTGCTGTTGGATATTTGTGGAGCTCCCCATGTATACATACAATCCCAACCTCCCTCTTCGTGGACTCCAACCCCGATACCAGCGACCCATGTACGAGGGTCACTATACTGCCCGAGTCCAACAGGGCCTCTGCCCGATGTCCATTTATATACACATGACAGAAAGGAGGTTCCGTGCAGCACACACCGTATTAGCATACATAGACAATCGGCGTGTGTACCCACAATCCATGGCCTCCGTAATCAAAGGGCAATAAGCGGCGATATGGCTGGGCCCTTGACATCTCCAGCATTTCATAGCGGTGGCCCCACCAGTTTTTGTTACCATTCTTGGGGGGACTAGTCTTTTGCCACTCTCAGTGCGGGTTACCCCCTCAGTATGGGTTTGGTTTTTGTTGTTCACCTGCGCCGTACGTGTCTCTCGGCCAGGATCCTGTGGCCGCCGGGCCTGACGCCCTGGGGCAGAGTCTCGTATAAAGTCCTGGGTGGCAGTATATCGCTCAACTAGACTCACCACCTGATCCAGGTTACCCGAGTCCCCTTGCCCCACCCAGCGTTGTATAGCGACCGGCAGAGTCCGCACCAACCGGTCGACCACCACCCTTTCCACCATCTGGGCTGGAGACAACATCTCCGGCTGCAACCACTTTTTTACCAATTGAAGTAGGTCATATGCCTGAGACCTGGCCGGACAGGTCTCCACATAGGTCCAGGAAAATACCCGCTGAGCCCGCACGTAAGTATTGACCCCCAGACGGGCAAGGATCTCACCTTTCAGTTTCTCGTAGTCCAGGGCATCCTCCCGGCTGAGGTCAAAGCAAGCTTTCTGGGCGTCCCCAATCAGGAACGGAGTCACCACTTCCGCCCACTGATCTGCCGGCAGTTTTTCCCGCTCCGCTGTGCGCTCGAATACCGTAAGGAAGACCTCCACGTCATCCTCCGGTCTTATCTTCCGTAGGGCAGAGCGAACCCTGTCCCGGGGTACCCGTCGGTCGTAGGCAGTTGCTGACGCTGTCTCACGCAGGGCTGCAATCTGCTGCTGTAGCAATGTGTTCGCCTCCTGTTGTTGTCGCTGGTTTTCCTGATGCTGCCGCTGGAATTCCTGGTGCTGCCGCTGTGTCTCCTGATGCTGCCACTGGGATTCCTGGTGTTGCTGCTGGAACAGACCCAGTTGCTCCTGTTGTTTCTGCTGAGTGAGTACCAGCTGCCGCAGAAGCTCCTCCATGTTATCAGCGGGTTTATACCGTAGCGTAGCAGGCTTGATTATTGACATGCAGCGGTGGGGTATGCCTCAAGTCTCAATGCCCGCATTCTCCACCATAATGTAGCGGGGTGGGGGTCCCCCAGGACGACAAAGAGGCAGTGACCCAAAAAGTCCAATCAACATCAGTTTATTTACCGCTGCTGCACAGGAATATACGTCCTTCAGGATACATCCAGGCTATATACAGTCCATAGGTTACCACGTCACACAGGTACCCGCTGCCATAGAAGTCGGTCTTACTGTACCCCGTTCTGCTTTTCAGGGAGCCCCCACAGACCTGTGTTATCACACCACACGGGTATGAACTCCTCTCAGCTTCTTGCTCTGCAGCTTACAAAAGCAACTCTGCCCCACCCAGGCCTTTGCAAAGAGCTTTTAAACGAGAACTGTGGCCATGAGCCACCTGCATAACCCGGCCTGGAGGTTACTGGACTGACCACTATGTAGGGCTCTAATATGTTTCTGTACGCATTCTGGGAGATACGTACCGTCCGTTACATATCAATGGACCCACTTTCTCACACCCAGTTAGAGAATGTATTATTTGGACTTCTCTTTGTTTCCTACCTTTTACCCATTGTTTTGCCCATTTGCATAAAGTTTCCCCTAGTCCCTGTGTCACGGGGTCCTTCTCCCTTATCACACAATCAACAGAGTGACAGATGAGTGACAATCCAAAGAACATTTATTCCAAGCAAATCAGAGAGTTCACAAAATAATCCACCATACAGAGGATAAAATAGAACAGAAACACAGATATAGTCCAGTAAGTGATAAATGTCCAGGTCTTTCTGGAGAGCCTCAGCTCTTCCTGCTTCTCTCTTGAAGTTCTCAGACAGACTGAATAATCTCCCAGGTAAGCAGAAAGTTTGGGTGGATTCCAGGCCCCCCTCCCCCACACCTAGGGACAGAAGCACTACATGGGGTTATTAACCTGCAGACAGGTCAAATGATACATAGAATGGAAAGACCAACATGCCTAAAATCTACACAAAATGATACACAACCCACAATATCACACCATCACAACCTACTTCTGGAGCTTCATCACAAGACTGTTATGTGGCACAGTATCAAATGCCTTTGCAAAGTTCAAACAAATCCCATTAGGTACATTATCAATATCCAGATTTGCCCTTACCTCCTACTAGAAATCCAACATGTTGATTAGACATGACTTATCTTTCATGAATCCATGCTAGTCATCAGTTAATATATTATTCTCTCTAATATATTGTTGCATGCCATCACTTAAAATGCCCTCAAAATCCTTGCACACCACTGATGTCAGACTTACTGGATGATAGTTGCCTGGATCCATCCTCTTACCTTTCTTAAATATCAGTACCACATCAGCAATCCTCCAATCCCGAGGCACAAACCCTGTTATAAGAGAGTCAAAGAAGATAAGATACAGCAGTCTGTCAATTACTGGGCTCAATTCCCTCAATATCCGTGGATGAATACCATCTGGCCCAGGGGATTTGTCAATGTTTAACTTACTGAGACAAAGACGTACTTCTTCTTTTGTTAAATTAGTTATATCAGGAATGGCTTTGATTTTTGCCTTCCTGAATGATCACTGGAACAGTCAGTTGCTTGGTGAAAGATGAAACATGCCTGTTTAATATGTCAGCCTTTTATTTGTCCTCTATAATTATCCTGTTATAACCTTTTAGTGGGACTGATACTATCCTTTTTTTCTCTTTGGCATTGATGTATTCAGAAGAAAAGTTGAGGTTTAACCCCTTAATGACCCATGACGTACTGGGTACATCATAGTGACATGGTACTTAACAACCCGACATGTACCCAGTATGTCATGGCGAAATCGCGGCCCCAGAGCCCCGGTGAGTGTGAATGGTTCTCACAAACCTTCGATTCGGGAAGGAGAGGACTTCTGCCTGACCTCAGGAGAGGTGGTGCCTACCCGGGCCTACGGAGGCTGTGATTGGCTGACGAACGCCGCTCAGCCAATCACAGCCACTGTAATGTTTCAACCATTGAAAATGGTTGAAACATTGAAATCCAGCCATGATCAGTGCATCTATAGCACTGATTAATGGCTGGAGCTGGGTGATCGCTTCTTCACCCGCCCCTAGCTTTGATTGGAGAGACCAGCCTTGTGACCAATCTCTCCAATCACTGTAGATCTGGGGCCATTGACCACCCCCTCAGCTTCACTCTATCCGTGGAAGCTGAGGAGAGCGATCCCTGCAAGTGCAATGGTAAGCCTCTGCCCACGCAATCGACTGCCCCTGCCCCCGATCCACTGACATCGCCGCTGATCCACCGTCGATCTCCTCTATCTGCTGCTGCCCCCGCCATCTGCCACTGCTCTCCCCATCAGCCGCTGCTCACCTCAATGAGCTGCTACCCGATCTCTCTCATCCTCATCTGCTACCTCCTCCACCATCTCTCACCCCCCCCATCTGCTTCCCGCTCTCTCCCATCTCTCAACCTCCCCGATCTGCTGCCCCCTCCACCATCTCTCACCCTCCCTGATCTGGTGCCCGCTCTCTCCCATCTCTCACCCTCCACCATCTACTGAATGCTCTCTCCCAGCTCTCACCCTCCCCGATCTGCTGCTCGCTCTCTCCCATCTCTCACCCTCCCCGCTAGCAACCAAAAAATTGAGTTTGCACACGGATAAATCATTATCAAGAAGATTTTTATGTATATTCAATACTTTTATTTCATCATATAGAATTTCACAACAATAGTTTTACAAAATAAATTTATTAATAAAGTGCTTGTGCCCACAGATTAAAAACACCCTACCCCATTAAAACCATGCAAAACAGACTGGTGCGGTGTGGTGTAATAAATATGAGTATTATAGAAGACTTATTGCACAATTGTATTAGACCACTGGGTACATAAACAATTCAATCACATATATCAAACCTGCATTGCCTAGCCATCCACTCAGTAATATAAAGTGCAAATGCAATCTCAAAAGGAGGGGAGAATAGCCCGTGATTCAAAACCATCTAATGTGTCACAGATAACAGTATATTATAATGTCCTATTTTAGAGGGTATACTCCTTTTGGAGATAAAAAATATTTAAACATCAATAATAAGCAGGTAAAACACCAAAAGGTGACAGTGTGAGTCCAAACCCTATGGGGATGGATGCATCCCTTATAAGGACAAGTATAAACAAAGTCACGGGCTGTTAGATGTAAACCCCCCCCAGAGTAATTGAGCGGTTTTAACCGGCAGTAGGTAAAGCTACCCAGGGGTCAGACCACACCTCATAGAGGTGCTGGGCGGTGTAGTCTGACCCCTGGGTAGCTTTACCTACTGCCGGTTAAAACCGCTCAATTACTCTGGGGGGGATTTACATCTAATGGGGTAGGGTGTTTTTAATCTGTGGGCACCAGCACTTTATTAATAAATTTATTTTGTAAAACTATTGTTGTGAAATTCTATATGATGAAATAAAAGTATTGAATATACATAAAAATCTTCTTTATAATGATTTATCCATGTGCAAACTCAATTTTTTGGTTGTTAGTTTTGATATGATGAGGTTTGCCATAATTTATGGATTTTGGATATGGAGTTCTATTTCCTGTTTTGGTTTAATATTCTCACCCTCCCCGATCTGCTGCCCCCTCCACCATCTCTCACCCTCCCCGATCTGCTGCCCGCTCTCCCATCTCTCAACCTCCCCGATCTGCTGCCCCCTCCACCATCTCTCACCCTTCCCAATCTGCTGTCCGTTCTCTCCCATCTCTCACCCTCCCCAATCTGCTGCCCGCTCTCTCCCATCTCTCACTCTCCCCGATCTGCTGCCCACTCTCTCCCATCTCTCACCCTTCCTGATCTTCTACCCCCTCCACCATCCCTCAGCCTCCCCAATCTGCTGCCCGCTCTCTCCCATCTCTCACCCTCCCCGATCTGCTGCCCACTCCACCATCTCCCAGCCTCCTCGATCTGCTGCCCCCTCCATCATCTCTCACCCTCCCCGATCTGCTGTACGCTCACCCCATCTCTCACCCTCCCTGATTTCCTGCCCGCTCTTTCCCATCTCTCAACCTCCCTGATCTGCTGCCCGCTCTCTCCTATCTCTCACCCTCCCGTATCTGCTGTCCGCTCTCCCCCATCATTCGTTGTCCCCCTCCCTGATCTGCTGCACCCTCTCTCACCCTCCTTGATCTGCTGCCTGCTCTTTCCCATTCTCTTCATCTGCTGCCCCCTCCCCCACCTCTCATCCTTCCTGATCTGCTGCCCCCTCCAACCCCTTTCACCCTCCCCGATCTGCTGCCCCCTCCACCCCCAATCTGCTGCCCCCTCCACGCCCCCTCACCCTCCCCGGTCTACTCCCCCCTCCACCACCTCTCACCCTGATCTTCTGCCTGCCCTCTCCCATCCTCCACTGCTCCTCCATCCACCACTCCCTCTCCCATCCTCTGCTGACCTCTCCCATCCTCTGCCACACACTATCCCATCATTCGCCGCGCCTCCATCAACAGCGCACTCTCCCATCCTCCATCCATCTTTTTTTCATCCCACCTAGTCCCTCCCCCCTTTTTGCAGCACATACATGCGTGCGTCCTGATATTTTTTCTATAAATTAAGAAAGAAATACAAATAAACTTAGTTTAGGACCAGTAAATTATACTGTAGTAATCGTCAACTACAGTATTTTTTACTAAATATTGTAAGGGTCAGCACATGACACATTTGAGAGCGATGCACGAGTGTCACATCGCATCATCCGTCATGGTCGCTCTCTTCCAAATAGGAGTGTGCGGCTGTCCCGGATGATGCGATGTGAGATTCGTGCATCGCTCTCACGTGTGGCACTTGCATTAGTGTCAGTTTCAGGCGCTCATAATATTTTTTTTTTTTTTTTACTGATGTCCGTATTTTTTATTTCGCCAAACTAATATTTTTTTGTATGGGGGGGGTCTAGTTTTCAAAATGCGGTCACATGTGGGGGAGCTCCATTGTTTAGGCACCTCAGGGGGTCTCCAAACACAACATGGCATTCTCTAATAATTCCAACCAATTTTGCTGTGATATGGCGCTCTTTCTCTTCTGAAGCCCGCCGTGCGCCCAAACAATTGATTTCCACCACATATGAAGTATCTGTCTACTCAGGAGAAATTGCACAATACGTTTTATGGTGCATTTTTTCCTGATACCCTTGTGAAAAAAAAGCTACCTGGTTGAAATAACAATTTCGTGGTAAAAAAAAAGTTATTTTCATGGCTGAACATTATAAAATTTTGTGAAGCCTCCAGGGATTCAAAGTGCTCACTAAACAGCTAAATAAATTCCATGAGGGGTCTAGTTTCCAAAATGAGGTCACTAGTGGAGGAGCTCCATTGTTAAGGCACCTCAGGGGGGTCTCCAAACGCAACATGGCGTCCGCTAATAATTCCAACCAGTTTTGCTGTGAAATGACGCTCCTTCTCTTCTGAGCCCCGCCACGTGCCCAAACAATTATTTTCCACCACATATGAGGTATTTGTGCACTCAGGAGAAATTGCACAGTACGTTTTATGGTGCATTTTTTCCTGATACCCATGTGGAAAAAAAGCTACCTGGTTGAAATAACAATTTCGTGGTAAAAAAAAATATATTTTCACGGCTGAACATTTTAAACTTTTGTGAAGCCTCAGGGATTCAAAGTGCTCACTAAACATCTAGATAAGTTCCATGAGAGGTCTAGTTACCAAAATTGGGTCACTTGTTGGGGAGCTCCATTGTTTAGGCACCTCAGGGGGTCTCCAAACACATCACATCCGCTAATGATTCCAGACAATTTTGCTTTCAAAAAAATCAAATGATATTCCTTCCCTTCCGAGTCTTGCTGTGCGCCCAAACAATTGATTTCTACCACATATGAGATATCAGTATACTCAGGAGAAATTGCACAATTAATTTTACCTAAAACAATTGTACCTAAAAAAATTTTTTTTGTAAATTTTGTTGTAAAAATGAGAAATTGCTGATGAACTTTGAACCCTTCTAACTTCCTAACAAAAAAAAAATGTTTTGAAAATTGCGCTGATGTAAAGTAGACATGTGGGGAATGTTATTTAGTAACTATTTTGTGTGACATAGCTCTCAGATTTATGGGCATAAAATTTCAAAGTTTGAAAATTGCAAAATTTTCGCCAAATTCCCAAACTTTTCACAAATAAACGCAAAACATATCGGCCTAAATTTACACCTGACATGAAGTACAATATGTGACGAAAAAACAATGTCAAAATCGCCAGGATCCGTTGAAGCTTTTTAGAGCTATAACCTCAAAGTAACACCGGTCAAAATTGCAAAAAATGGCCGGGTCTTTAAGGTGAAAACAGGCTGGGGGCTGAAGGGGTTAATATAATTTCTTTGGCGATTTATCTTTCAGTACCTAATTTACTTGCTTGCTTTCTTGTTTACGTATTCTCAGCCTTTAAGATTTTGAAAGCCCTTTGTTTTTGTTTTATTACACTTTGTACAGTCTTATTTATTCATAGTGGGGTTTTTATGGCCATTTTATTACCAGAAATTATACGTTTTTTGTAGGACTCTAGTAGTATAACCTTAAATTTACCCCATTTATGTTCGTTATCCCCAGTTACCATGACATTGTCTCAATATACATGATTAGGCTCTTCCCTCAATCTGTAGAAATAAACTTTCCTAAAATTCCAGGTATTAGCATTTCCCCTTTTAAATTTTCTATTGAATATTACATTGAAATTTACCATATTAGGATCGCTGGTGCCCAAGTGCTTCCGGACCTGTATAATTGAAGTTATGTCTAGTCTATTTGACAGGACCAAATCCAGCAAATTATCTACCCTGGTCGGTTCATCTACCATCTGAGAGATGGATTTGTCTTGAATTGTAGATAAGAATTTGTAGCTTTTAGCACATCTAGAAGATCCTATGTCCCACTGAATGTTTCCATAGTTAAAATCCCTCATAATAATGACCTAATTATTACTATTTTTAGCTGCTTTTTCAATTTGTTGCATTTCACCCTCTACCTGTTCAGCTATGTTAGGAAACTTATAGCAAATTCCAATTAGAAGTTTTCCATTATTCCCCTCCCCATGTACATTTACCCATACTGATTCTACATTGTTGCAGCTCCCTCCATGTCATCATTGAGCCCAGGTCTTAAGATAGATTTGATAAATATACACACCCCGCCACCATTTTTGTCTTTACAGTCCTTTTTGAATGTGGTGTAACCCTCTATGTTTGTCATCCAATCATGGCTCTAATCCAGCAAGGCCTCCATAATGTCCACCACATTGTAATCCGTGGTTGACATAAGAGTCTCCAACTCATTCATCTTGTTTACAAGACTTCTTGCATCTGCTAGCAGAGATTTAATACTATTAACACATTTCTTACTCCTCGTCTTCCTGCTTTCCTTGCATGTCCTTGCCCCCTGCCTTTACCTCTATAGTCTCACTTACTCTGTCTACTCAATCTATTCTATTTTTTGGACAACTACCCTTCCTCCTCCCATATCCTAGTTTAAAAGCGCCTCCAATCATCTGACCATTTTTTCTCTTAGCACATCTGCCCCATCCCCATTGAGGTGCTGCCCATCCCTACCGTAGAGCCTGCAGCCAATAGAAAAGTCAGCTAAGTTCTCCATGAACCCAAACCCCTAGTTCATGCACAAATTTCTAAATCACATATTTATCCCTTTTAACTCCCACTGTCTTTTTAGTGACACTCGTGGTACTTGTAGTATTTCGGAAAACACCACCTTGCAGGTCATGGACTTCAGCTTCTCTCCTAGTTCCCTGTAATCATTTTTAAAGACTTTTCTCTAACTTTGTCATTAGTATCAAAGTGCACCACAACAGCTGGGTTTTTCCCCGCCCCACCCAGCAATCTGTCTATCTCATTCGCAATATCCCGAACCCAAGCACCCGGCAGACACCACACTGTTTGACATTCACGGTCTCAGAGACAAATGACTTTCTCTTTCCGCCCAATTATAGAGTCCCCTTTAGAGTTGAGTGCGGTTCGTGGTTCGAGGTTCTCCAGTTCTAGGCTCGAGTGATTTTGGGGCCTGTTCTAGATCGAACTAGAACTCGAGCTTTTTGCAAAAGCTCGATAGTTCTAGAAACGTTCGAGAACGGTTCTAGCAGCAAAAAAACAGCTAAATCCTAGCTTGGTTTCTGCTGTAATAGTGTAAGTCACTCTGTGAATCACACTATTATGACATTTCAGAGTATAGTGTGCGTGAACAGCGCCTTCAGATCACTGCTGTTTCTATAATGGCGATCGCCATTTTTTTTTTTTTTTTCCTTGTCTTCCTTCCCTAAGAGCGAGCGTGTAGTGGGGCGGGCCAGCATGTCAGCCAATCCCAGACACACACACAGCTAAGTGGACTTTTAGCCAGAGAAGCAACGGCATGTGTGATAGGATGTCCATGTCACATGTCCCTGCATTATAAAACCGGACATTTTCCTCCAGGACGCCATTATCTCTTCTGCGTCTTTGGTGTCAGACATCACTGTCGCAGCTCCATCCTCCTGAGTCCTATCGCCGATACAGCTGTATGCGCTCCATACACAGCGTTAGACAGCTTAGGGAGAGCACTTTCTAGCAGTCCTTTTAAGGGCTCAAACCGGCAGGGTCAGAGAGCCATAGGTGACAGGTCCTGAAAACAGAGACAGCGTCTGTGTAGCCAAGGTCAGGGATTTCGTGGCTGCATTTCACCATTAGGAGGGAATAGAAAGGCAGGCTTCCATTCCTCTACCCATACCCACAATCCTGGCACTGTACCCTCCTGTCCTCTGCACACTCCAACTCATTATAACTAAGCCATTATACTAGCAAACAGTCAGTGTACCTAGTGGCATCCTAAACGTGGCTATTGGACTTTGCTATAGTCCCACTAGTGCAAAGACATTTGCAGAGCACGTCTGCCTGCATTGCACACTCCAACTCTTTTTAACTAAGCCATTATACTAGCAAACAGTCAATGTACCTAGTGGCATCCTAAACGTGGCTATTGGACTTTGCTATAGTCCCACTAGTGCAAAGACATTTGCAGAGCACGTCTGCCTGCATTGCACACTCCAACTCTTTTTAACTAAGCCATTATACTAGCAAAGAGTCAGTGTACCTAGTGGCATCCTAAACGTGGCTATTGGACTTTGCTATAGTCCCACTAGTGCAAAGACATTTGCAGAGCACGTCTGCCTGCATTGCACACTCCAACTCTTTTTAACTAAGCCATTATACTAGCAAACAGTCAGTGTACCTAGTGGCATCCTAAACGTGGCTATTGGACTTTGCTATAGTCCCACTAGTGCAAAGACATTTGCAGAGCACGTCTGCCTGCATTGCACACTCCAACTCTTTTTAACTAAGCCATTATACTAGCAAACAGTCAGTGTACATAGTGGCATCCTAAACGTGGCTATTGGACTTTTGTCTATTCACACTATTGTAAAGATATTTGCAGCACGTCTGCCTGCATTGCACACTCCAACTCATTATAACTAAGCCATTATACTAGCAAACACTCAGTGTACCTAGTGGCATCCTATACGTGGCTATTGGACTTTGCTATAGTCCCACTAGTGCAAAGACATTTGCAGAGCGCGTCTGCCTGCATTGCACACTCCAACTCATTATAACTAAGCCATTATACTAGCAAACACTCAGTGTACCTAGTGGCATCCTAAACGTGGCTATTGGACTTTGCTATAGTCCCACTAGTGCAAAGACATTTGCAGAGCACGTCTGCCTGCATTGCACACTCCAACTCTTTTTAATTAAGCCATTATACTAGCAAACAGTCAGTGTACCTAGTGGCATCCTAAACGTGGCTATTGGTCTTTGCTATAGTCCCACTAGTGCAAAGACATTTGCAGAGCACGTCTGCCTGCATTGCACACTCCAACTCTTTTTAACTAAGCCATTATACTAGCAAACAGTCAGTGTACCTAGTGGCATCCTAAACGTGGCTATTGGACTTTGCTATAGTCCCACTAGTGCAAAGACATTTGCAGAGCACGTCTGCCTGCATTGCACACTCCAACTCTCTTTAAATAAGCCATTATACTAGCAAACAGTCAGTGTACCTAGTGGCATCCTAAACGTGGCTATTGGACTTTGCTATAGTCCCACTAGTTCAAAGACATTTGCAGAGCACGTCTGCCTGCATTGCACACTCCAACTCTTTTTAACTAAGCCATTATACTAGCAAACAGTCAGTGTACATAGTGGCATCCTAAACGTGGCTATTGGACTTTTGTCTATTTACACTATTGTAAAGATATTTGCAGCATGTCTGCCTGCATTGCACACTCCAACTTTTTTTAACTAAGCCATTATACTAGCAAACACTCAGTGTACCTAATGGCATCCTAAACGTGGCTATTGGACTTTGCTATAGTCCCACTAGTGCAAAGACATTTGCAGAGCACGTCTGCCTGCATTGCACACTCCAACTCTTTTTAACTAAGCCATTATACTAGCAAACACTCAGTGTACCTAGTGGCATCCTAAACGTGGCTATTGGACTTTGCTATAGTCCCACTAGTGCAAAGACATTTGCAGAGCACGTCTGCCTGCATTGCACACTCCAACTCTTTTTAACTAAGCCATTATACTAGCAAACAGTCAGTGTACCTAGTGGCATCCTAAACGTGGCTATTGTACTTTTGTCTGTTCACACTATTGTAAAGATATTTGCAGCATGTCTGCCTGCATTGCACACTCCAAGTTTTTTAAACTAAGCCATTATACTAGCAAACAGTCAGTGTACCTAGTGGCATCCTAAACGTGGCTATTGTACTTTTGTCTATTCACACTATTGTAAAGATATTTGCAGCACGTCTGCCTGCATTGCACACTCCAACTTTTTTAAACTAAGCCATTATACTAGCAAACAGTCAGTGTACCTAGTGGCATCCTAAACGTGGCTATTGTACTTTTGTTTATTCACACTATTGTAAAGATATTTGCAGCACGTCTGCCTGCATTGCACACTCCAACTTTTTTAAACTAAGCCATTATACTAGCAAACACTCAGTGTACCTAGTGAAATCCTAAACGTGGCTATTGTACTTTTGTCTATTCACACTATTGTAAAGATATTTGCAGCACGTCTGCCTGCATTGCACACTCCAACTTTTTTAAACTAAGCCATTATACTAGCAAACACTCAGTGTACCTAGTGGCATCCTAAACGTGGCTATTGTACTTTTGTCTATTCACACTATTGTAAAGATATTTGCAGCACGTCTGCCTGCATTGCACACTCCAACTCATTATAACTAATTATAACTAAGCCATTATACTAGCAAACAGTCAGTGTACCTAGTGGCATCCTAAACGTGGCTATTGTACTTTTGTCTATTCACACTAGTGCAAAGATATTTGCAGCACGTCTGCCTGCATTGCACACTCCAACTTTTTTAAACTAAGCCATTATACTAGCAAACACTCAGTGTACCTAGTGGCATCCTAATCGTGGCTATTGTACTTTTGTCTATTCACACTATTGTAAAGATATTTGCAGCATGTCTGCCTGCATTGCACACTCCAACTTTTTTAAACTAAGCCATTATACTAGCAAACACTCAGTGTACCTAGTGGCATTCTAAACGTGGCTATTGTACTTTTGTCTATTCACACTATTGTAAAGATATTTGCAGCATGTCTGCCTGCATTGCACACTCCAACTCATTATAACTAAGCCATTATACTAGCAAACACTCAGTGTACCTAGTGGCATCCTAAACGTGGCTATTGTACTTTTGTCTATTCACACTATTGTAAAGATATTTGCAGCACGTCTGCCTGCATTGCACACTCCAACTTTTTTAAACTAAGCCATTATACTAGCAAACAGTCAGTGTACCTAGTGGCATCCTAAACGTGGCTATTGTACTTTTGTCTATTCACACTATTGTAAAGATATTTGCAGCACCTCTGCCTGCATTGCACACTCCAACTTTTTTTAACTAAGCCATTATACTAGCAAACACTCAGTGTACCTAGTGGCATCCTAAACGTGGCTATTGGACTTTGCTATAGTCCCACTAGTGCAAAGACATTTGCAGAGCACGTCTGCCTGCATTGCACACTCCAACTCTTTTTAACTAAGCCATTATACTAGCAAACAGTCAGTGTACCTAGTGGCATCCTAAACGTGGCTATTGTACTTTTGTCTATTCACACTATTGTAAAGATATTTGCAGCACGTCTGCCTGCATTGCACACTCCAACTTTTTTAAACTAAGCCATTATACTAGCAAACAGTCAGTGTACCTAGTGGCATCCTAAACGTGGCTATTGTACTTTTGTTTATTCACACTATTGTAAAGATATTTGCAGCACGTCTGCCTGCATTGCACACTCCAACTTTTTTAAACTAAGCCATTATACTAGCAAACACTCAGTGTACCTAGTGAAATCCTAAACGTGGCTATTGTACTTTTGTCTATTCACACTATTGTAAAGATATTTGCAGCACGTCTGCCTGCATTGCACACTCCAACTTTTTTAAACTAAGCCATTATACTAGCAAACACTCAGTGTACCTAGTGGCATCCTAAACGTGGCTATTGTACTTTTGTCTATTCACACTATTGTAAAGATATTTGCAGCACGTCTGCCTGCATTGCACACTCCAACTCATTATAACTAAGCCATTATACTAGCAAACAGTCAGTGTACCTAGTGGCATTCTAAACGTGGCTATTGTACTTTTGTCTATTCACACTATTGTAAAGATATTTGCAGCATGTCTGCCTGCATTGCACACTCCAACTCATTATAACTAAGCCATTATACTAGCAAACACTCAGTGTACCTAGTGGCATCCTAAACGTGGCTATTGTACTTTTGTCTATTCACACTATTGTAAAGATATTTGCAGCACGTCTGCCTGCATTGCACACTCCAACTTTTTTAAACTAAGCCATTATACTAGCAAACAGTCAGTGTACCTAGTGGCATCCTAAACGTGGCTATTGTACTTTTGTCTATTCACACTATTGTAAAGATATTTGCAGCATGTCTGCCTGCATTGCACTCTCCAACTTTTTTAAACTAAGCCATTATACTAGCAAACACTCAGTGTACCTAGTGGCATCCTAAACGTGGCTATTGGACTTTTGTCTATTCACACTACTGCAAATCTATGTGCAGCACCTCTGCATGACACCCTCCTGCTCTGTTTTTAATAAGCTATAATGATAGCACAAAATACTGCCATTTAGTGGCATCATAGAACTGGCTGTTGTATTCCATTAGTGCCCCACTGGTGACAAGCTATTTCTAGCACCTCTGCATAACACCCTCCTGCTCTGTTTTTAATAAGCTATAATGATAGCAAAAAATACTGCCATTTAGTGGCATCATAGAACTGGCTGTTGTATTCCATTAGTGCCCCACTGGTGACAAGCTATTTCTAGCACCTCTGCATGACACCCTCCTGCTCTGTTTTTAATAAGCTATAATGATAGCACAAAATACTGCCATTTAGTGGCATCATAGAACTGGCTGTTGTATTCCATTAGTGCACCACTGGTGACAAGCTATTTATAGCACCTCTACATGACACCCTCATGCACATTTTGCTACGCTAATGTTATAGCAAACTCATGGAATTCATTGCTGCATTTCATAATTCGGAGGGATAGAAAGTCAGGCTTCCTTTAGCTTTTCCTTCTGTTCATAGACAGCATCTCCAAGAGCAATTTCCCCTCCACGTCTAAGTGTGGAGAGGCAGCTAGTGCGCATGCGTGTGCCGATTTACCCCAGCTGCAGCATAATTACAGTGTTTCGCCTAGTGAGTATGCGCAGCCTGACTGTGTTATTCCTGACGCTAAGTCTTCATTTCGGGATACAGCGCATGCTCCCACACTAAGTGTGAAAAGCCTCTTTGCACAGGTGCTTGCATTCTGTGCCGGGTCTAAGTCCTGTTTTGTGCCTAGACACCATGCTAAAGCTGATAGTCTTTTTTCAGAGACTGTATTTCATGCTAGTGAGCATGCTCAGGCACTTCCTGCATCAGAGACTAGGTCCGGTAATGAACTCTTTGGCCCTGCCCCTGATGTGGGGGTCCCATATAGACCACAGGGCATCAGGTGTCCTCCCAAATGGCTTGCAGAGGCCCACCCCTATGACTTGTCACCGCATTATTGATGGTCAGACGATGACTGGTGAGGTGTTTGGGTCATGGCAGCCATGAGGTCATCATTGAAGTTGCGGTTCCAAATAGGACGCTAGTTATGCCACTCATGACGTGTCACTCTACTTTTGTCTCCAGGAGGTGCATTGTGGTTCACCCTGGTTTGGGGCGGACCCAGGTTATAAAAGGGGCTGGAGCCAACAAGGAGGTGCGCAGTCTTCTATTATGCTCCGAAAGAGCACACCTCCATGTGTTGAACCCATTGCGGCTTTAGGCCAGAGGTAGGCAGGTATAGAGTGTCGATGCAGGCCACCACCACAGTTGGTAACGCAGAACGGTTAAGACCAGCTCCTGTCCTACTAGTCCTGCTTGTGCAGCCCAGTGGCATTAACAGGCCTGCTGCTGCTGATGCGCCTGCTGTCCACAGGTGTGCCCCTACGCACACGGTCAGCGTACTCAATGGCCCCTGTGTTGTTAACAGGGAGTTCCTGGGCTGTGTGGGCATGTGGACCCTGTGACGCTAACAGGGCTCACAGTCTCCAGATCCGAATGGCGTCTAACTCGGTTCAGGCTACTATTAGTTTCATAGCCACACAGCTCTGTATCCTCCACCAAACCTTCCAGTTGCCAACCTCTCCTTTTCCAACTGGGAGCACGGTGGACACTGACTGCTGATGGGGATATATACTTTTCTCTTTCTTTTCTTATTAATTTTCGTTATATAGCGGTAACATAGTATATACCACTTTATCCAAATCTGCCAGTCCCACTGTAACAGATGGTGTTTCTTCAGCAAATGTTACAGTTGCTTAACCACCAAATCCACGGACCAAAACTTTTTTCCCCTTTCCAACACACCTGTTCCCCTTTCCACCAGCATCTGTCCTTTTTCAACTCATTTTGGTATATGACCAAAAGTGCAACTCTGCAGGGACACCGTACTCAACGCCATCTCAGCACAGCAGCCATCCCTCGGTCCCTCCGATGTGGACAAGTAAAAGACCATTTCCTCCTATCCATGACAAAGCGTTGAGATTCACTCTGTGCAGCACTGGTGTTTAGTGGAAAAGTAGATCTAAGATTGCGTACCACATTCTGCAGATACTCCTGTATACGTGCGTCCATTTCTATGGCAGGAATTAGTTCTCCAAATTTTGTCTTGTACCGGGGATCTAACAGTGTGGCAACCCAGTATTCTGGATTACTTTGAATTCGTACAATCCGAGGGTCATGTAGGTAGTGCAGCAAGAAGGCGCTCATGTGTCTTGTGCATCCAGGAAAACCAAGTCCTTGGTGTGTTGGTGGCAGAGAGGTGAGAATCGTGCATCCTTCCTCTGCCCTCTCCCCACAACCTCGCACAACCGAAATGTGAGCAAGCTCTCACTCATCTGCTGAGTCTTCCATGCCCATCGCCAGTTCGTCCTCCATTTCTTCATGGGCTCCTGCACTTTCATCAACACTTTTTGCTGATACTATGCGCCCTTGTTAATCCCTCTCCCTCACCATGAATGCCGCATAGGTGCCACTGACCATCTGGACCTCGTAGATCTTGTTATCCCTTCCGCATATGACTCCTCCTGTACTTCCTCCCCTTCCTCTTGTCCCAACACCTGACTCCGAATAATAATTACAGTGTGCTCCATCATGTAGATGACCAGAATTGTCACGCTGAGAATGACATTGCCAGTGCTAAACATCTTCGTCGACATTTGTAAACTGTGTAGCAGGGTGCATAGGTCCTTGATCTGACACCACTCCAGCAGCGTGATCTGCACCACCTCTTGATCAAGTTATCCCAGGCTATATGTCATACCGTATTTCAGCAGGGCTCTGCGGTGCTGCCACACATGCTGCAACATGTGCAGATTCCAATTCCTGCGTGTCGGAACATCGCATTTCCGGCGTTTAACTGCCAGACCCTAAGACTTCCGGAGTGATGAAAGTTGTTGAGCTGCTGTGTGCGCACGATGGAAGTGAGCACATAGCAGCGTGCCCGCTGCACAAGGCCATGTAGGCCGGGATGGTGTTTTAAAAATTGCTGGAGAATTCGGTTCAACACGTGAGCCATACAAGGCACGTGTGTCACATTGCCCTGAGGATGGCCCGCAGCCAGGTTTGCATCATTGCCGCACACGGCTGTTAAGTCACCAACGGAGTCCGCTCCGTCAATTTGTACTCCGGTCGCCAGGTGACAACGTGTTCCTTTCATGAATAGTGCTGATGATGGGAGAGGAGTCGATGCCAGCGGCGCAGGTGGACGCAGGTTATGCTCACCCACTGGGCTGCATTACCTTGACAGATGCAGAATCTCTGGCTGAATGTAGCTGGTGGGTATCTCACAGATGAAATACCATCATTCAGCTACAACCAATGGGAAGACACCACACCCTTTTTTATGCCCATCCTATCTGCAGACCACTGCCAGACATAGCTATGACCTCTGGTTACTTTTACCCCCAGTTCAGTTTTATGATTTTGTGTGCTTGTTACCTGACTACTTTTCCTGCTTGCTGTTTATGTACCTTGTTGGCCGATCCGCATTTCACCTCTGCTTGTTTTCTGATTAAGTCCTGGCCGTCCCATTCTGTTCCTGTTCCTCAATTAATGTTTTGACCCTGCCTGACTACTATTCTCTGGAACTGCAGCCTTCCACAGGTATTAATCACCTTGGGCCCTGTGCAATTCCTAATCCCTGTATAGGGGTTAAAGGGTTTCAGGGTTCTAGGGGTCCTGCTTGGTGAGTGGCTTCCCTCTAGCCTATCATTAACAGCCCATCTGAGTGTGTGGATCAAGGAAGGCGTTACACCGTGCTCTCTGCAGAAGGCCATGTGGTCCAGGATAGTGCTTTAAAAATTGCTGGACAACCAGGTTCAACACGTGAACCACACAAGCCATGTGTGTCACATTGTCACAGCGAAGGGCCGCACCCATGTTTGCATCATTGTCGCACCCAGCCTTCCCTGGCTGCTGGTTGAGTGGAGACAACCATTGATGAAACTCGGTATCCATAGCTAACCGTCCACAACTTCTCAGCGGTGTGACTCACATTTCCCATACATTTCAAAGTAAAACTTTGACCGCCTGATGGCATTGAGCTCTGCTGCCAGCATAGTAAGGAGGTGTGTGGTAGTGCTTGTGCGCAGTTACAAGGAAGGGTGGCCTGACCACACAGGGTTTGCGCCAAGGTGGAGGACCCACACGAGGTTGAAGAGGCAGAAGCAGTGTATTAACTTCTACATACAGAAGAAGGATTGAAACAACTCGTGGGGACGGCAAGACTTGGACAGCAGACCCTTCTCCATCTCTCACCATAGTTTGCCAGTGCCCAGTCAGTGACATGTAATGACCCTGTCTATGCTTACTGGTCCAAGTATCTGTGTTGAAATGCACCGTGTCGCACACAGAGTTTCTCAAGGAAGTGGTGATGTTGTGTGCGACATGCTGGTGTAGCGCGGGCATGCTGTTCTTGGAGAAGCAGTGGTGATTGGGCATCTTGTACTGGATCACAGCGACAGACATAAGGTCTCTAAAATCCTGTGTGTCCACTAGGCGGAAAGGCAGCATTTCGGTAGCCAACAGCTTACAGACGGATAGAGTCAACCTCTTCGCTTTGTCATGGGTCACAGGAAGTGGCCTTTTATTTGACCACATCTGAGGGACAGAGATCTGGCTGCTGTGTGTAGACGGTGTTGAGTAGGGTGTCCCTGGAAAAATGCAGGTTTGTGAGGAAAGTGCAGGCGGAGACATGATGTTGCCTTCATCCAACGTTGGTGCTATCGATGTCTGAGAGAGCTGTACACACTCACTTGTTTCCCCTTCCAAACCAACTGACGACCTACCAAGCAAACTGCCTGTTGCGGTTACAGTGGTGGAAGTTTTGCGTGGAAAAACAGGTGTGACAGCTGTCCCCACAGTCCTAGAAGATGACGAGCGCGCGGATGCACTGGAAGAGGCAGGCGGTGGATGGTTCGCTCCGCTAGGCCGCATTGCAGCACGGTGAGCTTCCCACCGGGCCATATGATATATATTCATGTGACGATTCATGGAAGAAGTTGTCAAACTGCTGAGGTTTTGACCTCTACTAAGAGAACCATGACAAATTTTACAGATCACATAATTTGGGCGATCTTTCTCTATGTCAAAAAAGGACCAGGCTAGGCAAGGCTTAGAGGCCATGCGACCTGTTGATCCACCCCGAATAATGCTCAGAGGCAGAGTGGTGGCTGAGGATGCAGTTGTAGACGTGCTACCAGTGCTCCGACTCTGTCCAGGAAGGCGCAAGGTAACTTTGTCGTCGGTTGCATCCTCCTCCACCGCCTCTGTTGACCTCCTCGAGTGTCTGACTGTGGGTTGACAGTAGGTGGGATCTAGAACTTCATCATCAATTGTTGTGTTTGCACTCCCCTCCCCCTCAGAACGAGCCTTTTCTTGCCCTGACCGAATATTTAAGTTGTCATCCAAATCGGGTATCTGCGTCTCATCTTCATCTGTATGTTCCTCATTGTCTATAACCACAGGTGTTGGAAAGGCAGCATTTTGGTAGGCAACAGTTTGCAGATGCTGAAAGTCAACCTCCAAGCCATGTCATGCCCTTCTAAAAGCAAGTAAAACACAGCGAGGGGACTCCAACCACAGTCTCCCTCGTTGACACTAATTGGGCCACACACACCCCACTTGACTGGCATCGGTTGACCCCCCTTTTGAAAAAGAAAAAGATGCTTTGCATGAAGCACTCTCAAAAATACGCGTGCCTTTCCCGTCCCCTGGCTGACCCAGGGGAAGAAAAGTCCTCTGAGAGCCATGACTTGTTCATCTTGGTTCTTTTAGAAACACAGCGAGGGGACTCCAACCACAGTCTCCCTCGTTGACACTAATTGGGCCACACACACCCCACTTGACTGGCATCGGTTGACCCCCCTTTTGAAAAAGAAAAAGATGCTTTGCATGAAGCACTCTCAAAAATACGCGTGCCTTTCCCATCCCCTGGCTGACCCAGGGGAAGAAAAGTCCTCTGAGAGCCATGACTTGTTCATCTTGGTTCTTTTAGAAACACAGCGAGGGGACTCCAACCACAGTCTCCCTCGTTGACACTAATTGGGCAACACACACCCCACTTGACTGGCATCGGTTGATCCCCCTTTTGAAAAAGAAAAAGATGCTTTGCATGAAGCACTCTCAAAAATACGCATGCCTTTCCCGTCCCCTGGCTGACCCAGGGGAAGAAAAGTCCTCTGAGAGCCATGACTTGTTCATCTTGGTTCTTTTAGAAACACAGCGAGGGGACTCCAACCACAGTCTCCCTCGTTGACACTAATTGGGCCACACACACCCCACTTGACTGACATCAGTTGATGCCCCTTTTCAAAATGAAAAAGATGCTTTGCATGAAGCACTCTCAAAAATACGCGTGCCTTTCGCCTCCCCTGGCTGACCCAGGGGAAGAAAAGTCCTCTGAGAGCCATGTCCACATTGTCAGTGGACAGACACGTGTGCTTATCTGCCAGCAGACCCCCAGCAGCACTGAAGACAGGTTCCGAGAGAACGCTGGCTGCAGGACACGACAAGATCCCCAAGGCGTACGTGGCGAGCTCAGGCAATTTATCCAGATTGGAAGCCTAAAATGAGCAGGGCTCAAGTTGCACAATAATGGAATCGATGTTTCCTTGCATATACTCATATATCTGTGTGTCCTCCTCTTTTTCCTTGTCCAGCTCTTTTGTTTTCGCATGAGTATATGTCCTTGTCACTTTCCCATGTGTTGTGAGTTGTTTGTCACCTTTTGGACACCTTTGAGGGTGTTTTCTAGGTGTTTTTCTGTGTTTGTGATTGCCTGCCATTGTTTCCTATTGGCTCGAGTTCGGTTCGTCGAACGTTCGACGAGCCGAACTCGAACGGGACCTCCGTTCGGCGAACCGTCCTCGAGCCGAACCGGGACCGGTTCGCTCATCTCTAGTCCCCTTACACCAACATCTGTCTGGCCTTTCCTGCTCTCCTATTTCTTGACTTCCTACAGCAGGCATTTTACTGGTTGATAGGAGCAATGTCCTGCTGTAATGATACTTGTCTTGGCCCTGCATCTGTAATATCTGCCAAACAGGCATATTTACTAGGTTGTGCCAGGTCAAGACTAGGCTCCTTGACACTTTTCCCATTACCCTCTCTTCTAACTGTTACCCAGCTACCTACTTCTGGGTCTTGATCTTCCTCACCTCCACCCTCTTCCATATTACTGGCCCTAGCCAGAGCATGCTCAGTGAGCACTAAACTCTTCTTCAGGTTTGCAATGCTCTTGAATGTTGCAAGCTGCATATTTAGATCCATTACCTGGGCTTTCAAATACAAAGCATGCTGACTTTGAGCACAGACATATTCACCCTAGAATGGCTGGTGAAGGTATGCTTACATCTCACAAGATGCACAGTTGGTAGCATTGTCCATTGCACATAATAAATAAGAATAAACAAAGAGTACAGATAAAACAATGGAAAACCTGAAAGCTAACATCAAACTATGCTCTTGTGTCAAACTATGACATTGTGTTCAACTATGCTATACACTTACTTTGCAGCCAGCACTTAAATTAGATCCTCTCCCTCTCAGCAGCCCTCGCTTGTTGTGACTGGAATTTATAGTTCCCTAACCAGATAACAAAGCAAAGAATTATTCACCTGACGCAAATCAGAAGACCTCGCCCTTTTTTTTTCCCAGTAACAGAGATAGCACAGATAGATAACCTCAAACAATCTAAACAGCTAAACAGTTATTACACCTATGATAGTGTGTTCAACTATGCTATATACTAAGGGGTACTTCACACACAGCGAGATCGCTACTGAGATCGCTGCTGAGACACGTTTTTTGTGACCTCATTAGCGATCTCGCTGTGTGTGACACTGAGCAGCGATCTGGCCCCTGCTGTGAGATCGCTGCTCGTTACACACAGTGCTGGTTCGTTTTTTTATTGTTGCTCTCCCGCTGATAAGCACACATCGCTGTGTGTGACAGCGAGAGAGCAACAATCCTGAATGTGCAGGGAGCAGGAGCCGGCGCCTGACAGCCTGCGGTAAGCTGTAACCAAGGTTAACGTCGGGTAACCAAGGTGGTTATCCGATATTTACCTTCGTTATTAGCCTCCGCAGCTCTCACGCTGCCAGTGCCGGCTCCTGCTCCCTGCACACGCTAAGTTAAGCAGTGTGAGCTGGTAACTAAGGTAAACATCGGGTAACCATACCCGATGTTTACCTTAGTTACCAGTGTCCACAGCTTCCAGACGCCAGCTCCGTGCAAGCGCAGCATCGCTTGCACGTCGCTGCTGGCTGGGGGCTGGTCACTGGTCGCTGGTGAGATCTGCCTGTTTGACAGCTCACCAGCGACCATGTAGCGATGCAGGAGCGATCCTGACCAGGTCAGATCGCTGGTCGGATCGCTGCTGCATCGCTAAAGTGTGAAGGTACCCTTACTTTGCAGGCAGCACTTAAATTGCAGCCTATATGCTAATTTTATCAAAAGTGCAGTCATTTCCTATGCCATAAATGCTACATGAGTGTTTGACTGGCGTAACATTTCAGTTGAAGTGCAAAGAGGTGCACACCCCTAAGATGTGCTAGATTCATTAAAGGGAATCTGTCAGCAGGTTTTTGTAATATAATCTGAAGACCAAATGCTACACACAGATTTCAGTGATTCCTCTCTTATCACATTGTGTGCAGCTGCTTGGTGCAATGATTGCTTTAGCTTTAGATTATCATTGCTGGACTAGGTCAACTAGACGTCAGCTTCTTTTGCACACCAACTACTTTGATTAATGGGATCACTGTTTATAGACATTGTATTTAGAGATCCTGATGTGGATGGGGGCAGGTTTCTCAGTTGTGCTTCATTGTTAAATCAAAAACTCTGATTTTGTCAGAACGGCTGTACCCAGTAAACTAAGTGACACAACATTGCTTTCAGGGTCTCTTTGCATACATCATGCTATTCCCATAAGAGGTAGCAAAATCTTGCTGACAGATTCGATTTAAGTGACAAGAACCCGTTAATGAATTTGGAGCTTCCTACTCTAGTGAGCCCTTTATTAATGCACAACACCAGTCTTAATGAATCAGCCCTTTTGAAGTTTCACTGCACACCTTCATTCAATGAGCATTGCCTGATGCCAGGTATCACAGAACAGCTCCAAGTCTTTATCATAAGAAATATGCTGCAGTGTCTGAGCGTGAACACATTCAATCAAGCTGTACTTTTCAGCTCCAATTAACATGTTTGCACACAGTGGGCCCCAAAGAAAATAACAACCAACCTGTAAGGGGAGGGTGCTGGGCATTAGACCCCACCGACCTTACCTTGATGACCTATTCCAAGGATATCTTATGCATATATTTTGAGGATAAAACTCCTTTAAGTACTAGAATTATTAAGCCTACCACAGGCTATTCATTAGCCAAAATGGAACTAATGAGCAGGAAACGACCCCTGTGCTCTCCCACTGATTGTATTATAAACATGAAGAAAATGTTGTAGACTGTGCTGCCAATTGTAATTGCTTCATGTGATAGTAGTGTTTTTGAAGAAATAATAATATTCACATACAAAAATAATGATATTTTTTTGATTGCTAAAGAATGGGATTTGTTTATCATTATCTTGATCTATAGAAATGTAGCAACCGCATTAGACCTGCTGGAATAAAATGGATACAATTTTCGAATTGGCTGCAAAAAAAGTGTTTTTTTTTTTTTTGCAAATGCCTTATTTGTAGTTTATATTTCAAAAAGGGCTTGGTTGAAGACCAAAACACAAAATAAAACTATTTGCATCAACTTTGGAGTGTGGAACCCCTCATCTCCTGCAGTCATTTAAATGCCCATCATTCATTCTATTAGCTTTTTGTGCAGAACTGGGGGCAGACTACGGCAGTTTACAGTAACACAGGCTTTTATTGTGGTTGTGACAACCACAGCTCCTTCAGGTGAGCAATATCTCACCCTCTATCCCCCACTTACCACACAATATTAACCCATGGGGCTTTGTTTCTTTTTTCCATTTATTGATCCTTTTTTTTTCTGGTACTCTGAGTACATTTTGGTTTTGACTCCCTTTTTTTACAATCCTTTTGTTGTAAAAGAATGTAATATTTATAAGGCCCCTTTACATGTCCATGATTCCAGGTACATATGACATCCGCTTTCATATGTACCGGGGACATGGACATACGTAGACCCATTAAAATCAATTGATTTGCACACACATCCTTGTTTTCTCATGGATGTATGTCCATGTGCGACACACGGCAACATATCCGTTATTCTCTGGCAGCGTGGATGTCACATGGATTACACAGTGATGTGATTCATATGACATTAGTGAGACACGTACCAGAGAAAACACGTGTCTTTAAAATAAAATTATTTTCTGTTCTCACCTGTCTTTAACCCTGCTGTCTTTGGCATTGCTGTCCCTTGCTTCCAGGCCCGCTCATTATGCTCATGCATATTCACAGCACCGCGGACCCAGAAGCAGCAGCAGCACCGGAGACAGCAGTGTAGCACAGCTAGCACACGGAGAGCATACTGACATCACACACTGATCACACACATGGACACACACACACACACCCACACAACGGACCATGATAAATGTGCATTTTTATCATGGACATGTGAAAGGGGCCTAAAAAAGGCTAAATAATCTCAATTCACCTTTAATTAAAGAGAACCTGAAACCATGAAGCTGCAGATCAATCAGCGGGTCTCATGTTATAGAGCAGGAGGAGCTGAGTAAACGGATATACAAATTTGTGATTCAAAATTCAGTATAATCTGTACTTTCTTTTAAATCCTTTGCTCTTTCTGAGATTTTCTGTCTGGTGAGCGGTCCTATCAGTGATTAACAGCTTTCTTTGTATAAGGCTGGGACCACACAGGGGACTACTGCAATCCTCGCATGACACTTGGCTCATGCTGACAGCACAGCAGGATTCGAGTGTCATGCGAGTGTAACTGCGACTGAGAACCGATCATGCGATCGGACCACAGCTGCGGAGGGTGGGCCAGCACTGCAGAGGGGAGGGTTGGCACTAAGGAGATTTCTCTCCCTCTCTCCTTTGTTGCCAGCTATTGCTATTCTCGCTCTGC
The DNA here is from genome assembly GCF_048569485.1 of Anomaloglossus baeobatrachus. Lineage (NCBI taxonomy): Eukaryota > Metazoa > Chordata > Amphibia > Anura > Aromobatidae > Anomaloglossus > Anomaloglossus baeobatrachus. Next base: position 207,462,529 of record NC_134354.1, read on the forward strand.
ACTCGCGGAACACTGGTGTACTGCAAGTGCAGTGCGATTTTTCTCTCACCCCATAGACGTGAATGGGTGCAAGAGAAACAAGGATCGCATTGCACCCACAGCATGCTGCGATTGTTTTCTTGGTCCGATTAGGGCTGAGAAAATAATCGCTCATGGATGCTGGCACATAGGCTAATATTGGTTGTAGTGGAATGCGATGTTTTATCGCATCCCACTCGCTCCGATTTTCATGTCGTGTGTCTTAGGCCTAAGAGTGCATACAGGGATGGCTATCAATCACTGATAGGAACACCCACTGGACAGGAAATCCCAGAAAGAACAAAGGATTATTTGATGAAAACCCAGGTTGTAATAAATCTTTCCCTACAAAATTATACATCAATCTTCTCTACTACTCCTGCTCTATAACATGGTGCCGGCTCATTGGATGGCATTTTCATGATGACAGCTTTCCTTTAAAGATTACACAACACAGCTGTCGCCTTGTTGACAAGATCATTTTACCTTGAATCTGGTACAGACAGGCTACAATTCATGCTTCCTGTTGTTTGTGCAGCATGAATCAATGGATAAATTCCCTTTAATGATGTTTAAAGCTAGCTGATATGCTCAATTGTTGCATCAAACTAATTTTTAAGCAAAAACTCTAATAAATAGCTGCAAAATTGTCCAGTAGCCATAACATTAATTCCATATATACGATAATGAGAGGATTGGAAGGAGTTAAGAAAGGTTTAGCTTGCTGACATTATAAGTATTATTCTTCCTTTGAGACAATGACACACATTCGAAGCCTAAAGCCAGTTACCTAACCTTAGAAAAGTCATTTTATTTCCCTGTGCATGAAATAAAACTGCTTTTTATTCTATGACGAACATTCCTTTGTATTCTGACAGCACAATATAACTGAGTTAATATTACAAATTATTATTATCTCCAGGCAACAAGGCACCTTGTAAAAAGGTCACATTGATGATTGTAATGTTGGTGACATGATACATTAAGATTTTCATAGTATCAAGCAGAACTGTTAGATTATCTGTCCAATGGCAGAGACTTCCTATAGACCTGAAAAAGAATTTGGATGTTTTTATATAATCATTAATTGTTCTTGTTCTTTCTAGAATATAATTATTATAAAACATTATATAATTATAAAAAAATAATTATAAAACCTTTCTCCTTGTCAGACATTTATAAGCAGATTATAAACAGGATTCTCTTTTTTGTTGTCACAATGGCATGATTAGTTCCTAATCCATTCTGTGCATTAAATGGAAATGCTCAAAAGGAATATTTACTGGCTAATTTAGGATTAATTATATCTTGAGTAATATGCCATTTCAGCAGTCTACAGTATGCTCTTCATGACTTGGAATACCTCACCGTAGCAAAGTCATGATAAGCACATGAATTGTTAATCCCATCTTAACTGACCACTTGCTGATTGCTGGGGCTGTGACTGCTGAGACCCTCATAAAATCCTGACATGGCTAAAATAAGGTCTCATTCACAAATACATTTACGTGAAAAAATGGTACCAGTGTCATCAGGGTTTTGGAACTGTATGACATCAGTGTGCAGTCCAGGTTTCTGTTTTTACCATGTGTGTCGGTGTACGGTCAGTGTATCATCAGTGTTTTGGATCTGTGCATAATCAGTGTACCATCCATGTGTTATCAGTGTAGGATCCTTGTGTCATCAGTATACTATCCATGTGTAATTAGTGTACAGTCCATATGTAATCAGTGTGTTAGATCCATGTGTCATCAGTATACTGTTCATGTGTAATCAGTGAACAGTCTGTGTGTCATAAGTGTACCATCCATGTGTCATCAGTGTATGGTCCGTGTGTCATCAGTGAATAGTCCATATATTATTAGTGTTTTAGATCCATATGTTATCAGTGCGTTGCATCCGTCTCTCATCAGTCTACAGTCCATGTGTCATCAGTATTTTAGATCCATGTGTCATCAGTGTACGATCCATATATTATTAGTGTTTTAGATCCATATGTCATCAGTGTAGGTCTGTGTCTCATCAGTGTTTTGGATCCATATGTCATCAGTGTACAGTCCATGTGTTATCAGTATCGATCTGTGTATCATCAGTGTTTTCATCCGTGTGTTATCAGTGTACAGTCCATATATTATCAGTTGTGGTCTTTGTGTCATCAGTGTTTTGCATCCGTGTGTCATCAGTGTACAGACCATGTGTTATCAGTTACGGTCTGTGTGTCATCAGTGTTTTGCATCCATGTGTCATCAGTGTACGGTCTGTGTGTCATCAGTGTTTTGCATCCGTGTGTCATCAGTGTATGGTCTGTGTGTCATCAGTGTTTTGAATCTGTGTGTCATCAGTGTTCGGTCTGTGTGTCATCAGTGTACAGTCTGTGTATCATCAGTGTTTTGGATCTGTGTGTCATCAGTGTCATCAGTGTTTTGAATCTGTGTGTCATCAGTGTACGGTCTGTGTATCATCAGTGGTTTGGATCTGTGTATCATCAGTATTTTGAATCTGTGTGTCATCAGTGTATGGTCTGTGTATCATCAGTGTTTTGGATCAGTGTGTAATCAGTGTACAGTCTGTGTGTCATCAGTGTTTTGAATCTGTGTGTCATCAGTGTACGGTCTGTGTGTCATTAGTGTTCAGTCTGTGTATCATCAGTGTTTGGTCTGTGTATCATCAGTGTTTTGGATCTGTGTGTCATCAGTGTACGGTCTGTGTATCATCAGTGTTTTGGATCTGTGTATCATCAGTATTTTGAATCTGTGTGTCATCAGTGTATAATCTGTGTATCATCAGTGTTTTGGATCTGTGTGTAATCAGTGTACAGTCTGTGTATCATCAGTATTTTGAATCTGCGTGTCATCAGTGTACAGTTTGTGTGTCATCAGTGTATGGTCTGTGTGTCATCAGTGTATGGTCTGTGTGTCATCAGTGTGTAGTCTGTGTATCATCAGTGTTTTGGATCTGTGTGTCATCAGTGTACAGTCTGTGTATCATCAGTATTTTGGATCTGTGTATCATCAGTATTTTGAATCTGTGTGTCATCAGCGTACAGTCTGTGTGTCATCAGTGTTTTGAATCTGTGTGTCATCAGTGTACGGACTGTGTGTCATCAGTGTTTTGAATCTGTGGGTCATCAGTGTACGGACTGTGTGTCCTCAGTGTTTTGGATCTGTGTGTCATCAGTGTACGTTCTGTGTATCATCAGTGTTTTGGATCTGTGTGTCATCAGTGATTTAGATCTGTGTGTCATCAGTGTACGGTCTGTGTATCATCAGTGTTTTGGATCTGTGTATCATCAGTTTATGCTCTGTGTATCAGTGTTTTGGATCTGTGTGTAATCAGTGTACAGTCTGTGTGTCATCAGTGTTTTGAATCTGTGTGTCATCAGTGTACGGTCTGTGTGTCATCAGTGTACAGTCTGTGTATTATCAGTGTTTTGGATCTGTGTGCCATCAGTGTATGGACTGTGTATCATCAGTGTTTTGGATCTGTGTGTAATCAGTGTATGGTCTGTGTGTCATCAGTGTATGGTCTGTGTATCATCAGTGTTTTGGATCTGTGTGTCATCAGTGTACGTTCTGTGTATCATCAGTGTTTTGGATCTGTGTGTCATCAGTGTACGGTCTGTGTTGTGAATCTGTGTGTCATCAGTGTATGGTCTGTGTATCATCAGTGTTTTGGATCTGTGTGTCATCAGTGTACTGTCTGTGTGTCATCAGTGTTTTGAATCTGTGTGTCATCAGTGTACGGTCTGTGTGTCATCAGTGTACAGTCTGTGTATCATCAGTGTTTTGGATCTGTGTGTCATCAGTATTTTGAATCTGTGTGTCATCAGTGTACAGTCTGTGTATCATCAGTGTTTTGAATCTGTGTGTCATCAGTGTACGGTCTGTGTGTCATCAGTGTACAGTCTGTGTATCATCAGTGTTTTGGATCTGTGTGTAATCAGTGTATGGTCTGTGTGTCATCAGTGTATGGTCTGTGTATCATCAGTGTTTTGGATCTGTGTGTCATCAGTGTACGGTCTGTGTATCATCAGTGTTTTGGATCTGTGTATCATCAGTATTTTGAATCTGTGTCATCAGTGTACGGTCTGTGTGCCATCAGTGTACGGTCTGTGTATCATCAGTATTTTGGATCTGTGTGTCATCCGTGTACGGTCTGTGTGTCATCAGTGTACGGTCTGTGTGTCATCAGTGTATGGTCTGTGCATCATCAGTGTTTTGGATCTGTGTGTCATCAGTGTATTGTCTGTGTCTCATCATTGTTTTCCATCGGTATGTAAACAATGTACCTCGCTGTGGGTGGTGAACATACTGTTCCTGAAGGGGGAGGGACGTTCGGCGTCACAGCAACGTCAAACAGCGGCCGGCCAATAGAAGAAGAGGGGCGGAGATGAGAGGCCGGAACACCCCGCTCACCTTCCTCCTTCCTCATTGCCAGCGGGATGCAGGTAAGCTGCAGTTCATCGTTCCCGGTGTGTCACACAGAGCGACGTGTGCTGCCTCGGGAATGATGAACAACTGGAGCACAGAAGGACGTTCGATTTTTTGAAAATGAGCAACGATAAGGTGAGTATTTTTGCTCGTTCACAGACGCTCATTTGTGTTACACGCTACGATATGTCAAACAAGGCCAGATGTGCATCACTAACGACGTCATCCCGATGACATATCGTTAGATATATCGTAGCGTGTAAAGTGGCCTATAGACAATCAATCAATAGACTGGTACAGACCCATGTAGTTAATTTATCTTCTTAGAAGAGCTAATCTAAGGTGTTTTCAAGATGTAAAACATTGAATGACTTTTTAGGTAGGCCGCTAATTTTTGAGCAGTGAATGTTTGACAGACTGTGCCATTATTCAGATACAGCAGTTTTTTAGTTCATGTAGTTATGTCTTTTACTGTAGCTGAAGCCTATTCACTTGATTGTCGCTGAGTCTGAACAATTAAGTACAGATACGAGCTTGTGGGGACAAACAATCTCTCCATTCTGATGACTGTCAGATGCTCACCGACTAAAGATTAATATCCTATCTTAACCCTTTAAAGGGGATCTGTCACCAGATTTTTCCCCCCTAATCTGAGAGCAGCATAACATAGGGGCTGAGGTCCTGATTCCAGTGATCTCACTTACTGGGCTGCTCAGTGTAGTTGTGATAAAATCATTGGTTAATAGAGATGAGCGATGTTCAAAATTTGAGGTTCGCCAATTTCATGTTCGAGTGATTTTGGGGGGTGTTCGAGTCGTTCGACGAACTCGAGCCTTTTGCTAAAAGTTTGACAGTTCGAGTAACGTTCGAGAACAGTTCGATCAACAAAAAGCCTAGCTAGTTACTAGCTGGCTTTTCACTGTAATAGTGTGAGTCGCTGTTAATCACGCTATTATCAAAATTCAGCGTATAGTGTGCGGGGGGGACGCGGTTTAGATCAGTGCTGCTGCTAAGTGGTGAGAGAATGCCGATCGTCATTTTTTTTCCCCCCCAAAACCACGCGTACAGTGGGGCAGGCCAGGCTGTCAGCAAATCACAGAGACACACACTGCAAAGTGGATTTTTGCCAGACAAGCAAGGGCATGTGTCATAGGCTGTGCATGTCACATGTCCTTGCCCATTATCAATCTGCTGCGGGTGTGTGACAGTCACCACTCCCGCTCCCGCTGCTGCTGCTTTGTGCGCTATAGAGATACAGTGCAATCTACACAGCACTTTAGGGATTAGGGACTACTGGTTATTTCAGCCCTTTTAGGGCTGATTTAAAGGCGTTCATAGCCATAGCTGCTAGGCAGATCTGTGCAAATGCTGTGTAGGGCTTTAGATAACAGCATCTGACTACCTCAGCTCAGGCAATTCCTTGCTGCATTTTTTCATTAGCAGGGATAGAAAGTGAGGCTTCCTTTGCTGTCCTGCTACCTACAGCACCCATGCATTCTACCCACCTGCCCATTTTTGCCACACTTTATTTCCCCAAAGAGCTGAGACTTTTTGGGGCATCCTAAAAGTGTCTGGAATACTAATGTCGCGGGCGGAGGAGGGGACGCCGCGCTCTCCCACTGCTCGGGTCTGGCTGCCGCTGCTGCTGCGGCCTGCTACTGCTCGGTGGCTCGAGCGATGGGCCGGATCCCGGGGACTCGAGCGGCGCTCCTCGCCCGTGAGTGAAAAGGGGATTGGTTTTTGGGATTGTTTATTGTCCGTGACGCCACCCACGGTAGTGGTGATTGAGTGGACACCACCGCTGCTCTGTATGGGGATCCCGGGAGCAGTGATAGGGAGCAGCAAAGTTGTTGGTTCTCCCCTCCGTGGGTAGGGGGTAGTTGTCCCGGGGCCCAGTGATGAGTTGGGGGATGAGGGACGGCGGGGCCGGTGCAGGGCTTGGTAGGGTGCAGGGACGCGGGGGCAGCGCTATGCCTCACGGCACTGTGGTACTCATTCAGCCTGAGACGGGGACACAGTTCTCGGTCAAACACACGGCTGGAAAGACGGTTCCCATGGACGGCTGCTGTTGCTTTTCCCCAGTAGTTGACGGTGACGGTCCCTTTTCCTGCACCTAAGTCTATGTTGGTAGCGATGGGTTCCCACCGGTAACCCGCTCCCCGGCTTGGATATGGGCCGGAGGAGCCCCTTCTTGCCCGCAGGTGCTGGCCCTGAGAAACTGGTGCTTTGGCGGTGGCGGTGTCTCTCTCTAACGGTTGGACTGTTGCATTCAATCGGGACTTGGTTGTTGGGAGACCCAGAGGTCCCCTTCGCTGACGGATTTGGCAAATTCACGGCGACTCCTAGCCTTGCCGGGATCCGAAAGGCCCCTGCCAATGGTGCTGGCTTCTCTTCGTATACCGCTCCGGTACCGCCGGGCCACCACCCGTCCACGGTCCTTTCGGCAACCTCCAAGCAGCCTCTCCTGCAGACGGTCACCGCCGTCTGCTAACCTTGCTGTTCTCAGTCCGGGGCACACACCCGGACCAACTTCAGGCTTTACAAACTGTCACTTTACTTCACCTCCTCCTACTTCTTCCTCACTCCTTTACTCTCCTAAACTGATCTCCATCTGTTCTCACTAAACTCTAACTTCCTCTGCCTGGTTCTCCCGCCTCCAGGGCTGTGAACTCCTCGGGGGGCGGAGCCAACCGCCTGGCCCACCCCCTGGTGTGGACATCAGCCCCTGGAGGAAGGCAACAAGGATTTCTAGTGTAGCTTTGGTGTACCTACCAGGGGTGTAGGGAGTGGTGGTGTCATGACCTGTGACCCCTGGCTTGCCCAGGGCATCACACTAAGTTAGTGTTCCTTTGCTGTCCAGTGACCCACAGCACCCGTACATTCTACCCACCTGCTCATTTTTGCCACGCTATTTTATTTCCCCAAAGAGCTGACACTTTTGGTGGCATCCTAAAAATGTCTGGAATACTAAGTTAGTGTTCCTTTGCTGTCCAGTGACCAACAGCACCCGTTCATTCTACCCACCTGCCCATTTTTTCCACGCTATTTTATTTCCCCAAAGAGCTGACACTTTTTGTGGCATCCTAAAAGTGTCTGGAATACTAAGTTAGTGTTCCTTTGCTGTCCAGTGACCCACAGCACCCGTGTATTCTACCCACCTGCCCATTTTTGCCACGATATTTTATTCCCCCAAAGAGCTGACACTTTTTATGGCATCCTAACAGTGTCTGGAATACTAAGTTAGTGTTCCTTTGCTGTCCAGTGACCCACAGCACCCGTGCATTCTACCCACCTGCCCATTTTTGCCATGCTATTTTATTTCCCCAAAGAGCTGACACTTTTTGTGGCATCCTAAAACTGTCTGGAATACTAAGTTAGTGTTCCTTTGCTTTCCAGTGACCCACAGCACCCATGCATTGTACCCACCTGCCCATTTTTTAGACGCTATTTTATGTCCCCAAAGAACTGACACTTTTTGTGGCATCCTAAAAGTGTCTGGAATACTAAGTTGGTGTTTCTTTGCTGTCCAGTGACCCACAGCACCCGTAGATTCTACCCACCTGCCCATTTTTGCCACGCTATTTTATTTCCCCAAAGAGCTGACACTTTTTGTGGCATCCTAAAAGTGTCTGGAGTACTAAGTTGGTGTTTCTTTGCTGTCCAGTGACCCACAGCACCCGTTCATTCTACCCACCTGCCCATTTTTTGCCACGCTATTTTATTTCCCCAAAGAGCTGACACTTTTTGTGGCATCCTAAAAGTGTCTGTAATACTAAGTTAGTGTTCCTTTGCTGTCCAGTGACCCACAGCACCCGTGTATTCTACCCACCTGCCCATTTTTGCCACGATATTTTATTCCCCCAAAGAGCTGACACTTTTTATGGCATCCTAAAAGTGTCTGGAATACTAAGTTGGTGTTTCTTTGCTGTCCAGTGACCCACAGCACCCATGCATTCTACCCACCTGCCCATTTTTGCCATGCTATTTTATTTCCCCAAAGAGCTGACACTTTTTGTGTCATCCTAAAAGTGTCTAGAATACTAAGTTAGTTTTCCTTTGCTGTCCAGTGACCAACAGCACCCGTGTATTCTACCCACCTGCCCATTTTTGCCACGATATTTTATTTCCCCAAAGAGCTGACACTTTTTATGGCATCCTAAAAGTGTCTGGAATACTAATGACCCGCCCCAGGGCCGTGGGGTACTCGGTTCCGGGTGTTGGTTAATGGGATTATGTCACGGGGGCCTGTGCCCGGTTCCATGGCCCTGGTGGTCGCTGAAAGTCAGTAAATAATAAAAATAAAATAAAAAAAAAGAAAGAAAAAAATAAATAAATAAATAAATAAATAAAAGAATTTCGTGACGCCACCTACGGTTCCAGTATGGTTACTGGGGCTGCAGGTCAAACCTCTGGGGTGATGGTTAGGTAGCCAGTTGTTTACGCTTCCCGTAGGTGAAGCAGGGTCCCCAGAGCAGTTTTAGTAGTACACAGATATGGCAGTTTTTCTTCACAGCCTTTTCAACTGTCACTTTAGTGCAGCAGCCTATGGCTCCTCAGATGAAGAAATAAAGTGCATCACACCAATTCATTAACTCTGACCAGATTTTACTTGCAGGTGTTATTAAAAATGGGTTCAGTTTCTGATGTTACAGTTTTTGGGTAATCTGGGAACAGTTCAGGATCTCTGCACCAGGTCAGTTGTGTGGTCTCCCTGCTGCGCTATGTTTCTCCTTGGTACTAGGCTGCCTGTAGCTATACCTTGTCCCTCTCTCACTGTCTTCACCTGTATGGGAGGCGGCGGGAGCTTCTCTAAGGGGCACTGCTGTACTTACTGCGGTCCCTAAGCTCTGTGTAGCGGCTTTGCCTTGAGGTGCTGCTGCGGCCAGGAGATCTGCAGTCTCCCTGGCCCCGGTCTTTTTTTGCTGGGCAGAATATATCCCTCACAATCTCGGATGCCGGTGTCCGATAATTAGCGCTGTTCCTTGGGGATGAACCGGTCTGGCTCCACCTGCCCGGTCACTCCTCTTTTGCCTCACTCTTGATCCCTCAGGCGGTCACACAGTTACTTGTGCGGGCTAACCACTGCCCTCTCCATTTTGATGTCTTCCCTCACTCTCTGCTCGCACAGTCTCCTTTTCTCCAACTGTCAACTGTCTCTCTGACTCCGCCTCCAAACCTGGATTTAAAGGGGACCTTACCTGAACTCGACTTGTAGAGCTCCCCCTCCAGGCTTGGAGTGGAAATGTTGTATGTGGGATTACCTAATGTGGAGATCCTTCCCTGACCAGGTACAGGTATATTTGTGGCAACTGAACCCTGGGGTGCCACACTAAGTAGTTGCTCCTTTGCTGTCTACTGACCCACAGCACCGGTGCATTCTACCCACCTGCCCATTTTTGCCACGCTATTTTATTTCCCCAAAGAGCTGACACTTTTTGTGGCATCCTAAAAGTGTCTGGAATACTAAGTTAGTCTTCCTTTGTTGTCCACTGACCCACAGCACCCGTGCATTCTACCCACCTGCCCAGTTTTTGCTACGCAATTCTAATTGCAAACTCAGCTTCCACTGTTAATGGCATACTAAAATTGTCTGGGATACTACCTTAGTGTTCCTTTGCTGCCAATCACAGTACAGCACCTGTGCATGCTACACACCTGTCCATTTTTGCTACGCAATTCTAATGTGCTGCCACTGTTAGGGGCACACTAAAATTGTCTGGGATAGTCAGTGTTGGTTCTTCAGCTGTCAATAAAGCTAGACCACCTCTGCAATCTACACCACCTCTCCATTTTTGCTACCACATTTTAAGTGTCGAATTTTGTTGCTAACAAAATGAGTGGCAAAAGGACAGATGCTGGTGGAACGGGGAACAGGCGTGTTGGAAAAGGAAAAAAAGTTTGTGTCCGTGGGGTAGGTGGGAAAGCTACATTAACATCTGCTGAAAAAAGGACATCTTCCAGCAAAATTAAGATGTCTAGAACTTTCCATGGACAATCGGATGTGCTTCCTTTTTTACGGAACCGAACAACTGTAACAAAGGTAGATGATGCACAAAAAAGGAACATGCTTGAATGGATCTCAAGTGCTTCAACAAGTGCCCTCTCCTCCACCTCAACTTCAACATACAAAAAACAACAGTCCTCTGAGTTGTCACCCCAATTGCAATTGCTTTCTCCCAGCTCTCAAGTCTCCACTCGCCCTGCAGAGTATGGTGTAACAGAGATGGCTGAGTCTGCAGAGCTGTTTAGTCACACTGTAGCCTGGGAATCAGAGGTCTGCCCCCAAGCTACAGTGAGTACAGAACATGAAATGGCCTGCAGTGATGCCCAGAAGCTTTGTGAGTCATATTCAGGCCCTAATGACCACGTTTCTGAGCATAATGTACACCCTCATTCCCAAACTGTAACACCTGTTGGTGGAGACAATGAGGAACATACTGATGACAATGAGATGCAGATACCTGATTGGGATGACAACTTAACTATTCGAACAGGGCAGGAAGAGGTTGGGTCTGAGGGCAAGGGGAGTGCAAACACAACGATGAAGTTCTAGATCCCACTTACTGTCAACCAACAGTCAGGCACTCGAGGGGGTCACTAGAGACGGTGGAGGAGGATGCAACAATGCGGCCTAGCTGAGCGGGCCAACCACCATCTGCCTCTTCAAGTGCATCCGGCGCGCTCTTCATCCTCTAAGACTGTGGAGACAGCTGTCACACATGTTTTTCCACGCAGACCTTCCACCACTTTAACCGCAGCAGGCAGTTTGCTTGGCAGGTCGTCAGTTGTTTTGGAAGGGGAAACAAGTGCTGGTGTAGAGCTCTCAGACATCAAGAGCACCAACTTTGGAAGAAGGCAACATCATGTTGCCGCCTGCACTTTCCTAACAGACCTGCAGTTTTCCAGGGACACCATACTCAACACCGTCTCCACAAAGCAGCCAGATCTCTGTCCCTAAGATGTGGACAAATAAAAGGCCATTTCCTTTGAGCCATGACAAAGCTAAGAGGTTGACTTTCACCCTCTGTAAGCTCTTGGCTACCGAAATGCTGCCTTTCCGCATGGTGGACACACAGGATTTTCGAGACCTTATGTCAGTCGCAGTGCCCCAGTACCAGATGTCCAGTCGCCACTACTTCTCCAAGAAAGGTGTGCCTGCGCTACACCAGCATGTCACACACAACATCACCGCTTCCTTGAGAAACTCTGTGTGTGACAGGGTGCATTTCACCACCGATACTTGGACCAGTAAGCATGGACAGGGGCGTTACATGTCGCTGACTGGGCCCTGGGTAACTATGGTGATAGATGGAGAAGGGTCTGCTGAACAAATCTTGCCGTCTTCACAACTTGTGTGTCAATCCTCTGTATGTAGAAGTTCCTCCACTGCTTGTGCCTCCTCAAACTCATCTGGGTCCTCCACCTCCTCCCCAAGCTTGCCTGGTCAGGCCACCCGCGTTGTAACTGCGCAAAAGGAATCCCGCATACCTCCTTACTATGCTGACAGCAGAGCTCAATGGCATCAGGCAGTCTTTACTAGAGTTGAGCGCGGTTCGCGGTTTGAGGTTCTCCAGTTCGCGGCTCGAGTGATTTTGGGGGCTGTTCTAGATCGAACTAGAACTCGAGCTTTTTGCTAAAGCTTGATAGTTCCAGATACGTTCGAGAACGGTTCTAGCAGCAAAAAGCAGGGCTTTTTACAGCTACACAGTGCAGGAGCCATCGCTGGCAGCCTACCAGAAGCTGGTAACCAAGATAAACATCGGGTATCCAAGCAAAGCACTTTGGTTAGTAACCAGATGTTTATCCTAGTTATGTGCAGGAAGCCCACACTTCCCCGCTCAGCTCACTCCGCCCCCTCCTGCACACGGCATGTACACACACACTCACACACACACACACACACACACACGTCCCCAGCCATGCAGTCCACGACACTGACGTCCTCCTGGCTAGAGTTGAGCGCGGTTCGCGGTTCGAGGTTCTCCAGTTCTAGGCTCGAGTGATTTTGGGGCCTGTTCTAGATCGAACTAGAACTCGAGCTTTTTGCAAAAGCTCGATAGTTCTAGAAACGTTCGAGAACGGTTCTAGCAGCAAAAAAACAGCTAATTCCTAGCTGGATTTCTGCTGTAATAGTGTAAGTCACTCTGTGACTCACACTATTATGACATTTTAGTGTATAGTGTGCGTGAACAACGCCTTCAGATCACTGCTGTTTGTATAATGGCGATCGCCATTTTTTTTTTTTCCTTGTCTTCCTTCCCTAAGCGCGCGCGTCTTGTGGGGCGGGCCAGCATGTCAGCCAATCCCAGACACACACACAGCTAAGTGGACTTTTAGCCAGAGAAGCAACGGCATGTGTGATAGGATGTCCATGTCACATGTCCCTGCATTATAAAACCGGACATTTTCCTCTAGGACGCCATTATCTCTTCTGCGTCCTTGGTGTCAGACATCACTGGCGCAGCTCCGTCCTTTGTCCTATCGCCGATACTGCTGTATGCGCTCCATACACAGCGCTAGACAGCTTAGGGATAGCACTTTCTATCAGTCCTTTTAAGGGCTCGTACCGGCAGGGTCAGAGCCATAGGTGACAGGTCCTGAAAACAGAGACAGCGTCTGTGTAGCCAAGGTCAGGGATTTCGTCGCTGCATTTCCCCATTAGGAGGGAATAGAAAGGCAGGCTTCCATTCCTCTACCCAGAGCCCCACAATCCTGGCACTGTACCCTCCTGTCCTCTGCACACTCCAACTCATTATAACTAAGCCATTATACTAGCAAACACTCAGTGTACCTAGTGGCATCCAAACCGTGGCTATTGGACTTTTGTCTAGTCACACTAGTGCAAAGATATTTGCAGCACGTCTGCCTGCATTGCACACTCAAACTCTTTTTAACTAAGCCATTATACTAGCAAACAGTCAGTGTACCTAGTGGCATCCTAAACGTGGCTATTGGACTTTGCTATAGTCCCACTAGTGGAAAGATATTTGCAGCACGTCTGCCTGCATTGCACACTCAAACTCTTTTTAACTAAGCCATTATACTAGCAAACAGTCAGTGTACCTAGTGGCATCCTAAACGTGGCTATTGTACTTTTGTCTAGTCACACTAGTGGAAAGATATTTGCAGCACGTCTGCCTGCATTGCACACTCAAACTCTTTTTAACTAAGCCATTATACTAGCAAACAGTCAGTGTACCTAGTGGCATCCTAAACGTGGCTATTGTACTTTTGTCTATTCACACTAGTGCAAAGATATTTGCAGCACGTCTGCCTGCATTGCACACTCAAACTCTTTTTAACTAAGCCATTATACTAGCAAACAGTCAATGTACCTAGTGGCATCCTAAACGTGGCTATTGTACTTTTGTCTATTCACACTAGTGCAAAGATATTTGCAGCACGTCTGCCTGCATTGCACACTCAAACTCTTTTTAACTAAGCCATTATACTAGCAAACAGTCAGTGTACCTAGTGGACTCCTAAACGTGGCTTTTGTACTTTTGTCTATTCACACTAGTGCAAAGATATTTGCAGCACGTCTGCCTGCATTGCACACTCAAACTCTTTTTAACTAAGCCATTATACTAGCAAACAGTCAGTGTACCTAGTGGCATCCTAAACGTGGCTATTGTACTTTTGTGTAGTCACACTAGTGCAAAGATATTTGCAGCACGTCTGCCTGCATTGCACACTCAAACTCTTTTTAACTAAGCCATTATACTAGCAAACAGTCAGTGTACCTAGTGGCATCCTAAACGTGGCTATTGTACTTTTGTGTAGTCACACTAGTGCAAAGATATTTGCAGCACGTCTGCCTGCATTGCACACTCAAACTCTTTTTAACTAAGCCATTATACTAGCAAACAGTCAGTGTACCTAGTGGCATCCTAAACGTGGCTATTGTACTTTTGTCTATTCACATTAGTGCAAAGATATTTGCAGCACGTCTGCCTGCATTGCACACTCAAACTCTTTTTAACTAAGCCATTATACTAGCAAACAGTCAGTGTACCTAGTGGCATCCTAAACGTGGCTATTGTACTTTTGTCTAGTCACACTAGTGCAAAGATATTTGCAGCATGTCTGCCTGCATTGCACACTCAAACTCTTTTTAACTAAGCCATTATACTAGCAAACAGTCAGTGTACCTAGTGGCATCCTAAACGTGGCTATTGTACTTTTGTGTAGTCACACTAGTGCAAAGATATTTGCAGCACGTCTGCCTGCATTGCACACTCAAACTCTTTTTACCTAAGCCATTATACTAGCAAACAGTCAGTGTACCTAGTGGCATCCTAAACGTGGCTATTGTACTTTTGTCTATTCACACTAGTGTAAAGATATTTGCAGCACGTCTGCCTGCATTGCACACTCAAACTCTTTTTAACTAAGCCATTATACTAGCAAACAGTCAGTGTACCTAGTGGCATCCTAAATGTGGCTATTGTACTTTTGTCTAGTCACACTAGTGCAAAGATATTTGCAGCACGTCTGCCTGCATTGCACACTCAAACTCTTTTTAACTAAGCCATTATACTAGCAAACAGTCAGAGTACCTAGTGGCATCCTAAACGTGGCTATCGGACTTTGCTATAGTCCCACTAGTGGAAAGATATTTGCAGCACGTCTGCCTGCATTGCACACTCAAACTCTTTTTAACTAAGCCATTATACTAGCAAACAGTCAGTGTACCTAGTGGCATCCTAAACGTGGCTATTGTACTTTTGTCTATTCACACTAGTGCAAAGATATTTGCAGCACGTCTGCCTGCATTGCACACTCAAACTCTTTTTAACTAAGCCATTATACTAGCAAACAGTCAGTGTACCTAGTGGCATCCTAAACGTGGCTATTGTTCTTTTGTGTAGTCACACTAGTGCAAAGATATTTGCAGCACGTCTGCTTGCATTGCACACTCAAACTCTTTTTAACTAAGCCATTATACTAGCAAACAGTCAGTGTACCTAGTGGCATCCTAAACGTGGCTATTGTACTTTTGTGTAGTCACACTAGTGCAAAGATATTTCCAGCACGTCTGCCTGCATTGCACACTCAAACTCTTTTTAACTAAGCCATTATACTAGCAAACAGTCAGTGTACCTAGTGGCATCCTAAACGTGGCTATTGTACTATTGTCTATTCACACTAGTACAAAGATATTTGCAGCACGTCTGCCTGCATTGCACACTCAAACTCTTTTTAACTAAGCCATTATACTAGCAAACAGTCAGTGTACCTAGTGGCATCCTAAACGTGGCTATTGTACTTTTGTCTAGTCACACTAGTGGAAAGATATTTGCAGCACGTCTGCCTGCATTGCACACTCAAACTCTTTTTAACTAAGCCATTATACTAGCAAACAGTCAGTGTACCTAGTGGCATCCTAAACGTGGCTATTGTACTTTTGTCTAGTCACACTAGTGCAAAGATATTTGCAGCACGTCTGCCTGCATTGCACACTCAAACTCTTTTTAACTAAGCCATTATACTAGCAAACAGTCAGTGTACCTAGTGGCATCCTAAACGTGGCTATTGTACTTTTGTCTAGTCACACTAGTGCAAAGATATGTCACGCTCCCCGGGTCCTCTGCTCCGCTTCCCAGCTCACCTGCCACGTTCCCCGCTCTCCAGCCTCCATCGCCCGCGCTTCCCAGGCCTCCTGGTCCCCGCTCCCGGCGCCCGTCGGCTTCCCAGCCCCAGCCCGGCTCTGCTGCGTCCTCCTCTCAGCTTCCTGCCCTGGCTTCTGGCACCCGGGCCGCGCGCATGCGCATTAGGGCGCGCGCGCGGTCACTGACCCTTTCTTAAAGGGCCAGTGTCCACTGACAGGAAATGAAGCACACAGGTACGGGGTATAAAGGGGTGCAATGTCCAAGGGGGCGGGGCCTGATCTTCGTGTTTCCCAAGCTAGGAGTCAGGTCTCCTTGTGTTCCTGTGAGATACTTACCTCTCTCTCTTCTAGAGCCGATCCTGCATTGCCATCCGGTCCTGCCGTTTCCCGAACCCCAAATGCTGCCTATCTGTCATCCTGACAGTCCGCACCATCTCTGTTCCCTGCGGTGACCCGTCATCTCGCTCCAACGGTTCCGGACCCCGCCTGACATCATCCCGGCTTCCGAACCTGAGCTCCGTCACCCGGACCACCATCAGTGACCCCGTGGTTCCAGGGACTTCTCCATTGTGCTCTTGTGCGCGGACTGTTCTGCTACCTATAGTGCTCCGGCTACCGGACTCCTTTCCTCATCGGGGAGTTCGGCCCAGTAGATCCACCTCCCGGGTCTGCCCATCCACCTGGCCCTAACAGTAAGATCAGGCCATGGATCCCGCCGAAGCACTAGCGGCCTTGCATGAGGAACTCCAACGCCAGCGTGAAGTCCAGATCCGCATGCTGAACTTTATGACTTCCGTGGACGCCCGCTTGAACACGCTACAAGCATCGGTCACATCTTCAGCACCTCCGGCCTCCACTAGTCAATCCACGGCTCCCGCTCCCGTGGCAGCCTCCTCGGATGCTTCCAGACTTCGTTTGGCCGCACCACCCCGGTACGCCGGAGATCCCAAGACCTGCAGGGGGTTTATAAACCAATGCTCCCTCCATTTCACGCAGCTGCCGCATTTGTTTGCCTCCGACCAAGCCAAGGTCGCCTTCATAATGTCTCACCTAGAGGGCGAGGCACTGGCTTGGATGAACCCCTTGTGGGAGAAGGAGGACCCTATGACCAAGAACCTCCAGGAGTTCCTGCAGGCTTTTCGCAGCACCTTTGACGAGCCCGGACGCGCCTCCGCGTCTGCTTCATCTCTTCTCCGGTTACGTCAGGGAACTCTGACGGTGGGTCAATACGCCATCCGTTTCCGCACCTTGGCTTCGGAACTCGGGTGGAATAACGAGGCCCTAACCGCCACCTTCTGGGAAGGACTCTCGGGTCGAATCAAAGATGAGCTGGCTGGTCGTGACGTACCGTCCACCCTGGATGCCCTGATTACCCTAGCGACTTGAGTGGACATTCGCTTTCAGGAGCGGTCCAAAGAGGTGTCCCGTGAGAGACGCCCGGTACGGCATTCCTCTCCTCCGCAGAAGTCCGCCGTTCTCCAGTCAACGGCATCTGGTGTCTCCGTCCATGAGCCCATGCAGGTCGACCGTGTGCGACAGTCTGAACAACGTCGAGCAGAGCGGCTCGCCAAGGGTCTCTGCTTCTACTGCGGAGAGGGCACACACCTGCTACGCTCCTGTCCAGAGAGGTCGGGAAACTCCAAAGCCTAGGGTTGGTAGGAGAGGCCACCCTAGGTGCTGGGACTCTCTCAGACCCGGTTACATGGACTGTGCAAGTGACAACGGGAGAGACGCGGTTCACGGCTGAGGCGTACCTCGATTCTGGGGCAGCAGGCAATTTCATCCAGCAGGCCACGGTGGACAAGTACCAGGTGCCTGTTACTCCACTCGACAAACCCCTCGTGATTGCCTCTGTGGATGGGAGACCCCTCTCTGACACCATCTCCTGGATCACCAGGCCGGTTGAATTGCGTATCGGTGCTCTGCATACCTAGAACATCGCTCTCTACGTCCTCCCACACATGTCACATCAAATCCTGCTGGGCCTTCCTTGGTTACGGACACACGACCCTTCAGTCAGCTGGGGCACTGGTGAAATCACTCGATGGGGCTCTTCTTGCCATGAGAACTGTCTGAAGACCATACAACCAATCCGGCGACCTCCGGTTCCAGAGTCCCTACCGGGACTACCCTCAGCCTATTGGTCCTTCGCGGACGTCTTTGATAAGAAGGAGTCCGAAGTACTTCCGCCACATCGTCCTTACGATTGTGCCATTGACCTGCTCCCGGGAACCACACCACCTCGAGGACGGATATATCCACTGTCTCCAGCCGAAACAAGGGCCATGTCTTCTTACATCACAGAGAGCCTGGCAAGGGGATTCATTCGGAGATCCTCCTCTCCTGCTGGAGCAGGCTTCTTCTTCGTAAAGAAGAAAGAGGGCGACTTACGCCCATGCATAGACTACCGGGGATTGAACCAAATCACCGTAAAAAACAAGTATCCCCTGCCGCTCATCCCCGAATTGTTTGATCGGCTCAGAGGAGCTCGCGTGTTCACCAAGTTGGATCTTCGGGGTGCCTACAACCTGGTCCGTATCCGCTCGGGGGACGAATGGAAGACCGCGTTTAACACTCGCGATGGGCACTATGAATACTGCGTGATGCCCTTCGGCCTGTGTAACGCACCAGCAGTCTTCCAAGAATTAGTGAACGACGTGTTCCGGGACCTTCTCTACGTCTGTGTGGTGGTATATCTGGATGACATCCTTGTCTTCTCTCCGGACCTTCAGACCCACCGAGAGAACGTGCAACTGGTTCTACAAAGACAGAGAGAATCGTCTGTACGCCAAGTACGAGAAGTGTGTCTTTGAACAGTCTTCTCTCCCCTTCCTGGGTTACCTCATCACCAATACCGGACTGCAGATGGATCCAAAGAAGGTCTCTTCCATTCTCAACTGGCCTCCTCCTTCTGGACTGAAGGCAATCCAACGCTTTCTGGGATTCGCCAACTATTACCGCCAGTTCATCCCTCATTTCTCTGCTCTGACTGCTCCTCTCTCCGCCTTGACCAAGAAGGGGGCTAATCCAAAGGACTGGTCACCTGCGGCCGACGCCGCGTTTGGCTCCCTAAAGCGGGCCTTTGCCTCCTCTCCTGTACTCCGCCGTCCGGAGTTAAACCGCCAGTTCACCTTGGAGGTGGATGCCTCCTCCTCGGGAGCCGGAGCAGTGCTCATGCAGAAGTCCTCCTCCGGGAAGATGGTGACTTGCGGTTTCTTCTCCAAGAGCTTCTCAGCGCCTGAACGCAACTACACCATCGGTGACCGAGAGCTATAGGCAGTCAAACTGGCTCTGGAGGAATGGCGCTACCTTCTGGAAGGAGCAGTGTACCCCGTTATAATTTACACGGACCACAAGAACCTGGAATACCTGCGGTCTGCTCAGCGACTGAACCCACGGCAAGCCAGGTGGTCCTTATTCTTTGCCCGGTTCGATTTCCAGCTCCATTTCCGACCCGCGAACAAGAACGTACGCGCTGATGCCTTGTCTAGGTCTTTCATGCCCATGGAGCAGGAAGAGGAGACATCCCAAACCATCATCTGTCCAAGTAAGATTATTCCGGTGGCTCCTGTCACCCTGGCCCAGATACTGCCCGGGAAGACCTATGTCTCTGAGACTGACAGGCAAAAAGTGTTACACTGGGGCCATGCCTCGAAAACAGCCGGTCATGCTGGCCAGAAAAGAACTTGGAGTGCGATTGTACGTCATTATTGGTGGCCATCCCTTCGCACGGACGTCGCCTCTTTTGTCTCTGCCTGCTCCTCTTGTGCCAGGAACAAGACGCCCAAACACCTGCCATATGGTCGTCTTCTGCCTCTGCCTATACCCTCAGTTCCCTGGCAACACATTGCAATGGACTTTATTACGGACTTGCCATTGTCCTCCGGACACACAGTCATATGGGTCGTGGTGGATCGGTTCTCTAAAATGGCCCATTTCGTCCCTGTGGCTGGACTGCCCTCTGCCCAGGAACTCGCGGACGCCTATATACATCACATCTTCCGCTTGCATGGCTTTCCATCACACATTGTGTCCGACAGAGGAACTCAGTTTACCTCCCGCTTCTGGAGGGCTCTCTGTAAACATCTGGGAGTAACCCTGGACTTTTCTTCAGCCTACCATCCTCAGTCGAACGGCCAAGTGGAACGGGTCAATCAGATTTTGACCTCTTTCTTACGTCACTACGTCAACGCCCATCATGACGATTGGTCCACGCGTCTTCCTTGGGCTGAATTCTCCCATAATCACCACGTCAGTGAGTCCTCCTCCAGTTCTCCCTTCCATGTCGTCTACGGACTTCAGCCTTCGGTCCCATTGCCTGTATCCTCTTCCTCGGATGTCCCTGCTGCCGATGCGGTAGTCCGTGACTTTACAGCCATTTGGGACTCAGTTAAGGCGTCCCTTGCACGTGCATCCCTGCAGATGAAGAGACACGCAGACAAGAGACGTCTGGATCCTCCGTGTTTCTCCCCCGGAGATCTCGTCTGGCTTGCTTCCAAGTACGTCCGATTGAAGTTACCATCTTTCAAGCTGGGTCCTCGCTACATCGGACCGTTTAAAGTCCTCGGCAAGATCAATGAGGTCTCCTACAAACTGCAGCTCCCGGCCACGATGAGGATACCCAACTCCTTCCACGTCTCTCTGCTCAAGCCGGTTGTCCTTGGTCCCTTCTCCGCTGCTGCCAGTCCGGCTCCTCCTCCTATTGCTGATGACGACATCTATGCGGTAAGGGATATCGTGGCCATGAAGACCGTACGGGGTCGACAGTTCTTCCTGGTGGACTGGGCAGGGTATGGTCCTGAGGATAGGTCCTGGGAGCCCAGAGAGAATATGGGTACTCCTCTGATCCGTGCCTTCCTGTCCCGGTTGCGGGGAGGGGGGCGTGGGGGGGGGGGGGTACTGTCACGCTCCCAGGGTCCTCTGCTCCGCTTCCCGGCTCACCTGCCACGTTCCCCGCTCTCCAGCCTCCATCGCCCGCGCTTCCCAGGCCTCCTGGTCCCCGCTCCCGGCGCCCGTCGGCTTCCCAGCCCCAGCCCGGCTCTGCTGCGTCCTCCTGTCAGCTTCCTGCCCTGGCTTCTGGCACCCGGGCCGCGCGCATGCGCATTAGGGCGCGCGCGTGGTCACTGACCCTTTCTTAAAGGGCCAGTGTCCACTGACAGGAAATGAAGCACACAGGTACGGGGTATAAAGGGGTGCAATGTCCAAGGTGGCGGGGCCTGATCTTCGTGTTTCCCAAGCTAGGAGTCAGGTCTCCTTGTGTTCCTGTGAGATACTTACGTCTCTTTCTTCTAGAGCCGATCCTGCATTGCCATCCGGTCCTGCCGTATCCCGAACCCCGAACGCTGCCTATCTGCCATCCTGACAGTCCGCACCATCTCTGTTCCCTGCGGTGACCCGTCATCTCGCTCCAACGGTTCCGGACCCCGCCTGACATCATCCCGGCTTCCGAACCTGAGCTCCGTCACCCGGACCACCATCAGTGACCCCGTGGTTCCAGGGACTTCTCCATTGTGCTCTTGTGCGCAGACTGTTCTGCTACCTATAGTGCTCCGGCTACCGGACTCCTTTCCTCATCGGGGAGTTCAGCCCAGTGGATCCACCTCCCGTGTCTGCCCATCCACGTGGCCCTAACAAGATATTTGCAGCACGTCTGCCTGCATTGCACACTCAAACTCTTTTTAAATAAGCCATTATACTAGCAAACAGTCATTGTACCTAGTGGCATCCTAAACGTGGCTATTGTACTTTTGTCTAGTCACACTAGTGCAAAGATATTTGCAGCACGTCTGCCTGCATTGCACACTCAAACTCTTTTTAACTAAGCCATTATACTAGCAAACAGTCAGTGTACCTAGTGGCATCCTAAACGTGGCTATTGTACTTTTGTCTAGTCACACTAGTGCTAAGATATTTGCAGCACGTCTGCCTGCATTGCACACTCAAACTCTTTTTAACTAAGCCAATATACTAGCAAACAGTCAGTGTACCTAGTGGCATCCTAAAAGTGGCTATTGGACTTTGCTATAGTCCTACTAGTGGAAAGATATTTGCAGCACGTCTGCCTGCATTGCACACTCAAACTCTTTTTAACTAAGCCATTATACTAGCAAACAGTCAGTGTACCTAGTGGCATCCTAAATGTGGCTATTGTACTTTTGTCTAGTCCCACTAGTGGAAAGATATTTGCAGCACGTCTGCCTGCATTGCACACTCAAACTCTTTTTAACTAAGCCATTATACTAGCAAACAGTCAGTGTACCTAGTGGCATCCTAAACGTGGCTATTGTACTTTTGTCTATTCACACTAGTGCAAAGATATTTGCAGCACGTCTGCCTGTATTGCACACTCAAACTCTTTTTAACTAAGCCATTATACTAGCAAACAGTCAGTGTACCTAGTGGCATCCTAATCGTGGCTATTGTACTTTTGTCTAGTCACACTAGTGCAAAGATATTTGCAGCACGTCTGCCTGCATTGCACACTCAAACTCTTTTTAACTAAGCCATTATACTAGCAAAAAGTCAGTGTACCTAGTGGCATCCTAAACGTGGCTATTGTACTTTTGTGTAGTCACACTAGTGCAAAGATATTTGCAGCACGTCTGCCTGCATTGCACACTCAAACTCTTTTTAACTAAGCCATTATACTAGCAAACAGTCAGTGTACCTAGTGGCATTCTAAACGTGGCTATTGTACTTTTGTCTAGTCACACTAGTGCAAAGATATTTGCAGCACGTCTGTCTGCATTGCACACTCAAACTCTTTTTAACTAAGCCATTATACTAGCAAACAGTCAGTGTACCTAGTGGCATCCTAAACGTGGCTATTGTACTTTTGTGTAGTCACACTAGTGCAAAGATATTTGCAGCACGTCTGCCTGCATTGCACACTCAAACTCTTTTTAACTAAGCCATTATACTAGCAAACAGTCAGTGTACCTGATGGCATCCTAAACGTGGCTATTGTACTTTTGTCTATTCACACTAGTGCAAAGATATTTGCAGCACGTCTGCCTGCATTGCACACTCAAACTCTTTTTAACTAAGCCATTATACTAGCAAACAGTCAGTGTACCTAGTGGCATCCTAAATGTGGCTATTGTACTTTGCTATAGTCCCGCTAGTGGAAAGATATTTGAAGCACGTCTGCCTGCATTGCACACTCAAACTCTTTTTAACTAAGCCATTATACTAGCAAACAGTCAGTGTACCTAGTGGCATCCTAAACGTGGCTATTGTACTTTTGTCTAGTCACACTAGTGGAAAGATATTTGCAGCACGTCTGCCTGCATTGCACACTCAAACTCTTTTTAACTAAGCCATTATACTAGCAAACAGTCAGTGTACCTAGTGGCATCCTAAACGTGGCTATTGTACTTTTGTCTAGTCACACTAGTGCAAAGATATTTGCAGCACGTCTGCCTGCATTGCACACTCAAACTCTTTTTAACTAAGCCATTATACTAGCAAACAGTCAGTGTACCTAGTGGCATCCTAAACGTGGCTATTGTACTTTTGTGTATTCGCACTAGTGCAAAGATATTTGCAGCACATCTGCCTGCATTGCACACTCAAACTCTTTTTAACTAAGCCATTATACTAGCAAACAGTCAGTGTACCTAGTGGCATCCTAAACGTGGCTATTGTACTTTTGTCTAGTCACACTAGTGCAAAGATATTTGCAGCACGTCTGCCTGCATTGCACACTCAAACTATTTTTAACTAAGCCATTATACTAGCAAACAGTCAGTGTACCTAGTGGCATCCTAAACGTGGCTATTGTACTTTTGTCTATTCACACTAGTGCAAAGATATTTGCAGCACGTCTGCCTGCATTGCACACTCAAACTCTTTTTAACTAAGCCATTATACTAGCAAACAGTCAGTGTACCTAGTGGCATCCTAAACGTGGCTATTGTACTTTTGTCTAGTCACACTAGTGCAAAGATATTTGCAGCACGTCTTTCTGTATTGCACACTCAAACTATTTTTAACTAAGCCATTATACTAGCAAAACAGTGTACCAAGTGACATCCTAAACGTGGCTATTGTACTTTTGTGTAGTCACACTAGTGCAAAGATATTTGCAGCACGTCTGCCTGCATTGCACACTCAAACTCTTTTTAACTAAGCCATTATACTAGCAAACAGTCAGTGTACCTAGTGGCATCCTAAACGTGGCTATTGTACTTTTGTCTATTCGCACTAGTGCAAAGATATTTGCAGCACATCTGCCTGCATTGCACACTCAAACTCATTTTAACTAAGCCATTATACTAGCAAACAGTCAGTGTACCTAGTGGCATCCTAAACGTGGCTATTGTACTTTTGTCTAGTCACAGTAGTGTAAAGATATTTGCAGCACGTCTGCCTGCATTGCACACTCAAACTCTTTTTAACTAAGCCATTATACTAGCAAACAGTCAGTGTACCTAGTGGCATCCTAAACGTGGCTATTGTACTTTTGTGTAGTCACACTAGTGCAAAGATATTTGCAGCACGTCTGCCTGCATTGCACACTCAAACTCTTTTTAACTAAGCCATTATACTAGCAAATAGTCAGTGTACCTAGTGGCATCCTAAACGTGGCTATTGTACTTTTGTCTAGTCCCACTAGTGGAAAGATATTTGCAGCACGTCTGCCTGCATTGCACACTCAAACTCTTTTTAACTAAGCCATTATACTAGCAAACAGTCAGTGTACCTAGTGGCATCCTAAATGTGGCTATTGTACTTTTGTCTAGTCACATTAGTGCAAAGATATTTGCAGCACGTCTGCCTGCATTGCACACTCAAACTCTTTTTAACTAAGCCATTATACTAGCAAACAGTCAGTGTACCTAGTGGTATCCTAAACGTGGCTATTGTACTTTTGTGTAGTCACACTAGTGGAAAGATATTTGCAGCACCTCTGCCTGCATTGCACACTCAAACTCTTTTTAACTAAGCCATTATACTAGCAAACAGTCAGTGTACCTAGTGGCATCCTAAACGTGGCTATTGTACTTTTTTCTATTCACTCTAGTGCAAAGATATTTGCAGCACATCTGCCTGCATTGCACACTCAAACTCTTTTTAACTAAGCCATTATACTAGCAAACAGTCAGTGTACCTAGTGGCATCCTAAATGTGGCTATTGTACTTTTGTCTAGTCACACTAGTGCAAAGATATTTGCAGCACGTCTGCCTGCATTGCACACTCAAACTCTTTTTAACTAAGCCATTATACTAGCAAACAGTCAGTGTACCTAGTGGCATCCTAAACGTGGCTATTGTACTTTTGTGTAGTCACACTAGTGGAAAGATCTTTGCAGCACCTCTGCCTGCATTGCACACTCAAACTCTTTTTAACTAAGCCATTATACTAGCAAACAGTCAGTGTACCTAGTGGCATCCTAAATGTGGCTATTGTACTTTTGTCTAGTCACACTAGTGCAAAGATATTTGCAGCACGTCTGCCTGCATTGCACACTCAAACTCTTTTTAACTAAGCCATTATACTAGCAAACAGTCAGTGTACCTAGTGGCATCCTAAACGTGGCTATTGTACTTTTGTGTAGTCACACTAGTGCAAAGATATTTGCAGCATGTTTGCCTGCATTGCACACTCAAACTCTTTTTAACTAAGCCATTATACTAGCAAACAGTCAGTGTACCTAGTGGCATCCTAAACGTGGCTATTGTACTTTTGTCTATTCGCACTAGTGCAAAGATATTTGCAGCACATCTGCCTGCATTGCACACTCAAACTCTTTTTAACTAAGCCATTATACTAGCAAACAGTCAGTGTACCTAGTGGCATCCTAAACGTGGCTATTGTACTTTTGTCTAGTCACACTAGTGTAAAGATATTTGCAGCACGTCTGCCTGCATTGCACACTCAAACTCTTTTTAACCAAGCCATTATACTAGCAAACAGTCAGTGTACCTAGTGGCATCCTAAACGTGGCTATTGTACTTTTGTGTAGTCACACTAGTGCAAAGATATTTGCAGCACGTCTGCCTGCATTGCACACTCAAACTCTTTTTAACTAAGCCATTATACTAGCAAATAGTCAGTGTACCTAGTGGCATCCTAAACGTGGCTATTGTACTTTTGTCTAGTCCCACTAGTGGAAAGATATTTGCAGCACGTCTGCCTGCATTGCACACTCAAACTCTTTTTAACTAAGCCATTATACTAGCAAACAGTCAGTGTACCTAGTGGCATCCTAAACGTGGCTATTGTACTTTTGTGTAGTCACACTAGTGCAAAGATATTTGCAGCACGTCTGCCTGCATTGCACACTCAAACTCTTTTTAACTAAGCCATTATACTAGCAAACAGTCAGTGTACCTAGTGGCATCCTAAACGTGGCTATTGTACTTTTGTCTATTCACACTAGTGCAAAGATATTTGCAGCACGTCTGCCTGCATTGCACACTCAAACTCTTTTTAACTAAGCCATTATACTAGCAAACAGTCAGTGTACCTAGTGGCATCCTAAATGTGGCTATTGTACTTTTGTCTAGTCACACTAGTGCAAAGATATTTGCAGCACGTCTGCCTGCATTGCACACTCAAACTCTTTTTAACTAAGCCATTATACTAGCAAACCGTCAGTGTACCTAGTGGCATCCTAAACGTGGCTATTGTACTTTTGTGTAGTCACACTAGTGGAAAGATCTTTGCAGCACCTCTGCCTGCATTGCACACTCAAACTCTTTTTAACTAAGCCATTATACTACCAAACAGTCAGTGTACATAGTGGCATCCTAAATGTGGCTATTGTACTTTTGTCTAGTCACACTAGTGCAAAGATATTTGCAGCACGTCTGCCTGCATTGCACACTCAAACTCTTTTTAACTAAGCCATTATACTAGCAAACAGTCAGTGTACCTAGTGGCATCCTAAACGTGGCTATTGTACTTTTGTGTAGTCACACTAGTGCAAAGATATTTGCAGCATGTTTGCCTGCATTGCACACTCAAACTCTTTTTAACTAAGCCATTATACTAGCAAACAGTCAGTGTACCTAGTGGCATCCTAAACGTGGCTATTGTACTTTTGTCTATTCGCACTAGTGCAAAGATATTTGCAGCACATCTGCCTGCATTGCACACTCAAACTCTTTTTAACTAAGCCATTATACTAGCAAACAGTCAGTGTACCTAGTGGCATCCTAAACGTGGCTATTGTACTTTTGTCTAGTCACACTAGTGTAAAGATATTTGCAGCACGTCTGCCTGCATTGCACACTCAAACTCTTTTTAACTAAGCCATTATACTAGCAAACAGTCAGTGTACCTAGTGGCATCCTAAACGTGGCTATTGTACTTTTGTGTAGTCACACTAGTGCAAAGATATTTGCAGCACGTCTGCCTGCATTGCACACTCAAACTCTTTTTAACTAAGCCATTATACTAGCAAACAGTCAGTGTACCTAGTGGCATCCTAAACGTGGCTATTGTACTTTTGTCTATTCACACTAGTCTAAAGATATTTGCAGCACGTCTGCCTGCATTGCACACTCAAACTCTTTTTAACTAAGCCATTATACTAGCAAACAGTCAGTGTACCTAGTGGCATCCTAAACGTGGCTATTGTACTTTTTTCTATTCACTCTAGTGCAAAGATATTTGCAGCACGTCTGCCTGCATTGCACACTCAAACTCTTTTTAACTAAGCCATTATACTAGCAAACAGTCAGTGTACCTAGTGGCATCCTAAATGTGGCTATTGTACTTTTGTCTAGTCACACTAGTGCAAAGATATTTGCAGCACGTCTGCCTGCATTGCACACTCAAACTCTTTTTAACTAAGCCATTATACTAGCAAACAGTCAGTGTACCTAGTGGCATCCTAAACGTGGCTATTGTACTTTTGTGTAGTCACACTAGTGGAAAGATCTTTGCAGCACCTCTGCCTGCATTGCACACTCAAACTCTTTTTAACTAAGCCATTATACTAGCAAACAGTCAGTGTACCTAGTGGCATCCTAAATGTGGCTATTGTACTTTTGTCTAGTCACACTAGTGCAAAGATATTTGCAGCACGTCTGCCTGCATTGCACACTCAAACTCTTTTTAACTAAGCCATTATACTAGCAAACAGTCAGTGTACCTAGTGGCATCCTAAATGTGGCTATTGTACTTTTGTCTAGTCACACTAGTGCAAAGATATTTGCAGCACGTCTGCCTGCATTGCACACTCAAACTCTTTTTAACTAAGCCATTATACTAGCAAACAGTCAGTGTACCTAGTGGCATCCTAAACGTGGCTATTGTACTTTTGTGTAGTCACACTAGTGCAAAGATATTTGCAGCATGTTTGCCTGCATTGCACACTCAAACTCTTTTTAACTAAGCCATTATACTAGCAAACAGTCAGTGTACCTAGTGGCATCCTAAACGTGGCTATTGTACTTTTGTCTATTCGCACTAGTGCAAAGATATTTGCAGCACATCTGCCTGCATTGCACACTCAAACTCTTTTTAACTAAGCCATTATACTAGCAAACAGTCAGTGTACCTAGTGGCATCCTAAACGTGGCTATTGTACTTTTGTCTAGTCACACTAGTGTAAAGATATTTGCAGCACGTCTGCCTGCATTGCACACTCAAACTCTTTTTAACTAAGCCATTATACTAGCAAACAGTCAGTGTACCTAGTGGCATCCTAAACGTGGCTATTGTACTTTTGTGTAGTCACACTAGTGCAAAGATATTTGCAGCACGTCTGCCTGCATTGCACACTCAAACTCTTTTTAACTAAGCCATTATACTAGCAAACAGTCAGTGTACCTAGTGGCATCCTAAACGTGGCTATTGTACTTTTGTCTATTCACACTAGTGCAAAGATATTTGCAGCACGTCTGCCTGCATTGCACACTCAAACTCTTTTTAACTAAGCCATTATACTAGCAAACAGTCAGTGTACCTAGTGGCATCCTAAATGTGGCTATTGTACTTTTGTCTAGTCACACTAGTGCAAAGATATTTGCAGCACGTCTGCCTGCATTGCACACTCAAACTCTTTTTAACTAAGCCATTATACTAGCAAACAGTCAGTGTACCTAGTGGTATCCTAAACGTGGCTATTGTACTTTTGTGTAGTCACACTAGTGGAAAGATATTTGCAGCACCTCTGCCTGCATTGCACACTCAAACTCTTTTTAACTAAGCCATTATACTAGCAAACAGTCAGTGTACCTAGTGGCATCCTAAACGTGGCTATTGTACTTTTTTCTATTCACTCTAGTGCAAAGATATTTGCAGCACGTCTGCCTGCATTGCACACTCAAACTCTTTTTAACTAAGCCATTATACTAGCAAACAGTCAGTGTACCTAGTGGCATCCTAAATGTGGCTATTGTACTTTTGTCTAGTCACACTAGTGCAAAGATATTTGCAGCACGTCTGCCTGCATTGCACACTCAAACTCTTTTTAACTAAGCCATTATACTAGCAAACAGTCAGTGTACCTAGTGGCATCCTAAACGTGGCTATTGTACTTTTGTGTAGTCACACTAGTGGAAAGATCTTTGCAGCACCTCTGCCTGCATTGCACACTCAAACTCTTTTTAACTAAGCCATTATACTAGCAAACAGTCAGTGTACCTAGTGGCATCCTAAATGTGGCTATTGTACTTTTGTCTAGTCACACTAGTGCAAAGATATTTGCAGCACGTCTGCCTGCATTGCACACTCAAACTCTTTTTAACTAAGCCATTATACTAGCAAACAGTCAGTGTACCTAGTGGCATCCTAAACGTGGCTATTGTACTTTTGTGTAGTCACACTAGTGCAAAGATATTTGCAGCATGTTTGCCTGCATTGCACACTCAAACTCTTTTTAACTAAGCCATTATACTAGCAAACAGTCAGTGTACCTAGTGGCATCCTAAACGTGGCTATTGTACTTTTGTGTATACACACTAGTGGAAAGATATTTGCAGCACCTCTGCCTGCATTGCACACTCAAACTGATTGTTACTAAGCCATTATACTAGCAAACACTGAGTGAACTTAGTGGCATCCTAAAAGTGGCTGTTGGACTTCTGTATTGTCCCACTAGTGCAAAGATATTTGCAGAACGTCTGCCTGCATTGCACACTCAAACTCATTGTTACTAAGCCATTATACTAGCAAACACTGAGGAAACTTAGTGGCATCCTAAACGTGGCTATTGGACTTTTGTCTAGTCACACAAGTGCAAATCTATGTGCAGCACCTCTGCATGACACCCTCCTGCTCTGTTTTTAATAAGCTATAATGATAGCAAAAAATACTGCCATTTAGTGGCATCATAGAACTGGCTGTTGTATTCCATTAGTGCCCCACTGGTGCCAAGCTTTTTCTAGCACCTGTGCATGACACCCTCATGCACATTTTGCTACGCTAATGTTATAGCAAACTCAGGGAATTCATTGCTGCATTTGATAATTCGGAGGGATAGAAAGTGAGGCTTCCTTTAGCTTTTCCTTCTGTTCATAGACAGCATCTCCAAGTTCACACCCGAAGAGCAATTTCTCCTCCACGTCTAAGTGTGGAGAGGCAGCTAGTGCGCATGCGTGTGCCGATTTACCCCAGCTACAGCCTAACTACAGTGTTTCACCTAGTAAGTATGCTCAGCCTGACTGTGCCATTCCTGACGCTAAGTCTTCATTTCGGGATAAAGCGCATGCTCCCACACTAAGTGTGAAAAGCCTCTTTGCACAGGTACTTGCATTCCGTGCCGGGTCTAAGTCCTGTTTTGTGCCTAGACACCATGCTAAAGCTGATAGTCTTCTTTCAGAGACGGTATTTCATGCTACTGAGCATGCTCAGGCACTTACTGCATCAGAGACTAGGTCCGGTAATGAACTCTTTGGCCCTGCCCCTGATGTGGGGGTCCCATATAGACCACAGGGCATCAGGTGTCCTCCCAAATGGCTTGCAGAGGCCCACCCCTATGACTTGTCACCGCATTATTGATGGTCAGACGATGACTGGTGAGGTGTTTGGGTCATGGCAGCCATGAGGTCATCATTGAAGTTGCGGTTCCAAATAGGACGCTAGTTATGCCACTCATGACGTGTCACTCTACTTTTGTCTCCAGGAGGTGCATTGTGGTTCACCCTGGTTTGGGGCGGACCAAGGTTATAAAAGGGGCTGGAGCCAACAAGGAGGTGCGCAGTCTTCTATTATGCTCCGAAAGAGCACATCTCCATGTGTTGAACCCATTGCGGCTTTAGGCCAGAGGTAGGCAGGGATAGGGTGTCGATGCAGGCCACCACCACAGTTGATAACGCAGAACGGTTAAGACCAGCTCCTGTCCTACCAGTCCTGCTTGTGCAGCCCAGTGGCATTAACAGGCCTGCTGCTGCTGATGCGCCTGCTGTCCACAGGTGTGGCCCGTACGCACACGGTCAGCGTACTCAATGGCCCCTGTGTTGTTAACAGGGAGTTCCTGGGCTGGGTGGGCATGTGGACCCTGTGACGCTAACAGGGCTCCCAGTCTCCAGATCCGAATGGCGTCTAACTCGGTTCAGGCTACTATTAGTTTCATAGCCACACAGCTCTGTATCCTCCACCAAACCTTCCAGTTGCCAACCTCTCCTTTTCCAACTGGGAGCACGGTGGACACTGACTGCTGATGGGGATATATACCTTTCTCTTTCTTTTCTTATTAATTTTCGTTATATAGCAGTAACATAGTATATACCACCTTATCCAAATCTGCCAGTCCCACTGTAACAGATGGTGTTTCTTCAGCAAATGTTACTGTTGCTTAACCACCAAATCCACGGACCAAAACATTTTTCCCCTTTCCAACACACCTGTTCCCCTTTCCACCACACCTGTTCCCCTTTCCACCAGCATCTGTCCTTTTTCAACTCATTTTGGTATATGATCAAAAGTGCAACTCTGCAGGGACACCGTACTTAACGCCATCTCAGCACAGCAGCCAGCCCTCGGTCCCTCAGATGTGGACAAGTAAAAGACCATTTCCTCCTATCCATGACAAAGCGTTGAGATTCACTCTGTGCAGCACTGGTGTTTAATGGAAAAGCAGATCTAAGATTGCGTACCACATTCTGCAGATACTCCTGTATACGTGCGTCCATTTCTATGGCAGGAATTATTTCGCCAAATTTTGTCTTGTACCGGGGATCTAACAGTGTGGCAACCCAGTATTCCGGATTACTTTGAATTCGTACAATCCGAGGGTCATGTTGAAGGTAGTGCAGCAAGAAGGCGCTCATGTGTCTTGTGCATCCAGGAGGACCAAGTCCTTGGTGTGTTGGTGGCAGAGAGGTGAGAATCGTGCCTCCTTCCTCTGCCCTCTCCCCACAACCTCGCACAACCGAAAAGTGAGCAAGCTCTCACTTATCTGCTGAGTCTTCCATGCCCATCGCCAGTTCGTCCTCCA
This sequence comes from Anomaloglossus baeobatrachus, assembly GCF_048569485.1. Taxonomy (NCBI): domain Eukaryota; kingdom Metazoa; phylum Chordata; class Amphibia; order Anura; family Aromobatidae; genus Anomaloglossus; species Anomaloglossus baeobatrachus. The sequence goes on from NC_134354.1 coordinate 207,494,982, forward strand.
TTTCTTCATGGGCTCCTGCACCTTCCTCAACACTGTTTGCTGATACTATGCGCCCTTATTAATCCCTCTCCCTCACCATGACTGCCGCATAGGTGCCGCTGACCATCTGGACCTCGTAGATCTTGTTATCCCTTCCGCATATGACTCCTCCTGTACTTCCTCCCCTTCCTCTTGTCCCAACACCTGACTCCGAATAATAATTACAGTGTGCTCCATCATGTAGATGACCAGAATTGTCACGCTGAGAATGACATTGCCAGTGCTAAACATCTTCGTCGACATTTGTAAACTGTGTAGCAGGGTGCATAGGTCCTTGATCTGACACCACTCCAGCAGCGTGATCTGCACCACCTTTGGATCAAGTTATCCCAGGCTATATGTCATAACGTATTGCAGCAGGGTTCGGCGGTGCTGCCACAAACGCTGCAACATGTGCAGATTCAAATTCCTGCGTGTCGGCACATCGCATTTCAGGCATTTAACCACCAGACCTAAAGACTTCTGTAGCGACAAAAGTTGTTGAGCTGCTGTGTGCGCACGATGGAAGTGAGCACATAGCGAGCGTGCCCGCTGCACAAGGCCATGTAGGCCGGGATGGTGTTTTAAAAATTGCTGGAGAATTAGGTTCAACACGTGAGCCATACAAGGCACGTGTGTCACATTGCCCTGACGATGGCCCGCAGCCAGGTTTGCATCATTGCCGCACACGGCTGTTAAGTCACCAACAGAGTACGCTCCGTCAATTTGTACTCCGGTCGCCAGGTGACAACGTGTTCCTTTCATGCATAGTGCTGATGATGGGAGAGGAGTCGATGCCAGCGGCGCAGGTGGACGCAGGTTATGCTCACCCACTGGGCTGCATTACCTTGACAGATGCAGAATCTCTGGCTGAATGTAGCTGGTGGGTATCTCACAGATGAAATACCATCATTCAGCTACAACCAATGGGAAGACACCACACCCTTTTTTATGCCCATCCTGTCTGCAGACCACTGCCAGACATAGCTATGAACCTCTGGTTAATTTTACCCCCAGTTCAGTTTTATGATTTTGTGTGCTTGTTACCTGACTACTTTTCCTGCTTGCTGTTTATGTACCTTGTTGGCCGATCCGCATTTCACCTCTGCTTGTTTTCTGATTAAGTCCTGGCCGTCCCATTCTGTTCCTGTTCCTCAATTAATGTTTTGACCCTGCCTGACTACTATTCTCTGGAACTGCAGCCTTCCACAGGTATTAATCACCTTGGGCCCTGTGTAATTCCTAATCCCTGTATAGGGGTTAAAGGGTTTCAGGGTTCTAGGGGTCCTGCTTGGTGAGTGGCTTCCCTCTAGCCTATCATTTACAGCCCATCTGAGTGTGTGGATCAAGGAAGGCGTTACACCGTGCTCTCTGCAGAAGGCCATGTGGGCCAGGATAGTGCTTTAAAAATTGCTGTACAACCAGGTTCAACACGTGAACCACACAAGGCACGTGTGTCACATTGTCACAGCGAAGGGCCACACCCATGTTTGCATCATTGTCGCACCCGGCCTTCCCTGGCTGCTGGTTGAGTGGAGACAACCATTGATGAAACTCGGTCTCCAGAGCTAACCGTCCACAACTTCTCAGCGGTGTGACTCACATTTCCCATACATTTCAAAGTAAACTTTTGACCGCCTGATGGCATTGAGCTCTGCTGCCAGCATAGTAAGGAGGTGTGTGGTATTCCTTGTGCGCAGTTACAAGGAAGGGTGGCCTGACCACACAGGGTTTGCGCCAAGGTGGAGGACCCACACAAGGTTGAAGAGGCAGAAGCAGTGTATTAACTTCTAAATACAGAAGAAGGATTGAAACAACTTGTGGGGACGGCAAGACTTGTACAGCAGACCCTTCTCCATCTCTCCCCACAGTAACCCATTGCCCAGTCAGCGACATGTAACGCCCCTGTCCATGCTTACTGGGCCAATTATCTGTGGTGAAATGCACCCTGTCACACAGAGTTTCTCAAGGAATCAGTGATGTTTAGTGCGACATGCTGGTGTAGCGCGTGCACGCCTTTGTTGGAGAAGGAGTGGCGCCTGGGCATCGGCTCTTGGGGCACTGCGATGGGCATAAGGTCTCGAAAATCCTCGGTTAAAAAGGTTGGAAAGGCAGCATTTTGGTAGCCAACAGTTTCCAGATGCTGAAAGTCAACCTCTAAGCCATGTCATGCCCTACTAAAAGCATGTAAAACACAGTAAGGGGACTCCAACCACAGTCTCCCTCGTTTCCACTAACTGGGCCACACACACCCCACTTGACTGGCATCGGTTGAGCCCCCTTTTGAAAAAGAAAAAGATGCTTTGCATGAAGCACTCTCAAAAATACGCGTGCCTTTCCCGTCCCCTGGATGACCCAGGGGAAGAAAAGTCCTCTGAAAGCCATGACTTGTTCATCTTGGTTCTTTTAGAAACACAGCGAGGGGACTCCAACCACAGTCTCCCTCGTTTCCACTAACTGGGCCACACACACCCCACTTGACTGGCATCGGTTGAGCCCCCTTTTGAAAAAGAAAAAGATGCTTTGCATGAAGCACTCTCAAAAATACGCGTGCCTTTCCCGTCCCCTGGATGACCCAGGGGAAGAAAAGTCCTCTGAAAGCCATGACTTGTTCATCTTGGTTCTTTTAGAAACACAGCGAGGGGACTCCAACCACAGTCTCCCTCGTTTCCACTAACTGGGCCACACACACCCCACTTGACTGGCATCGGTTGAGCCCCCTTTTGAAAAAGAAAAAGATGCTGTGCATGAAGCACTCTCAAAAATACGCGTGCCTTTCCCGTCCCCTGGATGACCCAGGGGAAGAAAAGTCCTCTGAAAGCCATGACTTGTTCATCTTGGTTCTTTTAGAAACACAGCGAGGGGACTCCAACCACAGCCTCCCTCGTTTCCACTAACTGGGCCACACACACCCCACTTGACTGGCATCGGTTGAGCCCCCTTTTGAAAAAGAAAAAGATGCTTTGCATGAAGCACTCTCAAAAATACGCGTGCCTTTCCCGTCCCCTGGATGACCCAGGGGAAGAAAAGTCCTCTGAGAGCCATGACTTGTTCATCTTGGTTCTTTTAGAAACACAGCGAGGGGACTCCAACCACAGTCTCCCTCGTTTCCACTAACTGGGCCACACACACCCCACTTGACTGGCATCGGTTGAGCCCCCTTTTGAAAAAGAAAAAGATGCTTTGCATGAAGCACTCTCAAAAATACGCGTGCCTTTCCCGTCCCCTGGCTGACCCAGGGGAAGAAAAGTCCTCTGAAAGCCATGACTTGTTCATCTTGGTTCTTTTAGAAACACAGCGAGGGGACTCCAACCACAGTCTCCCTCGTTTCCACTAACTGGGCCACACACACCCCACTTGACTGGCATCGGTTGAGCCCCATTTTGAAAAAGAAAAAGATGCTTTGCATGAAGCACTCTCAAAAATACGCGTGCATTTCGCCTCCCCTAGCTGAGCCAGGGGAAGAAAAGTCCTCTGAGAGCCATGTCCACATTGTCAGTGGACAGACACGTGTGCTTATCTGCCAGCAGACCCCCAGCAGCACTGAAGACAGGTTCCGAGAGAATGCTGGCTGCAGGACACGACAAGATCCCCAAGGCGTACTTGGCGAGCTCAGGCAATTTATCAAGATTGGAAGCCTAAAATGAGCAGGGCCCAAGTTGCACAATAATGGAATCAATGTTTCCTTGCATATACTCATATCTGTGTGTCCTGCTCTTTTTCCTTGTCCAGCTGTTTTGTTTTCGCATGAGTATATGTCCTTGTCACTTTCCCATGTGTTTTTGTTGTGTTGTGAGTTGTTTGTCACCTTTTGGACACCTTTGAGGGTGTTTTCTAGGTGTTTTTATGTGTTTGTGATTGCCTGCCATTGTTTCCTATGCAGTTCGAGTTCGGTTCGTCGAACGTTCGACGAGCCGAACTCGAACGGGACCTCCGTTCGGCGAACCGACCTCGAGCCGAACCGGGACCGGTTCGCTCATCTCTACTCTTGGCACTCTGCACACATGGTCCCGCTCGGCTTACCTGCGGTGATGAAGTCCCGACCTCAGCGCTGTCACTGTCCTCCATGGCCGCCGCTTGTCACATCACCTTTTCTCGCTTCCGACCCGAGACTGGCTATCAGTGACGTCACGGGCCGCTCGCGATACTTGGCTGTGAAGGCGGCGGTCATTGAACTCAGTGACAGGTGCTGTCAGCAGTGCAGGAGATCAGCGCAGGTAATGTACCTCGCTGACAGCAGCACTTGTCATCCCCTGCAGTGACCTGGGCTGACCCATTGATGTTAGCTCAGGTCACTTCACTGCTCTCCCAGCCAATGGGGAACATCCTGCTCTTCATTGACTGTGACAGTGTGGATCATCATGGCAACCCCTTGGATTACACCAGACCTGGATTTGTTTTTGTGTCTAATAAATTGGTTAAAAAGGGAATGTATTGGGGAGTGTTTTTTCAAATAAAAATGTGTTTGTCGTCTATTTTTTTTTATTACTGACTGGGTTGGTAATCTCGGGTATCTGATAGATGCCTGACCTCACCAACCCCAGGGCTTGGTGCCAGGTGACATTGCACATCTGATATTAACCCCATTTATTACCCCGTTTGCCACCGCACCAGGGCACGGGATGAGCTGGGGCGAAGCACCAGAATTGGCGCATCTAATGGATGCGCCACTTCTGGGGCGGCTGCGGCCTGCTATTTTTAGGCTGGGGAGAGTCCAATAACCATGGACCTCCCTAGTCTGAGAATATCAGACCCCAGCTGTCTGCTTTACCTTGGCTGGTTATCCAATTTTGGGGGGACCCCTACAAGTTTTTTTTTTTTAATTATTTATTTAATTTAAAATAACAGCGTGGGGTGCCCTCAGTTTTGGATTACCAGCCAAGGTGAGGCTGCCAGCTGTGGTCTGCAGGCTGCAGCCGTCTGGTTTACCCTAGCTGGCTACAAAAATAAGGGGAACCCTACGTCATTTTTTTTTTTCATTTTTTTTGGCTAAATACAAAGCTAAGCACCCCTTAGTGCCACATGAAAGGCACCAAAGGGTGCAAAATTACAAAATGCAGGAGAGTGGGACATTATGTGTCTTTCTGCCATTATAATGACAGAAAAGACTGATATGAAGTGTACAAGCACAGGAAAATCACCAGAGCGCTCTACGCTGTGAAAAGCAGTAGAAAATGGCACTGGAGTGAACATGTGACCGCCTCATGTAGGTTGAAGCTAAGGATTCTGGGTAAATTTATGTATTTTCCCTCCTTCAGTTTTTTTGCAGTACACAAAAAAAACGGAAGGCACACGGATGACAAACAGATGACATACGGACCGTCTACGGAACGGAAACGGATGCCACACAGATGCACCCGTGAAAAAAAACGGACTGTTTTTTGCAGACCACAAAAATGGATCGGTCGTGTGAATGTAGCCTTATTCTGATCTGCCATTTATAAACAGCAGGCAGAAATAAGTGAATAACGCCCCCCAGCGTCAGAAAATCTCCGGGGTTTCAGGGCTAGCTGAGACCCTGGAGATCATGATTCAGAACGGTTTTTCCGGTCCCCGCTCACATGATCATAGGTATACACCATTTACCGATGATCACGTTACAGTAAATGACAGCGCCGGTAAAAAATTATTTATCTCCCATCTGGCATGAACAAACATGATAAATCTCCTCCCCGGTCCCCTCCGGTCCCCCGGTGTCGCCAAAGTGCCCCCCCTGATGCCCTCCCAGAAATCCAAGATGGCCGCGCGCACAGCAGCGCGCCGGCCGCATTCACCCTACTCCTCTGATTTCTGTCGCATGTGCCATGACACATGCGACAGAAAACTCCTCCCCAGGCCCTGCCAGGTCACCCCCTATAACCCCACCGGTGTTCCCCGGTGTCCCACGGTACCTGTGCAGCGTTGATCCCCCCACGGCCCTCTCCTTCACAATAGACGCTGCCGCATGCACAGAGCGGCTGTCAGCTCAGCTTCCTGTGTTCAGACACAGTGAGTGGTGGTTATGCATCTGTAAGCTAAATAAGCGGCATGGTGGCTCAGTGGTTAGCACTGCAGTCTTGCAGCGCTGAGGTTCTGGGTTCAATTCTCACCAAGGGCACCATCTGCAAGGAGTTTGTTTGTTCTCCCCGTGTTTGCGTGGGTTTCCTCCGGGTACTCCGGTTTCCTCCCACACTCCAAAGACATACAGCGCTATGGAATTAATAACGCTATATAAATGAATAAATTATTATTACTGCAATGCCCTGCTCATGAGGTAAAGAACATAATTGATCAGGAGAGCTATATACTACATTTCCAAATGGAGGGATTTGATTTTATAGTTTCCCTGCTAAACGACTACCAAACATGTGAGTCCGTTATACGCCACAAGAAAACACATCTAAATAGCGAGCTCTGTTGTTAAGTATTCATTCAGCTGGATAACTGGACTTAAAGGGGTATTCCATCTCCAAGATCCTATCCCCAATATAAAGTAGGTGGAATAGCAATAATATCAGCAAATACCAACATTTGGAAATGTAGAATAGTTCTCCTGATTAGGCATGCCCTTACCTCATGAGCAGGGCATTGCAGCTTTGGTAGCAACCATTACGACATGGACTCTGCTGCTGTGGACCCGGGGAGAGTGAGTGCAGATTCATTGCACCCACACTCCTCACATGAAGGGTCTGCACGCCTAGAAAATGGGGGATACGTTCCCTGAGTGTCTCCCCCCATATTCTAGACAGTCCAGAGTCGTCGTGGGACCCCTTTATTTTCTTTCTTACAATAAATTGGTGAAAGAGGAAATGTTTTGGGGACTGTTTTTTCAAATAAATTTCTTTTGTCGATTTTTTTTTTGTTAGTACTGACAGTTTATGATGTTGGGTATCTAATAGACGCCATGACATCACAAACTGCTGGGCTTGATCTCAGGTGACTTACAGCTAGTATCAACCTGATTTATTACCCCGTTTGCCACTGCACCAGGGCAGGGGATGAGCTGGGGTGAAGCGCCAGGATTGGCGCATCTAGTGGATGCTCCACGTCTGGGGTGCCTGCGGCCTGCTATTATTAGGCTGTGAAGGCCCAATAACTATGGACCTTCCCACCCTGAGAATACCAGACCACAGCTGTCCGCTTTACCTTGGCTGGTGATCCAATTTGGGGGGACCCTACTTTTTTTGTATAATTATTAATATTTATAAAATAATTATAAAAAAAGAGCCTGGGGGGACCTCCACATTGGATCCCCAACCACGGTAAAGCTGCCAGCTGTGGTTTTCAGGCTACAGCCGTCTGCTTTACCCTAGCTGGCTATCAAAAATGGGGGGACCCAACGTCATTTTTTTGTAACTATTTTTTAAATAGAAAAAATTAATGGGCTTCCCTGTATTTTGATTGCCAACCAAGGTAATGGCAGGCAGATGGGGGTGGCAACCCATAGCTGTCTGCTTTATCTGCGCTGAGAATCAAAAATACCGCGGAGCGCTACGTCATTTTTTTTAAAGATTTATTTTTACAGCACTGTAATGTCCAGCAATCAAAATAAAGGGAAGCCCATTTTGTTTTTAGTTATTTAAATAAATAATTAAAAAAATATATATGGGCTCCCGCTGCATTTTTTGTATTGCTAGCTAAGGGTAATCCAAGCAGCTACTGGCTGCGAACCCTCACTGCTTGGTGTTACCTTCACTGGCAATGGAAAATACAGGGAAGCATTTTTTATTTTTTTTGCTAAAAAACTACAAAAAAAGGACGTGAGCTTCGCCATATTTTTGTATGCTAGCCAGGTATAGCAGGCAGGTGCTGGAAAAGTTGGATACAGCGCCAGAAGATGGCGCTTCTATGAAAGTGCCATTTTCTGAGGCGGCTGCAGACTGCAATTCGCAGCAGTGGGGCCCAGAAAGCTCAGGCCAACCTGTGCTGCGGATTCCAATCCAAAGCTGCCTAGTTGTACCTGGCTGGACACAAAAAAGGGGCGAAGCCTATGTCATTTGTTTTCTAATTATTTCATGAAATTCATGAAATAATAAAAAAAGGGCTTCCCTTTATTTTTGGTTCCCAGCCGGGTACAAATAGGCAACTGGGGGTTGGGGGCAGCCGTACCTGCCTGCTGTACCTGGCTAGCATACAAAAATATGGCGAAGCCCACATAATTTTTTCAGGGGGCAAAAAACTTCTGCATACAGTCCTGGATGGAGTATGCTGAACCTTGTAGTTCTGCATCTGCTGTCTGTCTGTATGGAGAAGAGCAGACAGCAGCTGCAGAACTACAAGGCTCAGCATACTCCATCCAGGACTGTATGCAGAAGTTTTTTGCCCACCAAAAAAATGACGTGGGCTTCGCCATATTTTTGTATGCTAGCCAGGTACAGCAGGCAGCCACAGGCTGCCTCCAACCCCCAGTTGCCTATTTGTACCCGGCTGGGAACCAAAAATATAGGGAAGCCCGTTTTTTTTAATTATTTCACTTATTTCATGAAATAATTAAAAAACAAATGACGTGGGCTTCGCCCCATTTTTGTGTCCAGCCAGGTTCAACTAGGCAGCTGGGGATTGGAATCCACAGCACAGGTTAGCCCGAGGTTTCTGGGCGTCTCTGCTGCGAATTGCAGTCCGCAGCCGCCCCAGAAAATGGCGCTCTCATAGAAGCGCCATCATCTGGCACTGTATCCAACTCTTCCAACCGCCCTGGAGCCGGGTGGCTTGTTGGGTAATCATGAGTTAATACTGGCTTTGTTTTACTAGCCAGTATTAAGCCAGAGATTCTTAATGTCAGGCACGTTTGACCCGGCCATTAAGAATCTCCAATAAAGGGTTAAAAAAAACACTACACAGAGAAAAAATACTTTAATAGAAATAAATACACAGACACATTAGAGACTCCATCTTTATTACCACATGTCAGCCCTCCACGATCCATGGTCTTCTGTCTTTCTTGTTCAACAAATGCAGCTCTGCTCCATCACTGCTGCATGGGGAAAGACGCTGCTTCCCGTGCAGCCTTCACTCCGTGAAGGCTGCACGGGAAGCAGCGTGCAGCCTTCACTCCGTGAGAGATCAGTGCTGCTGGCGGTGACAGACGCGTTACCATAGCAACAGGGCTCCGATCATGTGATTCCCGGAGCCGCGGTTAGCGGTGACGTCACCGCTAACTGTGTTGCTATGGCAACGGTGATCTCCGTTAATGACCGGCTGTGTCAGCCGGTCCCTAACGGAAAGGGGAGTCGACCGTGTGCTAGAGCATGTCGCCGGTACACGGTAATACGCAAATATGCACCGTGTACCGGAGAGTGCAATGACAGGTCCTACATGACGCGTCATAGTCATGTGACCAGTCTGTGGCCAATGAGATAATAGCCATGTGACTGCTCACATGGCTATTTTGACGTCACGATAGGTCCTGCATCACTGCTGGCAGTGCTGGTCACAGGGAGGATTCAGCGATCATTGGATGGAATAGCGGCAGGAGACAGAGTGCAGGAGGGATCGCGGGGACCGGTAAGTGTTATGGCAATGTTTATTAACTGTATGTGTACATTTATAATGCGTTTTTATGTGTTTGTGATTGCCTTTCATTATATCCTATTGGTTCGAGTTCGGTTCGTCGAACGTTCGCCGAACAGAACTCGAACGAGACCTCCGTTCGACGAACCGAACTCGAGCCGAACCACGACCAGTTCGCTCATCTCTAGTCTTTACCTTGAAATGTCTTGGAAATAAGAGTCACACAGCTGAGGAGTTGTGGTCAGCTCTTGCGAGCGAGTTTGCTAAATGGTTGTCTCCACTCAACCTGCAGCCAGGAAAGGCCATTTGCGACAATGCTGCAAACCTTGGTGCGGCCCTATGCTGTGGCAAGGTGACACACGTGCCTTGTATGGCTCACGTGTTGAACCTTGTTGTCCAGCAATTTTTAACCCACTGTCCCTGCCTAGATGGGCTTCTGCACAGGGCATGGTCACTCTCTGCTCACTTCCACCGTTCAACCTCCGCAACTGACCGACTTGCATCGCTCCAGAAGTCTTTCGGCCTGCCGTTTCATCGCCTGTAATGTGATGTGCTGACACACTGGAATTCGACTCTCCACATGTTGCAGTGACTGTGGCAGCACCGCCGAGCCCAGCAATACGTTATGATGTATAGCCTGGGCCAATGAGATCCAGAGGTGGGGCAGATAACACTGCTGGAGTGGTCTCAGATCAAGGACCTATGCACCCTTCTGCACAGTTTCGACATGGTGACGAATATGTTAGCGCTGACAATGCCATTATCAGCATGACAATTCCAGTCATTTACATGCTGGAGCACATGCTAAACACTAGGAGGAAGTACAGGAGGATTCATATGCGCAAGGGATACCAACATCTACAAGGTCCAGAAATTCAGCATCACCAAGGCGTCAGGCATGGGACGGTGGGGGAGAGGGATTAACTAAGGCGCATGATAGCAGCCAAAATGTTGAGGAAGGTGCAGGAGACCAGGAAGAAATGGAGGATGAACTCTTGATGGGCATGGAAAACTCAGCAGATGAGGTAGACCTTGGTCAAATTTTGGTTGAACAAGGTTGGGGGCAGATGTCAGAGGAAGAAAGCACGGTTATCACCTCGCCGCCAAAAACACAGCGAGGACTTGGTCCTCATGGATGCGTAAGACACATGAGCGCCTTCTTGCTGCACTACCTACAACATGACCCCCGGATTGTCTGAATTAGAAGTAATGATGAATACTGGGTTGCCACACTATTAGATCCTCGGTTCAAGTCCAAATTTGGTGAAAAAATTCCAGCCATAGAAAGGGACGCACGTATGCAGGAGTATCAGCAGAAGCTGTTACTCAATCTTAGCTCGGCTTTTCCACCAAACACCAGTGGTGCACGGAGTGAATCTCCCAGTTGTAACTTGCCAAGCATGGGACTTTCTCGTCATTATCAGTCAAACCGTACAAGCAACACCGTATCTGGTGCTGGTAACAGCAATTATATGGAATCGCTTCATAATTTTTTTAGACCATCCAATGCAAGGCCACAAGAGACAAGAAGTCTCACACATAGTCAACGGCTGGAGAGGATGATACAGGAGTATCTGCAAATGAACATTGATGCTATCACTTTGCAACTGGAGCCTTGCTCATTTTGGCTTTCTTTCGCCTTGGAGATCTTGTCGTGGCCCACAGCCAGCGTTGTCTTTGAACGTGTCTTCAGTGCTGCTGGGTGTGTGCTGACAGATAAGCGCACGCGTCTGTCCAGTGACAATGTGGACAGACTAACGTTCATCAAGATGAACAAGTCATGGATCCGCAAGGACTTTACTACCTCTGTGTCATCCTGGGGAGAATGAAGGCTGGCGTATTTTGGAATATGCTTGATGCAAATCTACCTGTCAAGTTTAAAACTGGGGGACAACTGATGCCACTGAAGTGGTGTCTGTGGGGCCCAATTTTTGGAAAAAAGGGAGACTCTGCTTGGAGTCCCCTTGCTGTGTTTTTAAAAATGAGCCAAAATGAACAAGTTATGGATCAGCAAGGACTTTACTATCTACCCCGGTTTTATCCTGGGGAGAATGAAGGCTGGCGTATTTTGGAATGTGCTTGATGCAAATCTACCTGGCAAGTTTGCAACTGTGGCACAAGTGATGCCACTGAAGTGGTGTTTGTGGGTCCCAATTTTTGGAAAAAAGGTTGACTCTGCTTGGAGTCCCCTTGCTGTGTTTTTAAAAATGAGCCAAAATGAACAAGTCATGGATCAGCAAGGACTTTGCTTCCTACCCCGGTGTCATCCTGGCGACAGTTAAGGCTGGCGTATTTTTGACTGTGCTTGATGCAAATCTACCTGTCAAGTTTGCAACTGGGGCACAAGTGATGCCACTGAAGTGGTGTCTGTGGGGCCCAATTTTTGGAAAAAAGGGAGACTCAGCTTGAAGTAGCCTTGAGGTGTTTTACATGATTTTAGAAGGGCATGACATGCCTATATCTGTGTCTCCTGCTCTTTTTCCTCATCCAGCTGTTTTGTTTTCGCATGAGTATATGTCCTTGTCACTTTCTTATGTGTTTGGGGTGTCTTGGGAGTTGTATGTCACCTTTGGACACCTTTGAAGGTGTTTTCTATGTGTTTTTATGTGTTTGTGTTTGCCTCCCATTGTTTTCAATGGGGTTCAAGAGGTTCATCCAACGGTTCGTCGAACGGGGACTGTGTTCGACGAACCGAACCGAACTGGAGCCTTCAGAGGTTCGCTCATCTCTACTGGTTAATCAGCAGTAGATTATCATTAGAGGACTACTTGGCGTGCTGCCAGGTAGTCCAGCATATTCATGAGCTGTATATAACTGCTAGATCTGCAGCAGAGAAAACATTGATTTTATCAAAATGGCAGCAAACAGCTCAGTGACACATCGCTGGAATCAAGGTCTCTATATCTACATGATGCCTCTCTCAGGTGGGATAACAAAAACCTGGTGATAGATTCCCTTTAAGGGCAGTGTGAGTAAATTAGAAGCAGAAACTGGTCATTTTTTTACCTGGTGACAAGTTCTCTGTAAATGGGCCCCCACCTTCTGCCACTTTTCCAGCGTCCATCTGTTTAGCAGGCTGTGGGACATGGCAAATGTCACTCGTTTTTTTAATTGCCTTTTGTTTAGTGCTGGCTTCTGGACACTGATTTGACCATGGAGGCCATTTCAAGACAGAATCCTACAAGCTGTTCTAGTTGACACAGGGAATTGAGGTGACCAGGCCTTTTGGAGCTCTGCTGCAGTGGAAGAGGGGCTGGCTTTGGATTTTCTAACCAATGAACTTTCTTCCTGAGCAGTGTTCTTGTGGAGTCTCCCAACTGGGCTTGTCAAAAACATCTCTAGTCTCTTCAAATCTTTTTTTAATTCTTTTGTACTTCACGCTGAGGCACATTAAAGGTGCCAGCCACCTCTGCAGTAGATATGGTCTGCAGCCTCTTGATAATCAAGGCTTTAATCGCAGGGTGAATTTTTGGCATGTTGTCAGAGGTCAAGTTGCAGTTCAAGTGAAGGTCTAGGGTGCTGGGTTTCTTTTTAAACACACCCACTAACTAACTGATCATTTAGTGAACAAAGGTGAGGATGTAAACTAGGATTGGGTGCATTATATGACAAGGCGACAAAACTTTTGTCTTGCCAAAATCTGACCTTTCTGTGTTCATTAAATGATCAATATTTCAGCTTTGCAGCAACTTTATTTTTATAACCTAAACCAAATTTGGGAGGGTTTCAGCTTTCAAAAGAGTAATTTATGAAACCAATGAATGAATTTAAAGTCAGGTTATAAGATTTTATTTACATAACATGGATAAGCGACAGAACTTCTGTCAGTGACTGTATATATGACTATCCCAGTGCTTTACCGGCTCTTCTCGATTGCCCTGGAGCTGTGGCAATCGGGGTAATAAGGGGTTAATAACAACACAGAGCTGCTACTAAGCCCTATATTAGTGATGGCACAGGCAACTATGAGATACCTGCATCACACTAACCTGTAAGTGAATGAATATAAACACAGAATAGCTAGCGGCCATAGAGCATGACCGTTGGCTGTGCAGACAATGACTGAGCTGGTATGACTGCACGACAGACAGATACTGTCACAGGCTGGGGGGCGCGGTCTGCCTGCAACCAATCACAGACGAGAGGATGGCCGGTAAGCCTGGAAAACACGAAAATCTGTGTGTATAGATGCACAGTACAGGAAGTGAATGCGCGATCCGGAAGCAGTGTGCCGCCATTACACCGAGTCTCGGTAAGTATGAAATGCTGTTTTATTTCTTTTTAAATTGTTTTCCCCAGTGAATGATCCGGACGGCACCCGGAAATCTTTGAAACCGTGCGGATCCGGATTTTTACAGTTCCGATCTGCTCAGCCATAATATTACCTAATATTATTACTAGGGATGAGCGAATGTATTCGCCACTATTCGGTATCCGGCTATTCGTACCATTTGGTATCTGATGGATAAAACAACCTCCGCTCTGATGCTTTCATTTTCATTTCTGACTTCCTGGAGCCTGTTTTCCAGCCAATGAACACATCTGATGTTGCTTGCCCTCACAGTAATGCTTTAGCCATCTTTGTTGTGGCCTTACTGTGATTGGCTTAGCCGCACAGCGACATAGGGGCTATATAAGGCAGCGGCCATTTTGTGAACATGCAGTCTGTTAGGAGATGGTGGTGTAGATTGTTACGGGGGGACTGGCAGATTAGGACCAGGGGGTATAAATCCCAATCGCCAGTTGGGGCCCACTGTGCTCCAGATTGCAATGGAGCTGCTGGCACCCTGTGGGTTAGGCGGACACTGTAGGACTGATGAGTCAGATAACCCGGGAGACCTGGGAACTGGTCACGTGTGTAGAGACATGTCAGACCGTACGACAACCCAGTTAGCGTTTCGGTGGAATTGGCGCAACCCCGACCACGTGTGCAGGGAACACGTCAGGCCGGATGATAACCAGGTAGCGTTGACCGAGAAGACCGCTGCGACAGCGCCCTGTCAGCTACGTGTGTCAGACATGACAGGCCGAGCGGTCTTTCGATTAGCGTTTCTGGTCACTACGCGAATGGCCACGTGTGTAGAGGACACGTCAGGCCAAGGGATCACACCAGTAGTGTTGACAGGGAAGCCAAGGAGGATAATAGGTTCACACACCCAATCATGGAACACCCTGTTAACTCCACAGGGGTCCTGGGGTTTGCTGTCCGTGCGCATAGCAGGCACAACTGGACAGGTGGTGCCACAGATGCGTTGTGCATAGAGGGGACTCTCGGACAGGTGACGCTGCAGGTATGCTGTCCGTGTGCGTAGGAGGCACAACTGGACAGGTGGCGCAGCAGCCGCAGCCCAGTTAACGCCACTGGACTGCAATAGAACAACAAGAACGGTAGCAAGGAAGCACGGCGCCTGACCCTCATATGCTGAGCCACGAATCTTGGCGTGACAGGCACCGTTCGCCTAACCCTACCTATCGCTTCCAACAAGGCTTCTGCCACCATGAATTCTAAGTGAATATGAGTGGACTGCGCCCCTCCATGTTGTCTCCAGCCCCTTTTATAACCTAGATCCACCCCAAACCCAGGGTGGAACCACCAAGGTCTAATAGCAGAGTGCCATATCATCAGCGACGTCACAAGCGGCCTATCCGGAACCACCACGTCAATGATGACCTCATGGCAGCCACGCCCCAAACACTTTACCAGTCATTGTCTGACGACCAATGGTGAGGTGCCAGATCATAGGGGTGGGCCTCTGCGAGCCAATCCAGGGTGGCCACGTCATCAGGACACCTAACACACTCTGCCCTATCAGGGCCTGCCACCTCACGGACATGCTGAGTGAGGTCCTTAGCAGACCTAGCCTCTGATGCACTAAGTGCCTGAGCATGCTCAGTAGCCTGAACAACAGATTCAGAAATCAGACTATCTGCCTGAGCATGCTCAGTAAGCATATCCCACAACTTAGACACAGCACGAAGTCCAAGTACCTGTGCAAACAGGCTGTTAGGGTTAATTGTGGGAGGATGCTCAGTAGCCTGAACTGAGGACTTAGGCGGGCTTTGCACGTTGCGACATCACAAGCCGATGCTGCGATGTCGCATGCGATAGTTCCCGCCCCCGTCGCAGGTACGATATCTTGTGATAGCTGGCATAGCGAACATTATCGCTATGCCAGCTTCACATGCACTCATCTGCCCTGTGACCGTCGCTCTGGCCGGCGAACCGCCTCCTTCCTAAGGGGTCGGGTCATGCGGCGTCATAGCGACGTCACACGGCAGGCGGCCAATAGCGGTGGAGGGGCGGAGATGAGCAGGATGTAAACATCCCGCCCACCTCCTTCCTTCCTCATTGCAGCTGGGAGGCAGGTAGGAGATTTTCCTCGCTCCTGCGGCTTCATACACAGCGATGTGTGCTGTCGCAGGAACGAGGAGCAACATCGTACCTGTCGCTGCACCGGCATTATAGAAATGTCGGAGAATACACCGATTATACGATAACGACGCTTTTGCGCTCGTTAATCGTATCATCTAGGATTTACACACTACGACATCGCAAGTGACGCCAGATGTGCGTAACTTTCGATTTGACCCACCGACATCGCACCTGCGATGTCGTAGTGTGTAAAGCCGCCCTTAGTCTCAGAAATGAAACAATCAGGCTGAGCCGGTTTAGACTCTGGCTGGGGTAAATCGGCGCACGCATGCTCACTAGCCGCCTCTCCGCACTTAGACGTGGTGGAAGGAGCAGCCAACTGGACGACCCGATGCACGGCCAAGAACGGCAGCCGGCGCCTGGGCGCAACAGGAGCCACAGCAGGCAGCTTGCGGCTATGCCGGCGCCGGTTCGTAACATAGATAGATTGTAGGGTATGTGGGAGAGTGTTTATACAGCCAACTAATAATAGTCCTTGTAAGGACTGAAGATAGTGTGCATTAGCTACTAGCAGCTGTGTAAATCGTACAACCAGGTATAGGGACAGTGCAGTGCATTGTATGACATATCGTTCCTGCTGCAAAATTATAAATAGTCCTTGTAAGGGCTGAAGCCACTAGTCAGTATCTGCTATCAGCTGTATAAATCGCCAGGCTGCAAAACAGTGTATGCAGAACCAGCTATGGGGCCAGTTACAGTGCAGTGACTTGTAGGTGATAGTTATTGTGCTGCAAACTCCTAAATAGTCCTTCTAAAGGTTGCTTTACACGCTATGAGATCACTAAAGCGATCTCGTTGGGTCACGGAATTTGTGACGCACATCCGGCCGCTTTAGCAATGTCGTTTTGTGTGACACCTATGAGCGATTTTGAATCGTCGCAAAAACGTTCAAAATCGCTCATCGGTGACATGCCTCCCTCTTCCCAATTATCGTTGCTACTGCAGTAACGATGTTGTTTGTCGTTCCTGCGGCAGCACACATCGCTATGTGTGACGCCGATGGAACGACAAACATCTCCTTACCTGCGTCCACCGGAAAAGGAGGAAAGAAGGAGGTGGGCAGGATGTTCCGGCTGCTCATTTCCTCCCCTCCTATTCTATTGGGTGGCGGTTCAGTGACGCTGCTGTGACGTCGCTGTGACGCTGAAGGAACCGCCCCCTTAGAAAGAAGGCGGTTCGCCGGTCACAGCGACGTCGCAGAGTAAGTATGTGCGTGTAACGCTGCCGTAGCGATAATATTCGCTACGGCAGCGATCACCACATATCGTGCCACCGACGGGGGCGGGTGCTATCGCACGCGACATCGCTAGCCAATGCTAGCGATGTCACAGCGTGTAAAGCGGCCTTAAGGGCTGAAGCCAGTAGTCAGCTCCATAAATTACCAGGCTGCAAAACAGTGTATTCAGAACCAGCTATAGGGTCAGTCTAAGTGCAGTGCTTTAAGTTAGAGAGATTCATCTGTAAACCAAAAAAAATAAATAAATCCTCTTATTAGTGCTGCATACGATCTGTTACTTCGGTGTCTGATGTAGGGAGAGCTTTTTCACAGGCAGGGAGAGATTTAAAGCTGTCCTGACATCTGCTACTAATAATCAACAATCCCAGCACTGCTGCATCCCTTGTGTGTGTTCAACTAGGGATAGGTATTGCAAATTCCCTAAAAAAGATCCCAAAATTTACCAAACAACGGGTTCAGGTGTAGTGTAGTGCCTGTCAGCCACCATCTCAATTCATACCAGCACAGTTGCATACTTGTGTTGGCTTCATAGCGTATATAAACTCCACAGTACCCTACTGCTAACAAAGCTAGTGTACGTTTAAAAAAAAAAAGAAAAGAAAATTGCTGTCCCGGCCTCTGCTTCTGCCTGAAGCCAATACCATCATAGGACCAACCTATCATCCCAGTGTTTCATTTATATCTTACAGAACCTACATAGTGTCCTGCTTCTACTAATAATCGGTATTAGTGGCTGTGCTTCTGCATGAAGCAAAATACCTTGATAGCACCAAACTAGCATCATGGTGGTGGCGTCTTCATATCTTACAGAACCTACATAGTGTCCTGCTCCTACTAAAACACAGTGTCAGTGTTACCTATCTTTAAATTAATACTCGGTGTCAGTGCCTTTATTCCTGCCTGAAGCCAAATACCGTTATAGCACCAAGCTAGAATCCTAGTGGTGGCATCTTCATATCTTACAGAACCTACATAATGTCCTGCTCTTACTAAAACACAGTGTCAGTAATACCAAATTTTTAATTAATACTCGGTGTTAGTGCATCTACTCCTGCCTGAAGCCAAATACTGTTATAGCACCAAGCTAGCATCCTGGTGGTGGCGTCTTCATATCTTACAGAACCTATATAGTGTCCTGCTCATACTAAAACACAGTCTGAGTGCAAAAAACAATACTAAAATAAAAGTGGTGTCAAACCCTGTTTTCTTTTAGGGCTGAAAGACATTCACAACATCTTTGTCGACCCCTCCAAGTGGTACTTTGTCCAATTAATGTACCTTGCGGTTTTTATACTTACAGAAACAGCTATCGTGGGAAACTATTAACACAAGTTTAACAACCCAGCATCAGTGTTGTGCCACTGCCTGTACAATAGGTCACGTTAAAGTATTCTCCTTCAAATAATCAAACAAAAAAAAAATGGGAAAAAAAGGGGGTAAGGGGCGTGGACGAGGTGGTAGTGATAGGGGTGGTCACTCAAGCAGTGTGACCAAGCCAAAGAAAAAGATTCCTGCTTTATCTACCTCTGCCTTCCTATCCCAATTTTCTTGTCCACGTGGGAAAGCACTTTTGCGCCCTGAACAGTGAGAATAGGTAATGAGTTGGCTTGCAGAAAATGCCTCCAGTTACTTGTCGATTAGCAAATCCCAAGGGTCCACACAGATAGACTTGAGTAGCCCAAAGGCTGGCCCATCGAATCCTCAGCCTTGTCCTCCTTCCTCACAGCATCAATATTCTAAGGAAACAGCAGGTTACTCTGAGGAACTGTTTACGAGACACTTTGACCTTTCTTGCCTCTCACCGTGCAACACCACCAACACAGGTAACGCCGTGGTGTGCAGTGATGCACAGATCTTTGAGCAACCAAGGCCAGAAGAAAGCCATGTTGTTGGCTGTGACATGCTGGGCAATCAGGTGGAAGTGTTGGAGGATGACAAGACACAGTTGCCCTCAGGTCAGCCTGAAACCTCCATTACCGAAGATGTTGACCTTCAGGAATTTGAAGGCGACCTGCTCGATGATGAGGTGATTGATCCAACATGGACATATGGCATGGATTGCGAGAGCAGCAGTGCTGAGTAGCATGTGCCCATAGTCCGCAAAAAGGCTGTAAGAGATAGAGTTTCGACCACTGCCAGAAGTCAATCAACTGTGCACATGACACCACCACCTGTGGCATCTCAGAGTCCAAGGGTCCATGCACCACCTGTGCCATCTCAGAGTCCAAGGGTCTGTGCTGCAATTGTGTGGGAGTTCTTTTCGAAGAGTCCCTCGGACCAAATGGTTGACATTTGTCAAATCTGTCAGACCAAGCTTAGCAGAGTCAGAAATACTTCCAGCTTGGGCAGCTCCAGCATGAGAAACCATATGTTAGCTAAGCACACCACTAGGTGGTTGAAAGTTCTAAGTGAAAAACACGATTTCCAGACTCAAACTCTGCCACTTCCCCTGGGCTGCTTGCTTCCCAAACTGGTGTGCAAGAAGGTGGCGCTGATGCCTCTTTCTCCCAACCTGATGTTGGCCAAACTCAATCATCAATGACCACATCTGTTTTGGTGTCCCAGCATTCCGTTCAGATGTGCATACCACAGACCTTTGAAAAGAAGCAAAAATACCCCATTATGCACCCAAGGGCAGAAACCATACCTACACACATTGAACGATTGTTAGCCCTTGAGATGTTGCCGTATCGGCTTGTGGGAACAGAGGCTTTCCATGACCTTTTGGCGGTGTTATAACATCAGTACTCTGTGCCTAGCTGCCACTATTTTTCTCGTTGTGCCGTCCCCGCCTCCACAATCACTTGTCTATAAACATCAAACGGGCTCTCACTATCTCCATAACAGGGAAGGTCCACTTAACCACAGACACTTGAACAAGTGGAATTGGACAGGGATGCTACATCTCACTGACGGCACACTGGGTAAACCTGCTGGTACAGAGTCTGAGTCGGCATCCCATATAGTTCCCACACCCAGAATAGTGGGCCCCATTTTAATCAGAGTTTCAGTAGCCTCCTAAAAAGCAACAACTCCCTCTTCCTCCTACTCTTCATCTGGCTCCTGTACATCCTCTTCAACATCCGCCGATGTCCAATCGTCGACATCATTCCCCAGCTGGGATCTCTGCAGCACGGCTTCGGCTGAGTGGCAACATGCTCTACTGAAGCTCATCTGTATCGTTGACAAATTGCACATGGCACCCAAGCTTTTCAAAGCAACAACTGAACAGACAGATGAGTGGCTTGCACCGTTGGACCTCCGTCCAGGGATGATAGTGTGCGATAATGGTTGTAATCTGGTTGAAGCTTTAAAGCTTGGAAAGCTTGTACACGTTCCTTGTATGGCCCACATTGTAAATTTAATAATTCAGCACTTTCTCAAAAAATACCCTGGGATACCAGACCTACTTACCAAGGTACGACGTATTAGCACCCATTTCCGCAAGTCATCTCCCTTTTTTGCTGGCCTGGCAGTGCTGCAGCAGTGCTTACACTTGCCTCGTCTTAGACTAATATGCAACCTCCATACGAGATGGAATTCAACCTATCGTATGTTGTCCAGGATCCATGAGTAGCAGAGTGCAGTATCCCAATTCCAGCTGGAACATGCCCGTCATACACAGCTGCCAGACATAAGTACTGCAGAGTGGGTGTGGATTGCAGACATTTGTCAAGTCCTAGAGATTTTTGATTACTGTATCAACATTGGGAGCAGTGATGATGCTCTTATCAGCATTACCATTCCACTGATTTGTTTATTGAAACGCTCTCTGGATGGTCTGACTGACCAAAGTATTAATGCACCCGAGATGTCTGTGGATCCATATTTCACAATGGTTGCTAGTAATCCACACAACTTCCGCCAACAGGCTCAGGCCACCTTTGGTCAGCATCATGAGGATGAGGAGGATGATGAAGAACAGGAATGCTTTGAAGTGTGTAACCAAGGGATTGACAACCCAAGCTTCAGGGCTGTCCAGCATGGATGGCCTGAGGAGGAGCAGGAGGAGGAGAGACAGACTTAGGAGGAGAGGAGGTTGAGGGAGAAAGAATGTATTTTAGCAGTGACACACAAAGGTTTCCAGTTCAGAGGCTGGGACACATGGCACAGTTCATGTCACACTGCCTTTCTCATGACTGTCGTCTAGTCCACAATTTGGCAGACAACAAATATTGGTTATGTACCTTACTTGACCCATACTGCAAAGACAAATTTGCTTTGCTACTTGTCAAGGTAAATAAGGATTGTACTACAGAAACATTCAAGAGGGCTGTATTGGATGAAACGAATACCCTCAGATCATGCTGGCGTCAGAGGTAGCGTGTCATCTCATGCAACAGGATTACAAGAGAGGGCTACGCATAGTAGGAGCAACACAGGCGGAGGACTATTGTGCCAAAACTGGTCCATTTTCCACAAACTGTCCACTTTGAATCAGATACCGGTTGGGGGAACTATGATAAGGAGGGAACACTTAAGTAAGATGGTGAGGGACTATGTAGGTGACCATATGAGTGTGCTTTCAGAGTCTACAGTTCCCTTTAACTATTGTGTTTCAAGCTCAACACTTGGCCAGACCTCGCATTTTACACTTTGGAAGTGGTAGCTTGCCCTGCTGCAAATGTGTTGTCTGAGTGTGATTTCAGCTCAGCGGGGTCAATAATAACAGATACTCGCACACGACTATCCACGGAAAGTGCAGACAGTTTGACGATGATCAAAAATAACCATAGATGGATTGCCCCAAAGTATCTCAGGCTGCCTGTTAACAAGACCCAATAATAAGTGTAGCCCCAAAATTTGTATTTCTTAAGTTCAAACAAGTTCCATTGTTTCTCATTCAAGACTATTGTGTCTTCTGTCATCTAATGAGACCACATGACTAATCTAACTTGTTACGCTGCTGCGATTTAATTGTTCGGTCCTATCACCCAGGGCTATATTTTTCAAGCCTTTGTACATTATGCACTGGCACAACCACTGTTGAGGCTACACTGTCTATAACAATTGGTCAGACAGTCTCTATTTGTGTTCTTTATTGATGCTGTGCTCAACGGTGTGTTACACATGGCCCTCTGCGGAATACAATTTTTTTTTAGCTCCTTGGCATGTTATGCCCTGTTGCTTATCCTACCTATTTTTTAAAAAAAGCTATCGGGAGCTGTTGGGAGTACCTTCTGATGCTGTGCTACATGATGTTTTAACCATTCCCCCTTGGGAAACTGAATTTATTAAACTCCTTGGCATGTTATGATCTGTTGCTTATCCTACCAATTTTTTTAAAAAAAGCTGTTTTGGGCTGTTGGGAGTACCTTCTGATGCTGTACTACATGGTGTTTGAACCATCTTCCCCAGGGGAAAATTATTTTTTTTAAATCCTCGGTGTTAGCTAGTGGAATAAAGCCTGAGTTCCAGAGTGAAACAAGTGCCACTTCCACGGTGCTGCATGCTTCACAAACTCCTGTCTAGGAAGAAGGCGATGATGCCTCCCGCTTCCAACCTGCTTTTGGTCAGATGCAGCAACAACATCAGCTTCGATGTCCCAGCGTGGGGTTCATTTGTCCATAAAACTTACATTACTGAATAATTTGAATAGAATTTGAATAGAGGGCCACTGAAGCCGGTGGTTTTGGAGGAGGAGGAGGACAAGGCCAACACCCAAATGGCCACATTTGCATTAGCACTGTAAAGTATTATGGCGTATGTATTCCAACTTTCACAATAATGATATAGGGTACGCAAAAAACTACAAATGACTGCCATCCCTCCCCAATGTATGTTGCAGGGCCCACCTGAGAGCCCTAAGAAGTCTGAGATTTGAAGACAGCCAGTGGCTTTTTCTACATTTGAATAGAGGGCCACTGGAGCCGGTGGTGTTGGTGGAGGAGGATGGCAAGGCCAAAAAACAAGCACATTGTAGCTGATCTTTTAAAGTGCGGTCAAATATGTCTCAAAAAAGGAAGTGCAAGACAGTCACCAATATAATATATAAGTTACAGCCCTTTCTAATCAAAAAAGAAGGAAAAATGTAAAAATCAAAACGTGTGCACTTATGCTAAAGTGTTTTTTTTTAGGTCAGGGCTTGACTTGACATTTTATTACAGCGATTAGGCACTAAAAACTGTTTCTTAGCAATTTCCCCTCTTTTACTTTGTTTTGAGAGCTGTAATGACGACTACGTAAACGCCGAGTGCTGCTCTGACCACGTTATTCAAAGACACCAGAAATGCAGTCAGGCACCTTCTACAGGCTGTGCCCATACTGTTTCAGCCTTTTCCTATCTATTTAAGCCTTTTTCTCAGTCATCACAGGTCACCGTTGTGTCCAATGTAAAAATATTCTGGTTTCCCAAAGACTTACATTGGGCGTCGAATATTCACGAATACTGTAATAGCGGCGAGGTATTCGAAGGATATTCGGTGAAGCGAATATTAGGGTATTGGATCATCCCTAATTATTACCTAATATCCTCCTTTGACCCCACTTTGATTTAGATCCATCAAAATTAACTGTCACTATGCTTAGACATTCCCACTGCAAATTCTGAATGGGCAAGGGATTAGATGTCAATACTTTGTCCAGCATTTTTTTTTCCATAAAAGATACTGTCAAAGGTGTTTCCAGAGTCTAATCATGAACTGAGAGAAGAGCAGGCATGTATTAGTAGGCTTGAAATGTTGTTGCTGTATTTTTTCATGGCTATGGCATTTTTTTAGAGGTTTCCTTTGGAGTATGTCAGATGCTAAGGCTACAATGGCCCATCGGTTCACCAATTTGTTTTTAATACAAAGGTTAGCCAAAGCTGATGGCGTAAGCTATGGACAAATGATCGCAATAGGGTCTTATCCATAAAACTGTAATAAAATTAAATACGGTGATCACTCACCTTATGTGGCTGTTAACCTGGTACTTTTCTGAACAAGTGAGGATCACATTGAAACGTGTTGAGATAAACCACCTTTCATCTAAATTCAGTATTTTGGCTCTTTCATCATTCTCCAGCAGCGCAAAGAAAACCACATTGTTCTTTTGGTTCCATTTGGACAAAAACTGATGGAGCAGAGTTTAAATTTTAATTAAAGAAGCTGTCCACCAGTAGATAACCTCTGTAATGAAAAGCTTTAGATCAAAGTTGTATCTTCCACCACTGAAATAAATATTAGCTTTGTAAGGCTCCTATAGGCACCTTATTATTACATATACTATGGCTTTGTTCATTATAAGAGGAAATGCATTCATTAAGTATTTGATGCAGAAATTTTTGCACCATTTTTGCATATCTTGGCAGGAAAAAAAGCAGCAGCACTAAAGCATATTTTTGCGAATTTTTTAAGAATTTTTCTTGCAAATTTTACCCATTCATTATTTTTGCTGCAGATTTCATCAATAATAAGGAAAGAATTGACACGCTGCACCAAATCTGCAAGGAAAAAACTACTAAATGTATGCATAAGACATCAGGATTCTTAATCATTTTGTTGGCATAAGGCCCGTTTCACACGTCAGTGAAAAACAGTGACGTTTTTCACTGGCGTGTAAAACACGCACATGTCCCTGCGTGTGCCGTGATTCACGGCACACGTGGGTTGTCTAAGTGCAATCCGGGCTCCGTTCTCCGTGGCCCGTGATTGCACTAAGAAAACAACTCACCTGTGCGCGCTCCCGCTGTCCATGGTGCTGATCGCTCCCGCGGTGCAGCATCCGGCCGGCGCTGACCCCCGCAGCAGCTGCTTCCGGGTCGGCTGTGTCGCGCATAATGAATATGTGCGACAATAATGAGCCAGCTCAGAAGCAGCAGGCTGCACGGGCTGCAGAGGACATCGCTGGATGCCGGGTGAGTAAAAATTATTTTTATTTTAAAAGCACGTTTTTTTCTGGCACGTGTTTCACGGACCACAGCACTGCGTGGTCCGTGGGACATCAGTGATGCCAGAAAAAAATGGACATGTCTCCGTGCGGCAATCACGCACACGCGGGTACGCCACACGGAGACACGTGCAGTGAAAAATCACTGATGTGTGAGCAGACCCATTCATTATAATGGGTCTGCGTATGTCAGTGATTCTGGTACGTTTTAAAAAAAGCACAAACGTCCCAGAATCACTGACGTGTGAAAGGGGCCTAAGGAAACCTTTAGGGCTCATGTGCACGTAACTGAGGAATATTCTGCAGTGACTTGACAGCACATGTGCGCGTCAAATTGCTGCAGAAACACTGCATAATGGATGCAATTTTTCTGTACAAAAAAAGACGATTTCATGCACTATGGCTGCTGCCTCCACCATAGACAGAGTGGGAACTGCCTCCAGAACGAAGAATTAATTGAAATGCTCATTTTATGAATGTACGGATTTGGGTCAAAATTTTAGCACCCAAAATGCTGCGTTCACAAAAGCAACGTGCGCATGTCTCATGCACAATCTACATAGATTGTGCACAGGATGCATGCATTTACGCTGCAGTGCAATACGCAGCGTAAATGCATGATATTACGCAACATGCGCACGAGCCCTTAAGGTTTTGTGACAAATCTGCACAGAAAAAACACATAAAAATGCAATAAGAACATAAAGTGCCTAAAGATGCATATCTGCCCATGATTGCTTATAACCACTGTCACCCAAAGAAGTCATCAATCCTCAAGGGTACTAGGAATGACAGAATTTGTCCTTTTCCTTCTTCTTATTAATTATTATTATTATTATTATTACCCTTAGGCCAGGGTGACACAAGCGTTGAGCATCGAATGCAACATTGTAGTGACACTGTGCTCAAACTCTACTGCATGAGCAAGTGTCATTAAACAGGGACCCGATTCTCCCACATGTGAGAATCACAGCACAGGTGAGGAGGAGAGATTAATCTCTTCTTATTCTTAATTTTCTGTCTCTGTGTATATCGCACTTCACTCGGATGTCATCAGTGCAGTCTGATGTTTCACACGCACCCATAGACTTGTATGTGTGCGAGTGAGCTGGATACGCTTCCAGGTGCAGAATTCTGCAAGTTTTTTCCATAGCCCAAATACGCCTGAGAAAAAAACTCGTAGATCTGACCTGCATCATTGAATAATATTGGGCCCAGTTAAATCCGATTTTTTTTTATTGGATTGCACTAGTCCGATTCTTACACTCGTGTGACCCTGACCTTGGACATGAAAGACACACATATCTTTGGATTTTACTAACATAATCATAATTGTAATAAAATAGTGGGGACCTCAATGCTATGCTTAGCATTTTTTTTGTTAATCAAAATGAATAATATATGAAAATATTAATTCCATTTAGTTCTCACTTGTTTTCATAACCAGCTGAGATCAATGGTATGTGCACACTTTGGGCTCATGCGCACGTAACTGCATAATCTTCTGCAGCGATTTGACAGCACATGTGCGCGTCAAAAACAGAAAGACTGCATAATAGATGCAGTTATTTTGATATAAAAAGCAGATTTCATGCGCTCTTACTGCTGCCCCCACCATAGACAGAGTGGGAGCTGCATCCATAGCACATGGAATAATTGACATGCTGCTTTTAGGTCAAAATTTTAGCACCGTTCTTAAAAGCAACGTGCAAATGTCTCATGCACAATCTACATAGATTGTGCGGGGGATGCAGGTCGCATGCATGAATGCTGCAGTGCAATACGCAGTGTAAATGCATGAAATTACGCGACGTGCGCATGAGCCCTTATTAGGATTTGGTGCTGAAATTTATGCACTATTTCTACATCTCTTGGCACAAAAAATCGAGGAGGCTAAAATGTGCATTTTTATAATGTTTTTTGTGCAATTTTGCTATGCGTTTTTGGTGCAGATATTTCTCATTCATTAGAATGGATGAATTCTGCAGCAGAAATGGTGAAAAAATTCACATGCAGCAAATTTTTTTTCTGCACCAAATCTGCAAGGAGAAAATACTCAACTGAGACTAAGGCTAAGACCGCACTTTGCGTTCTCCTAGTTGCAGTTCTAAACACACATTTTGGGCTTAATTGATTTGACCAAAGTGGCCTTTTTCAGAACTTTAGCACTGAAAACACATGCGTATTTACCGCGTTTAAGATGCGTTTTTAGCGCTTTTTACATGCTTTTTCACCTGCGTTTTGACAGATGCGTTTAGAATATCAAGACACTACTAAAAAAAGATTAAATAAACAATACCAGAAAGCACGGACAGTCCCGTGCCATATTCACAATATGGACAAAGCCATATACAGATAACTATAAGCAAAAAGGAGAAAAATTCTGTACAACGACTGAATGGTAAAAATTGTATACTTTATTAATAGAAAATTGCTCAATGCAGACAAACAATGTTGGATTAAAATTAGCAGAGACAAATAATGGTGAAGGAAGAAGGAGTTACACCGAAACCTATGGGTCGGGGAATTGGGCTCTCATCCACCATTTAGGTATGTTTGGTTGCAATGTATTATAGTGCGTTGTTGCAAGTCTTTTTTGACACTATGTATTTGATGTATTAGTAACGGGCACTTAATAGGCAGCAGTACACTTTAGCTCTATGTTATATTGGCTTTTAGCCCTTCATGTGCTGTGTGTTGAATTTTAACATGTGCTACCATATAATTACCTACTGTGGGGTGAGGGCACCATCTATTGGTACTTACCATTATTTGTCTCTGCTAATTTTAATCCAACATTGTTTGTCTGCTTTTGAGCAATTTTCTATTAATAAAGTATACAATTTTTACCATTCAGTCGTTGTACAGAATTTTTCTCCTTTTTGCTTAAATAAAGATTAAATAGTCAAACATCATGAAAAAAGATAAAAAAAAGGAAAACATATAATTTTGGAATTAAGAAAATATTTATATTTCATGAAATTATAGCGGTTTTATGATATTAAATGTTAAAATAGCAATAAAATCTAAATTTTCTTTATTTCATTGTCGGACTATGTGTGTGTGTAAAGCGATATATTATTCCATTATTTTAATGTCAGAAAAGCATGCATTTTTTAAATTAAAAATGCATGTTTTCAGCACCTAAAAAGCAGGTAAAACGCAGGAAATTTGAAGTTTCTTGGTTTTTGCCATTCCTCATTGACTTCAATGTTAGCAAAACGCACCCAAAATGGCAAAAACAATTGACATGTTGCTTCTTTGAACGCATGGTTTTTGCCACAAAATATGCAAAAATAACGCAGCGTTTTAAAACGCAAAGTGCAGTCTAGAAATCCCCATTTCCATAGACTTTGCAGTAAAATCAAAACGCATGCCTTTTGGCATGAAAAAGGTGCATCTCAAAACGGACCTAAAAAGCACCTGAAACGCAGGTGGAAACGCAAAGTGCGGTCTTAGTCTTATGATTCTCATTGACTTTGCTGGCATCAGGATTCCCTTCAGGTTTTGTGACAAATCTGTACCTAAAAACAAATAAAATAAACTGAAAAAACACAAATCCTTATGTGTAATATTATCAGGATGATATGCAAGGATGTTGATCACCTCTCTCATTATGCTTCTGATGATACTCAGCTGTTCCAAGTACCAAAGAATTAAAAGGTAAAAGTGATTGGGGTGAGAGTCAAGATGAAATGAAAGATTCTACTGACTGACACCAAGCCCCGGCATTAGTAATGCCAAGTGACTATTAGATTCTTCAATTACTGAAGCTTTTAAACATTAGAAATAACAAATATATCCATTTAATTACATTCATCCCACCAATTCCATGCAAAGTTAGGCCTCGGTTCCACTTATGATTAACATGGACAAGTGCAATCGATAAAACATCGGACTGCACGCCCACCAAGTGTTAAACAATGTATCAGTGTCCATCTGCTATTTTTTCTCATACTGGATCAGCAGGAGAAAAGAATCACAGCTTTCTGTGAGTGGCATTGTTTCTCGCATAGCACACACCCATACAAGTCTATGAGTGCGTGTGAAACATCTGACTGCACTAAGAATTGACAATGATTCTGAGACAGTTTTTTGTGACATATCATGATAGTAGAAAGTTTAAGACAATATTTTTTTCATTTGTTTGTGAAAATATCGGAAATTTAGCGAACATTTTGAAAATTTCTCAATTTTCAAAATTGTATTTTTATGCCCTTAAATCTGAGCATTATGTCATACAAAATAGTTAATTAATAACATTTCCCACATGTCTACTTTACATCAGCACAAAGTTCATCAGAAATTTCTCATTTTTCCAACAAAATTTACAAAATCATTTTTTAAGGAACCACATCACAGTTGAAGTGACTTTGAGAGACCTAGGTAACAGAAAATACCCAAAAGTGACATCATTCTAAAAACTGCACCCCTCACACTGCTCAAAACCATATCCAAGAAGTTTATGCGGCCCGCAATGACTTTATCTGCGACCGCAGTGCTGGGGTGGCAGCCGCATCTTGCTAGCTGCAGGCCCTTTAAGACCCCTCACAGTGCATTCAATACTGAATGCTGCAATTACGATGGCACTGACTACGTGAGGACGTAAGGGCGAGAGGTGCGCTACAATCCAACAGAAGAGGAGCGACTGCCCCATCGTCCCACAGGTCTTACTGTGGCCAGAGGCAGTGCTCTCTCTGTGCCTAGCGGCAGCGCTCTGTCTGTGCCCAGCGGCAGCGCCCTGTCTGTGCTCGGCAACAGAGCCCTGCCTGTGCCCGGCGGCAGCGCTCTGTCTGTGCCCGGCGGCAGAGCCCTGTTTGTGCCCGGCAGCAGCGCCTTGTCTTTGCCTGGCAGCAGCGCTCTGTGATCCCAGCCTCTCACAGTTATCTAACTGCCTCCAACCTCCCCCAGGTCTGTCAGTGTCCCCAGCCTCTGCGTGCTCTGTCACTGTCCCCAGGACTCTCAGTAGCCTCAGCCTCCCCCAGTTCTGTCAGTGCCCCCGCCTCCCCCATGTCTGTCAGTGCCCCCAGTCTCCCCCAGGTCTGTCAGCGCCCCCAGCCTCCCCCAGGTCTGTCCGTGCTCCCAGACTTCCCCAGGACTGCCAGTGTCCCCACCTCCCCCAGGTCTGTCAGTGCTCCTAGCCTCCCCTAGGTCTGTCAGTGCCCCCAGCCTCCCCTAGGTCTGTCAGTGCTCCTAGCCTCCCCCAGGTCTGTCAGTGCCCCCAGCCTCCCCCAGGTCTGTCAGTGCTCCCAGCCTCCCCCAGGAATGTCAGTGTCCCCAGCCTACCCCAGGTCTGTCAGTGTCCCCAGCTTCCCCCAGATCTGTCAGTGCTCCTAGCCTCCTCCAGGTCTTTCAGTGCTCCCAGCCTCCCCCAGGAATGTCAGTGTCCCCAGCCTACCCCAGGTCTGTCACTGTCCCCAGCTTCCCCCAGGTCTGTCAGTGCTCCCAGCCTCCCCCAGGTCTGTCAGTGCTCCCAGCCTCCCCCAGGAATGTCAGTGTCCCCAGCCAACCCCAGGTCTGTCAGTGTCCCCAGCTTCCCCCAGGTCTGTCAGTGTCCCCAGCCTCCCTCAGGTCTGTCAGTGTCTCCAGCCTCCCCCAGGTCTGTCTGTGCCCCTAGCCTCACCCAGGTCTGTCTGTGCCCCCAGCTTTCCCCAGGTTTGTCAGTGTCTCCAGCCTCCCCAAGGTCTGTCCGTGTCCCCAGCCTACCGCAGGTCTGTCAGTGCTCCCTGCCTACCCGAGGACTGTCAGTGTCCCCAGCCTACCCCAGGTCTGTCAGTGTCCCCAGCTTCCCTAAGGTCTGTCAGTGTCCCCAGCCTCCCTCAGGTCTGTCAGTATCCCCAGCCTCCCCCAGATCTGTCTGTGCCCCCAGCCTCCCCAGGTCTGTCAGTGCCCCCAGCCTCCCCCAGATCTTTCTGTGCCCCCAGCCTCCCCCAGGTCTGTCTGTGCCCCCAGCCTCCCCCAAGTCTGTCTGTGCCCCCAGCCTCCCCCAGTGCCCTCTGTGCCCCCAACCTCCCCCAGGTCTGTCTGTGCCTCCAGCCTCTCCCATCGCTCTCTGTTCCCCCAGCGCTCTCTGTGCCCCTCTGGCAATCCCCCAGGGCTGTCTGTGCCCCTCCGGCAATCCCCCAGGGCTGTCTGTGCCCCTCAGCTATGTATAGACCCCCAGCAATGTTTGTGCCTCCCAGCTATGTCTTTGCAACCTAGTGATGTGTATATACCCCAGTGATGTCTGTGCCACCCAGTGATGTATGTACCCCCAGTGATGTCTATGCCCCGATTCTTCCCTAATGATGTATATTCCTCCCAGCCCTCCCCAGAAATGTTTATGCCCCCCAGCTATGTCTGTGCTTCTCATCAATAATGTATATACCCCCTGTGATGTATGTACCCCCTAGTGATGTCTATGCCCACAGCCATGTCTATGTCCCGCAGCTTTTCTAGTGATATATACTTCTCCCAAATGATGTATTTGCCCTCAGGATCTCCTTCGATGTCTAAGCCCCCAGTCTCCCTATTCATGTCTATGCCCCCCAGCCTTCTCAGTGATCTATATTCCTCCCAACTCTCCCCTGTGCTGTATATACAGCAGTATTGAACAAGAAAACTTACGGCACATAGTTTAACAAAATAGGGTCAACAACAATACAATGAGAGGTGCTGAACCCATACCACTCCAATAGGTATGAAAACAAGGAGGACAAGGAGTTTTAAAGGTACAAAGTTAAAAAGTGATTTTTATTAGGACAAATATATTAAAAAATAGAATTGTGCATTTTTCCATAAGACACAGTTATAGTACAGTATTGACAGTAAATACGATTGGTACAAAAGAATGGTACAATGGGTACACAAATGAGAGTGAACCTGATGGACGCCCTAAACAGGATGACCCAAAGAGTACAGGCCGAAATAACGGCTAAAGATAAAGGTCAAACAAAGTGAAACCTGGGCGCCTGGTCCACAAACACCTGCAGGTGGTGGGCGATGGAAGTGGCAGGCAAAGATGACCGGATGTAAGTCCGAAAAACAGGGGCTGATCATTGAATATAAGGCTGGCAAAAAGGTCAGCATTAATGCCTAGGGCGCCGGTACAAAATACATAATGACCGGAAGTATGTCCAAATGCTTAGACCTAAGAAAATTTCCAGATAAACGGCTGACAGAGAGGTAGCGATAATACCTAGGACGCCGGAGCACAATGCCGACCGGATGTACGCCCAAAGCCTATGCTTATGCTGATCGCCGAGTGCCAGTTAGAAAAAATTATATCAGCGGTGATACCTGGGACGCCGGTAACCAAAGCCTGCAGGAAGGAATGCTCCACGTGGAGGACCCGACGTACGTTTCGCAAAGGATTATGGTCGCTTATTCATGGGTAAGTTACCCATGAATAAGCGACCATAATCCTTTGCGAAACGTACATCGGGTCCTCCACGTGGAGCATTCCTTCCTGCAGGCTTTGGTTACCGGCGTCCCAGGTATCACCGCTGATATAATTTTTTCTAACTGGCACTCGGCGATCAGCATAAGCATAGGCTTTGGGCGTACATCCGGTCGGCATTGTGCTCCGGCGTCCTAGGTATTATCGCTACCTCTCTGTCAGCCGTTTATCTGGCAATTTTCTTAGGTCTAAGCATTTGGACGTACTTCCGGTCATTATGTATTTTGTACCGGCGCCCTAGGCATTAATGCTGACCTTTTTGCCAGCCTTATATTCAATGATCAGCCCCTGTTTTTCGGACTTACATCCGGTCATCTTTGCCTGCCACTTCCATCGCTCACCACCTGCAGGTGTTTGTGGACCAGGCGCCCAGGTTTCACTTTGTTTGACCTTTATCTTTAGCCGTTATTTCGGCCTGTACTCTTTGGGTCATCCTGTTTAGGGCGTCCATCAGGTTCACTCTCATTTGTGTACCCATTGTACCATTCTTTTGTACCAATCGTATTTACTGTCAATACTGTACTATAACTGTGTCTTATGGAAAAATGCACAATTCTATTTTTTAATATATTTGTCCTAATAAAAATCACTTTTTAACTTTGTACCTTTAAAACTCCTTGTCCTCCTTGTTTTCATGTATATACAGCAGGCCCAGCCAATTAAAACCTGGAAAAGCAGTTGTGAAAAGCAAGAAGATCAGTATCACCTAATATTATAGCTTTACCAAAGAGTAGAAGCTCCAGCCGCCACAGTTAATTGTTTGACCAAATATAGCAGGGTAATTTTCAAGTTGATTTTGTGTTGAGTTTTGTGCAGCCCGCGAATGTTGGTAGAAATTTCCAAATGCCCCCGGCAGAAAAAATGTTCCTCATTCCTGCTTTACAGGAACTAAAGAAATGTGGAAAGAAAGAATGATAATTTTACTTTTATCCATAAAAATGATAATTTAGCCCCAAATTTTGTATTTTTACAAAGGTAATAAGAGAAAATGCACCATACATTTTTTTGTGCAATTTCGCCTGTGTATGCAGATACCACATATGTGGTGAAAATCTACTGTTTGGGCGCACAGCAGGGCTCAGAAGGGAAGGAGCACCATTTAGCTTTTTGAAAGCAAAATTAGCAGATATCGTTAGCAAACATCATGCTGAATTTGGAGAGCCCCTGAGGTGCTTTTTAACAGGTGTAACAGAAGAAAATGCACAATACAATTTATTGTGCAATGTCTCCTAAGTATGCTGATACCTCATTTGTGGTGGAAATTAACTGTTTTGGTGCAAGGCAGGGCTCCAAAGGGAAAGCGCACAATTTGACTGCAAAGTTGGCTGGAATCCTGAGCGAATGCCATGTCATGTTTGGAGAGCACCTGATGTGCTTAAACAGTGGTGCTCCACCAGAAGAAACCTCATATTTAAACTAGACCTCTCAGTTAATTTATATAGATGGATGGTGTGCACCTTGAATCCCCAGGTGCTTCACTGAATTTGGCAACGTTGAGCCTAGAAAATGAAAAAAATATTCTTTTAAATAAAAATGTTGCTTTAACCTCAAATATTTCATTTTCACAAGGGTAACAGGAGACTATGAACCATACAATTTTTTTTGCAAAATCTCCTGAATACGCCAAAATCCAATATGTGGTAGATAGTTACTGTTTGGGTACACGGCAGGGCTCAGACGTGAAGGAGTGCCATTTCCATTTTTTAATTGCAAAATTAGCTGGAATTGTTAGAGAACGCCATGTCACATTTGGCGAGCCCTTGAGATGCCCAAATAGTAGAGCTCCCCCACAAGTGACACTATTTTGGAAACTAGACCCTTCAAGAAGTTTATCCAGATGTTTCATGAGAACTTTGAACTCCCAGTTGCTTCGCAGAGTTTTATAACATTGAGCCGGAGAGACAAGAAAGCGGACCGCACCACTTCAATGAATGCTATATCAAGGGGAGGTGCACCCTGGTGCAGAGGGGAAGAAGCATGTACGAAAGAGAAAAAGGTTCTTCACACGGAATCAGGGGCACACTAGGTAAGTACAATTAACAAAAGACACCTTTATTGAGTACACAAAAATGACATATTAAAAACATTTAAAACTGATGAAGACAAAAGACATCCACTTGGCGGAGCCAAGCCCAAAATATTACACCAAAATACCAATGTAATGCGAAAAAGGGGGGATCCAGCAGTATAAATAGTATAAAATACAACAAATTGTGCAGTATCAAATATCATATAGCATAAGAGCCTTCTGGTAATATCATGGCATGAAAAACCTGTATTAGTAGAGTAAACAATCCTCAGTCATGGAGCCGACAAGGAGAAAAATGTATAGGTAGCAATAAATGGTTAATGCACATACCGCCGTAGCAAGGACGAATGCCCTAGGGAAGCCAATAGGTACAATAGTGTCACAATGGCGGCAAGAAACATCAGAGCATGTATACCAAAAGATGGTGAATAATAGACCACTGTGGCACAGAAATATAAGCCCAATGTTAGAGGGCATGAAAAATCACCAGATAAGTACAAACCTATATTAAACGAGGTAAAAAGCAAAAAGCTCCAAGGGCTACAGGATGGTACGCTCAATGCCAAAGCATAGCAGAGGAGACAGGACGAATAAATAGCAGCATGGAGATCCCCAGAGGGAGATGGAAGTGATCAGACACGCATGGTATGAGGTGGGGCAAGGCAAAATAGCCGCTCAAAGTGGATGGCCCCACGCATGGTATGAGGTGGGGCAAGGCAAAATAGCCACTCAAAGTGGATGGCCCACGCATGGTATGAGGTGGGGCAAGGCAAAATAGCCGCTCAAAGTGGATGGCCCATAACATTGAGCCGTGAAAATAAAAAAATACATTTTTATCACAAAAATTGTTATTTCAACCAGATAGCTTTATTCCACAAGGGTAACATGAGAAAATGCACCATATAACTTCGTGTGCAATTTCTCCTGAGTAAGCTGTTACCTTATATCTGGTGTAAATCATCTATTTCTGTACATGACAGGCCTCAGAAAGGAATGAGTGCAATTTGACTGCAATATTAGCTGCAATCATTAGCGGACGCCATGTCACGTTTGGAGATCCCCTGATGTGTTTAAAAAGGGAAGCTCCTCCACAAGTGACCCCATTTTGGAAACTAGACCTCTGAAGTAGTTTATTTAGATATTTAGTGAGCTCTTTTAACCCCAAGTGCTTCACAGAATTTTGCCACGTTGAGCAGAAGAAATGAAAAACCTTCTTTTTACGACATAAATGTTGCTTTATACTCAAATCTTTCATTTTCAAAAGGGTAACAGAAGAAAATACACCATAGAACTTGTTGTGCAATTTTTCCTGAGTACAAAAATACCTGATATGTGGTGGAAATATACTTTTTGGACACATGGCAGGGCTCAAAAGGAAGAAGAGCATTTCAGTTTTTAAATGCAAATTTAGCTGAAAATATTAGAGGATGCTATGTCAAGTTTGGAGAGCCCCTGAGATTCCTAAATAGTAGATTTCCCCCACAAGTGACCCCATTGTTGAAACTACAAGCCTCAAGGAATTTATCTAGATGTTTGGTACGCACCTTGAATCTCAGGGTGCTTCACATAATTTTCTAATGTTGAACCATGAAAATAAAAAAAAATAAAAATGTACCACTCAAATTGATATTTCAACCAAATAGGTTTTTTTTCTCAAGGGTAAAGAGGAGAAAATGCACCATACAATTATTGTGCAATTTTTCCTTAGTACGCCAATACCCCATATGTGGTTGAAAACTACTTTTGAGGCACAGTGCAAAGTGAAAAAGGGAAAGAGCACCATATTTGAGTTCAGATTTAGTAGGAATGGTTTGTGGGTGCCATGTCACATTGGCAGAGTCCTTGAGGCGTTTGAACAGCAGAAACCAGCAACAAGTGACCCCTTTTTACAAACAATGAATTCATTCTAGTTGCAGGGAGCATATTGATAGCACAGGTGTGTCACAAAGTGTTACACTATTGGGCGGTGAAGAAAAAATAATTACATTTTTACCACTAAAATGTTGTTTTAATCCAAGGTTTCTAATTTTCACAAAGGGGAATAGGTATAAAAGGCCCCATAATGTGTTAAACAATTTTTCCTGAACGTGGCAATACCCCACATGTTACTGTACAGTACTGTTTAGCTTTACCACAAGTCCTCAGGAGGATAGGAGTGTTATTTGATTTTTGAAGCACAGATTGTTGGAAAATAGTCTGCAGACTCCATGTGCAAATCCCCTAAAGGCTAGAACAGAAGAAATCCCAAAGGACAAATTGTTTTAAATTTCTCCCCTATGGGAATTCAACTATGGATGTAGTGACGATTTACTCTCTGGAAAATACCTCAAACACAGAGAATGTTGCAGAATTAAAATTTACACTTAAGCTGTTGTCATACCCAGTACATTGTAGTGCCCGTACATTGTGCCCAGTTCATGCTCCTGGAAACCTGCATCTTTTAAATTAAGCGGGCTTTCCTCAATAAGATAATGCCAAACTTGTGAATGCCAACTGTGGTTTAGGTACATTGAGGGGCTCTGAAGGGAGGGGGATATCAAACTTGATGGTTGCTCACTCTCCCCAGTCTCACAAGCTCGTTGCCTTGGAGTAACCCTCAACTCTGCTCTATCCTTCAAGCCACACATCCAAGCCCTCTTCACCTCATGCAGACTACAACTCAAAAATATCTCCGAGATCCGTGCTTTCCTTAACTAAGAATCAGCAAAAACATTAGTGCATGCCCTTATCATCTCCCACCTTCACTACTGCAACCTCCTGCTCTCTGGCCTCCCTTCCAACACTCTTGCACCCCTCCAATCTATCCTAAACTCTGCGGCCTGCTTAATCCACCGCTCCCCTTGCTAATCCCCAGCCTCGCCACTCTGCAAATCCCTTCACTGGCTTCCCATCACCCAACAAATCCAGTTCAAAACATTAACGATGACATACAAAGCCATCCACAACCTGTCTCCTCCCTACATCTGTGACCTAGTGTCCTGGTACCTACCTGCATGCAAACTCAGATCCTCACAAGATCTCCTTCTCTACTCCTCTTTTATTTCCTCTTCCCACAATCGCGTACAAGATTTCTCCCGTGCCTCCCCCGTACTCTGGAACACTCTGCTTCAGGATATCAGACTCTCCCCTACCGTGGAAAGCTTCAAGAGGAACCTCAAGAGCCATATCTTCCAACAAACCTACAATAACCCTCAGTCCAGTACACCACTGCGCAACCAGCTATGTCGTCACCTATTGTACCATCACCCATTCCCTGTAGACTGTGAGCCCTCGCAGGCAAGGTCCTCTCTCCTCCTATACCAGTCTGTTTTGCACTGTTAATGATTGTTGTACGCATACCCTCTTTCACTTGTAAAGCGCCATGGAATAAATGGCGCTATAATAATAAAATAATAATAATAATAATTTTGGAGAGCATATTTTTCTGGATTTCTTTTCTGCGTTGGGTAGCCATAGCCTTTTCCAAAGCCTTTGTGATTTTGCTACATTTTTTTTTACCATGTTTACTGAATAGGTTAACTAGTATGACAGTTTTATAGCTTAGGTTGTTATGGATGCGGCATTACTAAATATGTGTAGTCTTGTTTTTAGTTTGTTTGTTTTTTACATATATACATATTTACATATATACATATACAATATACATATTTATAAAAAAAAAATTGGGGTTCATTTTCAGATTTGTTTAATACTTTTAAGATTTATTTAAACATTTTTTATTTTTTTTACTTAATACCTTTATGAGACACTAACTTTTGCTTGTTTGAGCACTGCTCTAATCTACTGCAATGCTTGATCAGTGCAATGGATTATATTTGCCAGTGTTGCACTCACACTACTGACAATTTGCCTCACACACCTGTATCTTGCATGGTGTGAGGCTCTCCATAGCTGCACCCAGGGTCATCATGGTGATCACCCAGGATTGCCATGACAGCGTTGGGTTCCTGTGATCGGGAGACAAGCATGATCCACTTCTGCCTCCTGAATGCTGTGATCACTTTTGATCACAGCATTTATGGGGGTTAAACCGCTGAGAGTTGAGCAGGCATCACGCCAGGTCTCAGCTACAAGAAAAGCTGCAGGATTGGCGGTAATGGTGGAGGCACAGCAGTGGAGCCCCCATGATCGCCAGGGCATACTGCATACGTCTTTGATCATTTATGCCCATACAGCAAAATAAGAAACTTTTTCATAGCCATTAAAGGGCCATGTGTAATGAAACCTGAAAAAGTGTCTTGTCATTAACAGGTGATATTGGCCTGATCATAGATGTTTGATCTTGAAAAAAGAGACAAACTTAAAAATGTAATACTTTCCAAGCATAACTTACATTCAGACTTCTCAACACTTGAGACAGTTGAAATTATGCAAAGTGATTGGGTGTCATTTTTGGTGGAAGACCCATAAAACACTGTATCGAAATGAATCCTGAAATGAATCATTTAAAATATAATACATTTGATTTATCACTTAAGTAAATATGCTTTGAAATTACATGGTTAATTGCTTGCATTGTCTTTAGCTTTTTAATATTATACTAGATATTTTAGTTTTAAAGAGTGGCAGCCAGTGAGCTTTCTGCAGAGAGCCATTTAAAGGTGTACCTTGGGTAGTCAATAACACAATTGCTTTACCTTCTGTATGAGTATTGATTCACATAATAATTATTTCTCCTAATCCAAGCATATGGTAAAGTGTAAAAGTACACATTTTGTGCTAGATATATCCTTCCAGGCCCCTAGGTACTTTTCCATACTTTTCTAATATAATGCACAGCCTCTTTTCCTTCTCTTAAAATGTAATTGTCAACACTCCTTTACTGCCACTGCAGACAATGTTATCTAAAGGATGCCCAGTAGTGGAAATAAATTATTATCCACTGAATGCTCAGCAGGAAAAGGACACCATAAACATATATTATCTTCTCAGTAATTAGCTGACTTGAATTTTCTCTAAATGCTGCACTACCTGGATAAAAAGCAAATATTAAGGAGGCAATAAAGTTAAACCCTTTTAATTGATTCCATTAAATTCTGTGTTTTTCAGTGACATGCATATACTATTGAAAATATGCTTCCATGGACAGAGTATTGTAATTTACCAGATATGTTCCAAATATTTAATTTACTGTTCCATGAAATTACTAACTATTGTATTTCTGTTTTTATCTCTGAAATCAAATAAAGTGATGTAAATGTATAGTGTACCACCCCCGTGCAAGCAGCCGGGTTGCTGCCGCCGCTCGGATCCGGATCCGCGGTGGATCGAGGGGTCTCGCGGCCACTCGATTAAAAGAAGGGGGGAAGATATCTACATGGGGATTTTGGAAAGTTCGTGACGCCACCCATGGTGCATGGTAATGTGAAGGACCACCGCTGCCGTTGGGGAGCCCGGTGAT
This sequence comes from Anomaloglossus baeobatrachus, assembly GCF_048569485.1. Classification (NCBI taxonomy): domain Eukaryota; kingdom Metazoa; phylum Chordata; class Amphibia; order Anura; family Aromobatidae; genus Anomaloglossus; species Anomaloglossus baeobatrachus. The sequence goes on from NC_134354.1 coordinate 207,534,896, forward strand.
GATGGTGTGGCAGCCTGATGTTTAACCCCTCCGTGGGTAGGGGGTTTGTGTCCCGGGGCCCGTTAATGATGGATGGTGTTTGGGTGCCATTGGTGAATAGGTGCAGGGGTTTCCAATGTACTCACTCAGTCCCAAAATAACCACACCGACAGCTTGTAATCCAAAGTTCTGAGCACCACGGTAGTCTGCGGAAAGCACGCCTGGATCTGTGCCCTTGGTGTTGTTGTCCCTATCCCTGGCACCTTAGTCTCGATTGGACCCATTGGTATGAAACTCTCCTGGTCGCGCTCACCCGTATGGCTAACGGAGTGAGCTTGCTCTCAGGGTTCACGCGTAGGATTTCTTTGGACGGTAGTGGGAAAGTCCTATCCCATCAGTGTGCTAGTACCCCGATTTTGGAATGGGTTGGGGATGACACTTGAAGTCTTCACTCCCGTCGGGTAAATTACCGGAACGCGTGAAGCTACTTTCCGGCCTGGGGTCCACGTACCCCATCGTGCCGTGGCCCCTGCCCGGTGATAGCTCAAGGCCGCCGGCTGCCCTCCTCAGCAGTCCGTGCCCCTTGACACTGTCTCCTGCAACCGGGTTCCAGCTCCTACCAGACCCAGACCAACGTCTCCCACCTAGTATACAGGAGCTCTCCTCCATGGCCTCTCCTCACGAGAGCCACTTCACCTCCTCTCTCCTTCACCCTCAACTCTCAACTGTCACTGTCCTCACTTTCTCCTCACCAAACCCCCATGTGGGCTGCATTATTCCCTTCAGGCCTCCCAATGGTGTGTCTGGTAGGTTCAAGTGGGAAGTGTTCCTAGGATTTTGATTTGACAAGCTGTTAGCAACACCAAAGGACTGGGATCCATTAACCAAGGAGGGTGGATACTGTGCAGAAGGGCAGATCGCACAATACCCTGTAATGACCTGATAGGCTGATTTCACATTGCACTTTTACTTACAGTCAGTGGCCCCGTCGGGCATTCATCCGAACCGCCCTTTCCCCACCCCGCAAAGCGTGTTTTGGATGCATGCATCGACAGGGCCATTGACTATAATGGAACTGACTCTGGTAGCGTGTGCTCTGCTATCTTGCTCCGTTTTCCGGCATATACGTTTTCTGCAGGCGGACCCCCGAACATAGTCAATTATGCTTTGGTGTCCGCCTGCAGAAAATGTATATATGTTCGAAAATGGAGCAAGACAGAGTACACGCTAGCGGAATCTGCTCCATTATAGTCAATGGCCCTGTCGGCACATGCGTTCGAAACATGCTTTGCGGGATGGAGAGGGGCTTTTCGGATGGATGCGCAGAAAGGACCACTGAACGTAAGTAAAAGCACAATGTGAAAGGGTCCTTACTGGTTTTCAGTAAAAGGATGTTCTCAAGTTTTAAATTGCTGTAATTTAGTAGAAAACATGAAAATAAGCTAGTTTGCGATGGACTTGCTTTTTCTATCTCGTGTCATTCTTCTGTAATGAGATATTTATCTTCTTTAGTGTACAGCTTTTACCTATGAAACCTGGCTCCTAGTGCCTGACTGAGAATGTGCAGTAGTTTTCTTCCACGAGATGAGTTAACTCTTAACATCCCAATCAGCTCTCTACAGACCATTGATGTCTATGCACCAGTTATCCACTCACCTCCCTTCATCTCTCTCCACTTTTAAAGAGATATAGTTATAACCAGCCTGGCAGCTTTCACTGCAGATCTGCTAGTCACAGTTCTCTGCTCTCTATCCAGAGTTGTTTGCTTATTCAAACGCCTTGTTATCTATATGTATAAATGCAGGGTTAAAAGTGAACACTCCAGAGCAAACCACTGATAGCTGAATGTGGTATAGCAAAATGTGGGCTGAGCTTTATAGTTCAACTATTACAGTCCCGGGCCTTGAATCACGGGGACGTGTCACAGGTGGCCGGTGCCCGGTTCCGTGACCCTGAGGGTCCCTTAAAAAAGGGAAAAGAAAAAGAGAAATAAAAATAAAATGTCTTTCGTGACGCCACTTGTGGTATGCGGCTATGTGGGGAAAGCCGCCGCTGCAAAGTCTCTCACTGCTGGGGCTGGTTGTGTTGAGCAGCTTGGATATTATAGTCCTCAGCAAGTAGAGCAAAGCCCCAGGGGAGAATGATGGTGGTTGTAGTATGGTGAAAGTTGGTGATGCAGAGGTGTAGGAAGAATTCAGACAACACAGGGGCTGCTGTTTAACTTGTTCTTTACTCACTGGTTCTGTGAAGCTGCAACCTTTCTGGTGCTGGTCTCTACCAATATGGGCCTCAGGTAATCCGGTATTCCCTTGATCCTAGTGCCGGTGTGGTGACCTGCTGAGCTTTACTTCCAAACACTCGTCTGCAATTGGTGGATGCCCGTGGCCTGAAGCATTGTCGGGTCCCTTACTGTTGTCAAAGTCCTGGCCTGTATGGTAGGCAGCTTGAACCTCTCTTGGGTTTGACCTCTGTCCCAGTTTCTGGGTTCCCTCTTTGCTGCTGTGCCCCGGACACTAACGTTGGTGAGGAACCCTGATGATTCCCTCACCAGGCAGATTTATCAGGTAAGCTTGAAGCATCTTCCTGAACTATGGTTCTGCACCCCGCCGGTGCTTGGTCCCCTGGAGTACTCACACTGTACTCTCCCGGGCAACCATACTCCTTTAGCCCAATAAGTCACTTTACAATCTCTGTCTGCATCGACTTTTGACTGACCATCCACAGACTGTTTGACTGACTGTCTGAATGTCCGTTTCCTGTCAACTGCATTGACTAGCCCCTCCCAGGTTTCTGACTAGCGCACTGGATAAGTCCCGACCAATAGGTGGTCATCCATCAGATCCATCTCTAGCCTTTTACCCAGTCTGGGGAAAAAGGGCATGGATGTGTGTTTGAATGGTATATACCGACAAATTTGATCCTTATACCCATGGTCTGCAGCGCCCTATTATACACTATTTTCGTTGGTATCTCTCATTTTCTATCCATTTGCACTAGCTGCAATTGGGAAGTATAAGGCACAGCAGCAGAGCAGGAGGGTTTTCACTCACCCCCAGTCAGGAGGTGACCTTTCGCAATCAGACCAGCTCGCCTGCTCGGCCAACCATCTGACTGCATCTGGTAGCACGGGCCCGACCACAGCAGCTTGAGAAGGAATTGACAACGCCCACCTTCACTACACATGAAGTCATCGTACTTCACCAGCAGCTGTAAATTTTTCTCAGTGCCCGTGTCCCAACCCAGGCGATCACTGTAGTTTTGCAGGGGTGCACAACCACAGGGGTGAGTAGTATATGACACGCCAATTACACTCACCACCCTCAGCAGGTTCACTCATTAGCGCACCCTGTTTTTTCTATTTCCCCACAAAAGTGTTGGCATCCTTAAAATTGTTTCACAAAATGAAGTATTTCTGTATTATTACAATGACACATTTTGTTAGACACATTTTTCCTCTGTGTGTATTGGAAAAACACAAAGAAAAAGAAAATAAGGAAAATTGTATATAATTTCACACAAAGCTCCAACAATGGGCTGGAGAAAAAAGGTTGGCATCCTCAACTTATTATTTGGTTGCATACCCTTTTAAATAAATAACTACAATCAATTGCATCCCATAACCATCAACAAGCTTTATACACTTCTCAACTGGAATTTTGGACCACTGTTTTTTCGCAAACTGCTTCAGCCCTATCATATTTGAAGGGTGCCTTCACCAAACATCAATTTAAGATCTCTCCACAGGTGTTCAATGGGATTTAGATCTGGACTCATTGCTGACCACTTCAGAACTCTCCAGCGCTTTGTTTCCATCCATTTCTGGGTGCTTCTTGAAGCATGCTTGGGGTCATGTCACGCTCTCCAGCTCCCGTGCCATGCTCCCCGGCTCCCCTGCCATGCTCCCCGGCTCCTCTGCCACGCTCCCCGGCTCCCCTGCCATGCTCCCCGGCTCCCCTGCCACACTCCCCGGCTCCCCTGCCACGCTTCCCCGCTCCCATGTCACGCTCTGCTGCTCCCGTGCCATGCTTCCCGGTCCCCCGCTCCACAGCCTCCATGCTCCCTCACCTGCGTCCTCCAGGCAACCCGGTCCCCGCTCCCGGCGCCTGTCGGCAACGCTGAGCCAGCCCGGCACTCCTGCCTCCTCTGCACCGCTTCCTGCTCTGGCTTCTGGCACCTGGGCCTCGCGCATGCGCATTAGGGGGCGCGCACGGTCATTGACCCTCTCTTAAAGGGCCAGCGTCCTCCAACAGGATATTGCAGAATCAGGTACAGGGTATATAGGGGGTTCCTTTCCAAGTGGGTGGAGCCTGTTCTTCGTGTTTGCTAAGCTAGGTGTCAGGTTCCCTTGTGCCTTGTCCCGTACTCACCTATCTCTCTTGTAAAGCCGCACCTGTCTCGCCAAACCGGACCTGACGGTTCCAGAACTCCGAACGATGACTGTCCGCCATCTCGTCAGTCCCTACCGTCTCCGATCCCTGGATCCGTGTGGTGACCGATCTCCCCGCTCCGCTGGTTCCGGATTCTACCTGACATCATCCCGGCCTCCGAACCTGAGCTCCGTCACCTGGACTACCTTCAGAGACTCCGTGGTCCCAGGGACTTCTACACTCCACTACTCTGAACGGACTGTCCTTCTTCCCATAGTGCTCCGGCTACCGGGCACCTTGCCCTCGGTGGGGTGCTCAGTCCAGTGGATCCACCTCCTGGGTCTACCCGTCATCCTGGTCCTAACAGTAAGAACAGGCCATGGATCCCGCCGAAGCACTAGCGTCCCAGCTGGCCGGATTGCAGCAGGAACTCGGATGACAACGCGAGACCAAATACCGCATGCTAGCCTTCATGACCTCAGTGGACACCCGTCTGAATACGCTGCAAGCAACAGCCACGTCCCTGGCATCACAGTCCACGTCCACAGCTCCCGTGGCAGCTTCCCCGGAAGCCTCTAAACTCCGCTTGGCCTCTCCACCCCGGTATGCCGGAGATCCTAAGACCTGCAGAGGATTCATAAACCAGTGCTCCCTCCACTTTAAGCTGCTTCCGCATCTGTTTGCCTCCGATCAAAACAAGGTGGCGTTTGTGATGTCCCATCTAGAGGGTGAGGCATTGGCCTGGATGAACCTTTTGTGGGAGAAGGAGGACCCTGTAACTGCTAACATCCAGGAGTTCCTGCAGGTGTTTAGAACCACCTTTGATGAACCCGGACGTGCCACCGCATCCGCCTCATCCCTCCTTAGGCTATGTCAGGGGACCTTGACGGTGGGTCAATATGCCATCCACTTACGCACCTTGGCCTCTGAATTAGGGTGGAACAATGAGGCCCTAACCGCCGCCTTCTGGGAAGGACTCTCCGGTAGTATTAAGGACGAGCTGGCCGGCCGCGATGTTCCTTCCACCCTGGATGCCCTGATCACACTAGCCACCCGCGTGGACCTCCGATTTCAGGAACGATCCAAAGAGGTGTCCCGCGAGAGACGTCCGATACGGCATTCCTCTCCTCCGCAGAAGCCCGCCGTACTTCAGTCAGCGTCGTCTGGTGTCTCTGTCCACGAGCCCATGCAGATTGACCGTTTGCGGCAGTCCGAACAACGCCGAGCAGAACGGCTCGCCAAGGGCCTCTGCTTCTACTGCGGAGAGGGCACCCATCTGCTACGTTCCTGTCTAGAGTGGCCGGGAAACTCCAAAGCCTAGGGTTGGTAGGAGAGGCCACCCTAAATACTGGGACTCTCTCAGACCCGGTTATGTGGACTGTTCAAGTGACAGCGGGAGAGATGCGGTTCACGGCGGAGGCGTACCTCGATTCCGGGGCAGCAGGCAATTTCATCCAGCAGGCCACGGTGGACAAGTACCAGGTGCCTGTTACTCCACTCGACAAACCCCTCGTGATTGCCTCTGTAGATGGGAGACCCCTCTCTGACACCATCTCTTGGATCACCAAGCCTGTAGTACTACGAATCGGTGCCCTGCACACCGAGAAAATCACTCTCTATGTCCTCCCGCACATGTCTCATCAAATCCTGCTGGGACTCCCCTGGTTACGGAAACACGAACCGTCGGTCAGCTGGCGTGCTGGCGAAATTACCCGATGGGGTCCCTCTTGCCACGAGAACTGCCTGAAGTCCATACAGCCCATCCGACGACCTCCGGTCCCGGAGTTCCTACCAGGACTGCCTTCGGCCTATTGGTCCTTCGCGGACGTCTTTGATAAAAAAGAGTCAGAGGTACTGCCGCCACATCGTCCTTACGACTGTGCCATCGACCTGCTCCCGGGAACCACACCACCTCGAGGACGGATATATCCTTTGTCCCCTGCTGAAACAAGGGCCATGTCTGCCTACATCACTGAGAACCTGGCAAGGGGATTCATCCGGAGATCCTCCTCTCCTGCTGGAGCAGGCTTCTTCTTCGTTAAGAAGAAAGAGGGCGACCTGTGCCCCTGCATTGACTACCGGGGATTGAATCAAATCACCGTAAAGAATAAATACCCCCTGCCGCTCATCCCCGAATTGTTTGATCGGCTTAGAGGAGCTCGTTTGTTTACCAAGTTGGATTTTCATGGTGCCTACAACCTGGTCCGCATCCGCTCTGGGGACAAATGGAAGACCGCGTTTAACACTCGCGATGGGCATTACGAGTATTGTGGGATGCCCTTCGGCCTGTGTAACGCACCGGCAGTCTTTCAAGAACTGGTGAATGACGTTTTCCGGGACCTTCTCTACGTCTGTGTGGTGGTATATTTGGATGACATCCTGGTCTTCTCTCCGGACCTCCAGACCCACAGAGAGAACGTGCAGCTGGTACTACAAAGGCTTAGAGAGAATCGCCTGTACGCAAAGTACGAGAAGTGTGTCTTCGAGCAGTCTTCTCTTCCCTTCCTGGGTTACGTAATCTCCGATACCGGCCTGCAGATGGACCCGGAGAAGGTCTCTTCCATTCTCAACTGGCCCCCTCCTTCCGGACTGAAGGCACTCCAGCGTTTTCTTGGCTTTGCGAACTATTACCGTCAGTTCATCCCTCACTTCTCAGCCCTGACCGCGCCTCTCTCTGCCTTGACCAAGAAGGGGGCTAATCCGAAGGACTGGTCACCTGCGGCCGACGCCGCGTTTGGCTCCCTGAAGCGGGCATTTGCTTCCTCTCCTGTGCTCCACCGTCCTGAGTTAAACCGACAGTTCACCTTGGAGGTGGATGCCTCCTCCTCTGGGGCCGGGGCAGTGCTCATGCAGAAGTCCTCCACCAGGAAGATGGTCACTTGCGGTTTCTTCTCCAAGAGCTTCTCAGCGCCTGAACGTAACTACACCATCGGTGACCGAGAGCTATTAGCAGTCAAACTGGCTCTGGAGGAATGGCGCTACCTTCTGGAGGGAGCAGTGTACCCTGTGATCATTTACACGGACCACAAGTACCTGGAATACCTGTGGTCTGCTCAGCGACTGAACCCACGACAAGCCAGGTGGTCCTTGTTCTTTGCCAGGTTTGATTTTCAGCTCCATTTTCGTCCCGCGGATAAAAATGTGCGAGCAGATGCCTTGTCCAGGTCATTCATGCTCAAGGAACAGGAGGAGGAGACATCCCAGCCCATCATCTGCCCACACACAGTCATTCCGGTGGCTCCTGTCTCTCTGGCCCAGATACCGCCCGGGAAGACCTATGTCTCTGAAACTGACAGACAAAAAGTCTTGCACTGGGGCCATGCCTCGAAAATAGCCGGCCATGCTGGTCAGAAGAGAACATAGAGTACAATTGCACGTCACTATTGGTGGCCATCCCTTTGCACAGATGTCGCGTCTTTTGTCTCAGCCTGCTCCTCTTGTGCCCGGAACAAGACACCCAAACACCTGCCATATGGTCGTCTTCTGCCGCTGCCAATTCCCTTCGTTCCGTGGCAACACATTGCAATGGACTTTATTACAGGCTTGCCCTCGTCCTCTGGACACACAGTCATATGGGTTGTGGTGGACCGTTTCTCCAAAATGGCTCATTTCGTCCCTATGGCTGGACTGCCCTCTGCCCAGGAGCTCTCTGACACCTACATACAGCATATCTTCCGGTTGCATGGCTTTCCCTCACACATTGTGTCCGACAGAGGAACTCAGTTTACCTCGCGCTTCTGGAGGGCTCTCTGCAAACATCTGGGAGTGGCTCTGAACTTTTCTTCGGCCTACCATCCTCAGTCGAGTGGCCAAGTGGAACGAGTCAATCAGATCCTGACCTCCTTCTTGCGTCACTATGTTAACACCCATCACGAAGATTGGTCCACGCTCCTTCCTTGGGCTGAATTCTCCCATAACCATCACGTCAGTGAGTCCTCCTCCAGCTCTCCCTTCCATGTTGTTTACGGACTTCAGCCTTCCGTCCCATTACCTGTATCTTCTTCCTCGGATGTTCCTGCTGCTGATACCGTAGTCCGTGACTTTTCAGCAATTTGGGACTCTGTCAAGACGTCCCTTGGACGCGCTTCCCTGCGGATGAAGAGACACGCGGAAAAGAGGCGTCTGGATCCTCCGTGTTTCTCTCCAGGAGATCTGGTCTGGCTTGCTTCCAAATATGTCCGATTGAAGCTACCATCGTACAAGCTGGGTCCTCGCTACATCGGGCCGTTTGAAGTCATCGGCAAGATCAATGAGGTCTCCTACAAGCTGCAGCTCCCGGCCACGATGAGGATACCCAACTCCTTCCACGTCACCCTGCTCAAGCCGGTTGTCCTTGGCCCCTTCTCCGCTGCTGCCAGTTATGCTCCTCCTCCTATTGCTGACGATGACATCTATGCGGCAAGGGATATTGTGGCCATGAAGACCGTGCGGGGCCGACAGTTCTTCCTGGTGGACTGGGCTGGGTATGGTCCTGAGGATAGGTCCTAGGAACCCCGGGAGAATGTGGGTACTCTCCTGATACGTGCCTTCTTGTCCCGGTTGCGGGAAGGGGGCGTGGGGGAGGGGGTACTGTCACGCTCCCCAGCTCCCGTGCCATGCTCCCCGGCTCCCCTGCCATGCTCCCCGGCTTCTCTGCCACGCTCCCTGGCTCCCCTGCCATGCTCCCCAGCTCCCCTGCCACGCTCCCCGGCTCCCCTGCCACGCTTCCCCGCTCCCATGTCACGCTCCGCCACTCCCGTGCCATGCTTCCCGGTCCCCCGCTCCACAGCCTCCATGCTCCCTCACCTGCGTCCTCCAGGCAACCCGGTCCCCGCTCCCGGCGCCGTCGGCAACGCTGAGCCAGCCCGGCACTCCTGCCTCCTCTGCACCGCTTCCTGCTCTGGCTTCTTGCACCCGGGGCTCGCCCTAATGCGCATGCGCGGTCATTGACCCTCTCTTAAAGGGCCAGCGTCTTCAAACAGGATATTGCAGAATCAGGTACAGGGTATATAGGGGGTTCCTTTCCAAGTGGGCGGGGCCTGTTCTTCGTGTTTGCTAAGCTAGGAGTCAGGTTCCCTTGTGCCTTTTCCCGTACTCACCTATCTCTCTTGTAGAGCCGCACCTGTCTCGCCAAACCGGACCTGACGGTTCCAGAACTCCGAACGGTGACTGTCCGCCATCTTGTCAGTCCCTACCGTCTCCGATCCCTGGATCCGTGTGGTTACCGATCTCCCCGCTCCGCTGGTTCCGGATTCTGCCTGACATTATCCCGGCCTCCGAACCTGAGCTCCGTCACCCGGACTACCTTCAGAGACTCCGTGGTCCCAGGGACTTCTACACTCCACTCCTCTGAACGGACTGTCCTTCTTCCCGTAGTGCTCCGGCTACCGGGCACCTTGCCCTCGGTGGGGTGCTCAGTCCAGTGGATCCACCTCCTGGGCCTACCCGTCATCCTGGTCCTAACAGGTCACTAGGCAGTATGTGTTCAAGAACAGATACAGAGTTCTATTAAATGCCTGGAGGGCGTGTAAACAGATGATATAAAAGACCAGGTTATGAAGAAAATTTTGTAATGGGGAAACAGAAATAGCTAGATAAGTAAGGAGAGGTGATAGGCCAGTCTAAATAATTACATTTTTAGAGCACACTTAAAACTGTGGGTATTGGAAGTTGTTCAAATTGTTTTCGTCAGTGCGTTCCAGAGAATTGATACAGCTCACAAGATGTCTTGGAGAAGGGAGTGGAATATTTGGATTATAGAGGATAACAGTCTTACATCAATAGTGGAAACGAGGGCACGGTAAGGTGATATACAGAGATTAGGGAGGAAACTTAGGATGCTGCAGAACTATGGAGGTCTTTGTAGGTTACAGTGATAACTTTATATTGTACGTACTTGTGTCGCCCCAGGGATGCTGATCCTCTTCAGGGATGCCACAGGGTTTCTTCAGTATGGCAACAGGTACTGTTTCATAGTTTCATAGTTTTTAAGGTTGAAGGGAGACTCTAAGTCCATCTAGTTCAACCCGTAGCCTAACATGTTGATCCAGAGGAAGGCAAAAAAACCCCCCTGTGTCAAATAAGCTTCAATGGGGAAAAAAATTCCTTCCTGACTCCACATCCGGCAATCAGACTAGTTCCCTGGATCAACACCCTGTCATAAAATCTAATATATGATTAAACCTTTTTTCCCTCAAGATGTAGCGGATGCCCCCGTGTTCCACTCGCAGGCCTAGGTGTAAAGAGCTCTTTGGAAAGGTCTCTGTACTGTCCCCTCATATGTTTATACATTGTGATTAGATCCCCGCTAAGCCTTTGTTTTTCCAAACTAAATAACCCCAAGTTTAATAACCTGTCTTGGTGTTGCAGCCCACCCATTCCTCTAATAATCTTGGTCGCTCTTCTATCTACCTGTAAGATTATGCTATTTATAACCTTCTATACTTTTGCTATCAAGAAAAGCATCCATTCCTCTCTTAAATTCAATCAGTGAGTTGGCCATCACCACTTCCTCAGGAAGAGAGTTCCAGAGCCTCACTGCTCTTACCGTGAAGAACCCTCTTCTATGCTGATGTAGGAATTTTCTTTCCTCCAATCGAAGAGAATGCCCCCTTGTTAGTTTTGTATATGTCGTGATGCCACTCACGGTTTGCAGTCAGGGATGTGAATGACCGACCGCCGCTGCAGGTTTTTACGAGTGTCTGGGGCTGAGGGGGTCTGCAGCCAAATGATGTAGCCTCCAATGAGTGAGGCAGCCCCAGGGGCTCGGGTGAGCAGGATAGCGGGTCCCGGAATAATTCAGGCTCAGTCCAAAAGTCTTTCAACTGCTTTTTACTCACCTAGGTGTTATTGTGAGCTGAACCAGGCGTTGCTGCGATTAACCAGGTAAGACCAGGGTTCCTTCCGGCCAGTCTGAGGGTAACCTGTTAGCTCGCCTTCCTAGCACTCTGTGTTCGGATAACCCCCTGACGTGAAGTACCATGGGGGTCTATCCAGGGAGTCGCAACTGCCTTTTCTCCCCTGTGTTTGGCCCATTTGCCGGCAGCGTGGACCAGGTGAGATGGCTCCAGGCTCTTTCTCCTTATGGGCGCCACATACTCTGTAGTGAATGTGCAACCAGCGCAATGACGAGCAGAGGGAAAAGGCATCAGTCTAGTGGTTGGAGAGGAAAATGATCCTGACTGCTGAAGTCAGGATGGTTTGGAGAGTTGAGAGTTTAGTAAGACGGTGACCGATTAGTAATAATTGCAATAGTTCAGATGAGAATAAATAAGAGCAACACTAAAAGTTTTTACAGAGTCAACAGTCAGAATTGGTCAGATTCTACAGATGTTCTTCAGGTGAAGGTTACATGAGCGATCGAGTAATTGGATGAAGGGAATAAAGAAGAGATCTGAGTCAAACATAACCCTAAGACAGTGAACTGCTGGGGAGTGATGGTATAACCACACATGGAAATGGCAATATTTAGTTTATGAAGGTTAGTAGAGGGGGAAACATGAGAAGTACAGTTGTTGACAGATTCAGTTTTAAATAGAGGGATGACATGATCTTGGAGGCAACAAACATAGAATCACTGGTATTTTGTTGTAATGCAGGGATGATGTCAGGAGCAGAAGTGTATAATTTGGGGTCATCAGCATACAGATGGCACTGAAAACCAAATCTCCTGAGGGTTTGTCCAATAGTTGCAGTGTATAGAGAGAAGAGAATGTGTGGGGAAGAGGAGAGGAAAAGCCGGCAAAGAATACATGAAGGAATGGTCAAAGAGATAGAAGGAGAACCAGGAGAGAGCAGTGTCCTTAAGCCAGATAGATTGAAACATATTGAGGAGCAACTGCTGATCCACAATGTTGAATACAGCAGGGAGGTGCAGAATAATCAGAACATAAGATTTAGCTATTAGTAGCTCATTAGAGACTTTTAAAAAGAGCAGTTTCAGTAGAGTTTAAGCAGCAGAAACTAGATTGTAAAGGGTCAAGAGGAGTTACCTGAAAAATAGAGGATTAGATGGGAATGAATCAAATTCTCCAGTTGTTTAGAAGTAAAAGGGAGATTAGAGACAGGTCTGTAGTTAGTAGTAAGTTTTTCATTGAGGGATTTTTTTTAGTAATGAGTGATTGCTGGCGTATTTAAAGGATTAGGGAACAGCAAAAGATGAGAGAGGTTAAATATTTTAGTTGGGTGAGTGGTGACAGTTGGGGAAAGGGAGGGAATGGAGTAGATGTGAGGAAATATGGTCACTAGTGCAGGTAGTAGAGTGAGAAAATACAAGAAGCTTGGTTACTTCTTCTTTTGAGACTGGTTCAAAGACAGAAAATGATCAAGATAAGCTGCAGGAAGGAAGAAAATGCATGATATTAGGAGACGGGGAAAATGTCATGTCATATAAGCGCAATTTCCTCTTTAAAATAATGGGCCAGATCGTCCACCCTGAGGTTGGTAGTTGGGGCTTGAACTCTTGGACTGAGGAGGGAATGAAAAGCACCAAAGAGTCATTTAGGGTTATGGTGATGAGGGTGATGAGGGTGTTGAAGTAAGGTTCTTTAGAGAGGTGAAAGACAGATATATATATTTTAAGCATAAACTTAAATGGATGAAATATTTGGCCAGATTGAATTTTCTCCACTTACATTCAGTGCACCTGGTGCACCACTGGAGAAAGAATGCTTGTAGTGTGTGCCAGGGCTGCCGATGTCTGTGCCAAGTTGTTCTATGTGTAAAAGGTGCAGCTTCATCAAGGACATGTACCAGTGTTTCATTATAATGTTTTAGAGCAAATTCATGAGAGAAAGATGTTTCTGGGTATTATTGACATGTATATTTCTAGAAGTGTGGTAAGTGGGAGTGTCTTGATTGGCTTGTCAAGTTCTTGACAGTAAGTGAAAGAAGGTTGTGGTCAGAGAGTGGAAGAGGGGGTTGGTGAGATCATGCACTGAGCCAACCCTGGAATCCAGCATATTACCGTCTTCATGTGTAGGAGAGTTCGTAAGTAGTAAATGATCAAGAGAAAAGGTTAGGAATAAAAGATGAGAAGAGATATGGATAGAGGATTAATAAGGATATTAAAGTCGCCCATGATGAGAGTAGGAATGTCCCATGCTACAAAGTGTGAAAGCCAAGTGGCACAGTGATAGAGTAACTGCCAGTGGGGTAAGCCAGAGGGCGGTACACAATCGTCACTCATACAGGGAGATGGTCCTTCAAAGTCTGATCATGAGAACCTCAAAATAAGGACCTCAGTAAACTGACTATGATGATGGCGTAGCATCGCACTGAAACATGTCGTCTTATAAATTTATGAGTAACAGCATACCTTTACTGCCAGTATTTATAGTTCTCAAATAAAAATTGTATTTTAGAAATAAAAAGCTGGACTTAAAAGCATTTCTGCTAGTTTCCTTTCCACTTTTCTAACAATTTTGTCTGGCCTATTTTTGGGGTTTTATATGAAATTATGTCCAATTTAGATTTTTTCCTCTGTTTTTTTTTGTGTTGTTCTAATAAACACAAAATAAATAAAAATGTGCATAACAAAACGTGTAACTGCAACAATTTTCTAGGAGAAATACTTAATTTTCTGAAACATCCTAAAGGGTGCTAACAAATTCAGCCATCATTATAAATATGTATAGTTAGTAGGTGTCATGTCATCCAATTTTTCAAAACCAGGAAATGGACATGTATTGTGGCACAAACAAAGTAATAACGATATATCCTTATTGAAGCCTCTTAGTGTTTTCAGCGATACCTCTTTTATGGCCATTATAGAATATGATACTCCCAAATATACTGCCACAGACACTATCTATGTTATCCGCACAGTGAATCCCCCCCAGTTTCACCACACACGTACAGTATAGTACATGATAACTCAACATTGCATCCAGCAAAGTATGGTTTCCCCCACTTTGGTCACAAAAACAGTAGAATACTCCAATAGACTAGTTCCAATAAATTCCCCCTCTATAGCATGATATCCCCATATTTCTGACATAGACACAAAGTTTCATAGGCCTCATACAGTATTATGACCTGTCAGAATGATACACCCACTTAGTATGAGGGCTACCACAGTTCCCTACCCAGTATGTGGGCCCAACAGCTCCATCAATATAAGGACATTGACAGCCCCTCATACAGTATGGGGGGCCCCACAATGCCTCACATAGAAAGATGGCCCTCACATCTTCTCACTCATTATGAGGGACCCCACAGCCCACACAGAGAATGAAAGCCCAAACAGCTCACCACACAGATTGAAAACCCGGTCCCCCACAGTCCAAAACTCAGTATAAAAGCCCTCACAGTCCTCAAATCAATCTTGTGGTCCTTATAGTTCCAAAGTAAATATGAGAGCTCTCACAGTCTCCAACACCCAGCACACAGTATTATGGATCCACAGCTTCATTAAGTAAAATGGCCCTCATTAGTCCCCACTCAGTATGAGTGGCCTTCACCAGCCCCCCACTCAGTATAATGGCCCCACAGTTCTCTGCTCAGTACAATGGCCAACTCAGTATGATTTTTCCTCAACAACCCCTCATTCAGAAAGATTGGCCCCCACCAGCCCCCCCATTCAATATGATGGCCTCCACAATTACTGACATTAAAAAGCAAAAAATACTTACCTTGCTCTCTTCTCCTTGCATGTTGCTGTGGTCTGTCCAGTGTGAGTACTGAGGCATCAGCACAATAGGTGTGATATTGTGGCATCATCACACTTGCAGTGCACAGAGTTTAAGACTTACAGGTGTAGTCTGAATGGGGGATCACAAAGACTCGGCATCGGGCGTACCCAAATCATGGGTCCCATTTTTGCAGTGTTGAGTCATTTGGCCTTGTTTCTAAGTCGAAGGTATCATTTTTTGGCAGTAAATCTTCCACAGAGACCATTTTTTATCAGACTGAACCGATGGATGGAAATTGATGGCCCTAGTTTTTTGCCAGTTCTGAGCTGATGGCACAGCTAGTAATTTTCTAAAAGAAGTAAGAATCTGTCTTCTCTGTGCTGCACTAAGTTTCCTTGGCTGATCCTGTCTTCAGTTTTCAATGTTGCTGATTTTTTAGTTTTCATCAAAACAGCTTGGACAGTACATATTAAACCGCCAGCCTGCATTGAAATCTTTGCCTGGGAGATACTCTGCAGATGCAGTATAGCAATCTTGTGCTTTGTTTAAGTGATCAGACATGCCATGATGTTGGATTGTTACCTTTCCAGCAGAAACTGGCTGTTCCTCACTGACTTTTAAACCTCTGACGCAGCTGTTTTTATTTCAATTAATTACTGTGTTTTAACCTACATATAAAAATTATGGTCATTATGACTTATTTGATAAAATTAGTTAGTCATACAATTGGCGTAAACCCTACAAAATCCCAGAGTACCTAGAAAAATTAATGCTATTTCAAAGGAAAAGGAGAGTAACACCAAATATTGATGTGATTTAGATTCATGTCTCACACATTCACATTGCATTTTGTTTATTGATTAAAAAAAACATTAAAGTGAACCTGTAACTTGATTCATGTTGCCCAAACCACAGTCTGCATGCATTAGAACCTGTATGCAATGTACGAGTACTTTATTCTGAAATGTTCTGTTGTATCAGTGATGACAATGTGAAGAGCTAGCTGGAGCTGAACGTTTGCACAATATTTATACTGTTTAGGACACAATAGGATACAAAGTAGTTAAAGGTTATGGTATGTGTGTGTCGTATGTAATATTATGATGTAAAATATTTAAAACTAAAACTCAGTCGCATTCCCATCTCTTCAGGGGACCAGCTATAAGTCTAAACTAAAGCAATACCTATGCTGGGTCATTTATAATGCATGTTCTTCCAACATCTTCATTTCCTCCAGATTGCTATTCCTTACCAGCAGGCCCTAAACTCATTAGTGTTAGTTTATATAAATCTATCTGTCTCACGTGTCTTATGTATGGATTTCCTATTCATCAATACAGAGTATATTGATGCTTTATAATTAAAATAATACAAGATGCTTTGAAAATAATGGCCGTCATTTTGCTTTGCTCATTAGATCAAAACGTTATTATAATGGTATAGCATTAACACGTCAATGCAAGATTCTGCACAGTTCTAACACACGAACATGTAATGTTTATACATTTAACAAATTCTTAAAGAATGATGGTTGCTTTACAACTGTATACTGCCATGATTACTGGCAGAACATATTGCAGAGAGGTTAGCTGTCCTATCAATGTACATACAGGGGCATAATATTCAAAAGCATCACACAAAAAAGGCAGCCTTCCTTACCAAGAACAGGGCAGAATACTAAAGCACTAAAGGATGCGGCAGACCGCTATGATAAATGTGAAGGCAGCACAGAAGCAAATACTGATAAAACAACCACTCACAAACCTACTATGCATTTATGGGGTGGTTGCGTAATATTATAAATGCACATGGATAAAGCTTGTATAAGGCGCCAGTCACACAGTTACTATTAGGGATGCCTATACTATTTGATCAGGTGTGCTGTTCAGCACTATATAAATGCACACCAAAGGACAGACACCCCAATTCACCCAGCCAACACTAATTGACATTAACAATAATGACTGCTACCATGGATGAATATATTCAATGTGCTTAACCTCGAAGGATTAAGGATGAGAGTTTTGGTGCACCTGAAAAATGTGTGGGTGAGGAAGAGGTGACCTCTGGGATTATCAGGGAGGGTGACTTTGGTTGAAATTGTCCCAGAAAGATGTACAAAATTAATTAACTTAGCAATGTACTAGAATTCTTATAGGTACATAAAAAAGTGTGTTAATGAAATTGCTAATATATGTTTTACATATATATATATATATATATATATATATATATATATATATATATATATATACTAGAAGGTGACCCGATACGCATCGGGTATTCTAGAATTTACGTATTGTGTAGTTCATGTATGATTTTTGTTTTATATATATATATATATATATATATATATATATAGATGTTGTTGTGTGTAGTTACGAAGTGTTTGTGTAGGGGCTGTACATGTTCTGGGTGTTGTCTGGGTGTGACGGGGGGTGAGAGCGGTGTTGTATGTGTGTTGCGTTGTTTGTGGAGTGCTGTGTGTCTGTAGCATTGTGTGTTGCGTTGTTTGTGGAGCGCTGTGTGTCTGTAGCGTTGTGTGTGTGTGTGTTGCGCGGTTTGTGTGTGTGTGGTGTGTTTTGGGGGGATGTATGTTTTGTGCAATGTGTGTGTTGTGCGGTATGTGCGTATATTTGTGTGTGCCGTGGTGTTTGTGTGTTGGGTGTTGTGTGTGTGCAGCGTTGTCTGTGTGTGTGGGTGTCTGTGTAGGGCAGTTGTTTGTGGTTCCCAGTGTGTGTGGTGTGTTGTGCAGTGCGCGCGTGTGTGTGTGTGTTGGGGGGAGGTGTGCACTCCCCATCGTGCTCCATCCCCCATGCAGCGCACTCCCCATCGTGCTCCATCCCCTATGCTGCGCACCCCCCATCGTGCTCCATCTCCCATGCTGCGCACTCCCAAACGTGCTCCATCCGCCATGCTGCGCACTCCCAAACGTGCTCCATCCGCCATGCTGCGCACTCCCACACGTGCTCCATCCGCCATGCTGCGCACTCAAAAACGTGCTCCATCCGCCATGCTGCGCACTACCAAACGTGGTCCATTCGCCATGCTGCGCACTCCCAAACGTGCTCCATCTGCCATGCTCCGCACTCCTCATCGTGCTGCATCCCCCATGCTGCGCACTCCCAAACGTGCTCCATCCGCCATGCTGCGCACTCCCAAACGTGCTCCATCCGCCATGCTGTGCACTCCAAAACGTGCTCCATCCGCCATGCTGCGCACTCCCAAACGTGGTCCAGCCGCCATGCTGCGCACTCCCAAACGTGCTCCATCCGCCATGCTTCGCACTCCCAAACGTGCTCCATCCGCCATGCTGCGCACTCCCAAACGTGCTCCATCCGCCATGCTGCGCACTCCCAAACGTGGTCCATCCGCCATGCTGCACACTCCCAAACGTGCTCCATCCACCATGCTGCGCACTCCCAAACGTGCTCCATCCGCCATGCTGCGCACTCCCAAACGTGCTCCATCCGCCATACTCCGCACTCCCCATCGTGCTCCATCCCCCATGCAGCGCACTCCCCATCGTGCTCCATCCCCTATGCTGCGCACCCCCCATCGTGCTCCATCTCCCATGCTGCGCACTCCCAAACGTGCTCCATCCGCCATGCTGCGCACTCCCAAACGTGCTCCATCCGCCATGCTGCGCACTCCCAAACATGCTCCATCCGCCATGCTGCGCACTCCCAAACGTGCTCCATCCGCCATGCTGCGCACCACCAAACGTGGTCCATTCGCCATGCTGCGCACTCCCAAACGTGCTCCATCCGCCATACTCCGCACTCCCCATCGTGCTGCATCCCCCATGCTGCGCACTCCCAAACGTGCTCCATCCGCCATGCTGCGCACTCCCAAACATGCTCCATCCGCCATGCTGCGCACTCCCAAACGTGGTCAATTCGCCATGCTGCGCACTCCCAAACATGCTCCATCCGCCATGCTGCGCACTCCCAAACGTGGTCAATCCGCCATGCTGCGCACTCCCAAACGTGCTCCATCCGCCATGCTGCACACTCCCAAACGTGCTCAATCCGACATGCTGCGCACTCCAAAACGTGCTCGATCCACCATGCTGCGCACTCCCAAACGTGGTCCATCCGCCATGCTGCGCACTCCCAAACGTGCTCCATCCACCATGCTGCGCACTCCCAAACGTGCCCCATCCGCCATGGTGCGTACTCCCAAACGTGCTCCATCCGCCATTCTGCGCACTCCCAAAAGTGCTCCATCCGCCATGCTGCGCACTCCCAAACGTGCTCCATCCCCCATGCTGCGCACCCCCCATCGTGCTCCATCCCCCATGCTGCACCAGCATCAGCCTCTCTACCCGCAGCATCAGCCTCTCTCCTCCCAGCATCAGCCTCTCTACCCGCAGCATCAGCCTCTCTCCTCCCAGCATCAGCCTCTCTGTCCCCAGCATCAGCCTCTCTGTCCCCAGCATCAGCCTCTCTCCTCCCAGCATCACCCTTTTCTGTCCCCAGCATCAGCCTCTCTCCTCCCAGCATCAGCCTTTTCTGTCCCTAGCATCAGCTCCTTTTCTCCCAGCATCAGCCTCTCTCCTCCCAGCATCAGCCTCTCTCCTCCCAGCCTACCCCAGCCTCAGCCTCCACCAGCATCAGCCTCTCTCCTCCCAGCATCAGCGTCTCTCCTCCCAGCTTCAGCCTCTCTTCTCCCAGCATCAGCCTTTTCTGTCTCCAGCATCAGCCTCTCTCCTCCCAGCCTACCTCAGCCTCAGTCTCCCCCAGCATCAGCCTCCCCCAGCATCAGCCTCCCCCAGCATCAGCCTCTCTCCTCCCAGCATCAGCCTTTCTCCTCCCAGCATCAGCCTCTCTCTTCCCAGCATCAGCCTCTCTCCTCCCAGCCTACCCCAGCCTCAGCCTCCCCCAGCATCAGCCTCTCTCCTCCCAGCATCAGCCTATCTCCTCTCATCATCAGCCTCTCTTCTCCCAGCCTACCCCAGCCTCAGCCTCCCCCAGCATCAGCCTCTCTCCTCCCAGCATCAGTCTTTTCTGTCACCAACATCAGCCTCTCTCCTCTCAGCCTAACCAAGCCTCAGCCTCCCCCAGCCTCAGCCTCCCCCAGCATCAGCCTCCCCCAGCATCAGCCTCTCTCCTCCCAGCATCAGCCTCTCTCCTCCCAGCATCAGCCTCTCTCCTCCCAGCCTACCCCAGCCTCAGCCTCCCCCAGCATCAGCCTCTCTCCTCCCAGCATCAGCCTCTCTCCTCCCAGCCTACCCCAGCCTCAGCCTCCCCCAGCATCAGCCTCTCTCCTCCCAGCCTACCCCAGCCTCAGCCTCCCCCAGCATCAGCCTCTCTTCTCTCAGCCTCCCCATCCCAGCCTTCCCCAGGATCAGCCTCTCTCCTCCCAGCCTCCTCCAGCACGCCGTGCTCCTCTGCCGACACTCACAGATCCGATCGCATACACTCACACACACAAACACACCCGATCGCATACACTCACACACACCCGATCGCATACACTCACGCACACACACATTGACGATATTGCACACACGCGCTCACACTCACAACATCCGGAGATACCACATGCTTCTGGCCATGTTATCCTCCGGCAGGTCCTGGAAGCTCACAGCACAGTATCGCTGCCGAGAAGCAAGCAATATCCCAGGATGTTGTGAGTGTGTGGATGCGATGTGATGTGTGTGTGAGGTGTGTGTGAGAGTGAGTGTGATCTGATGTGTGTGTGTGTATGTGTGTGTGTGTGCTGTTATGTGTGTGCGTGTGTGTATGTTCCGCCGCTGCAGGACCTTGATGCGCTGGTAACTATGCTACCATGGTTACCAGCGTATCTCGTCCCCCGCTCGCACGGGAGCCCACACCAGCATACGCCGGCCAGCCCCAGCAATGCGAGGGTATGTGTCGGCTGGTTTGGCGGCGTACGCTGATGTGGGCTCCCGGGGGTACAGTACTCACCTGGGAGTCGTGGTTCCGTGACCGTGTCGGTTCGGGGAATGCATGGGGGGGCGGGGCCAGAGCTAGCGTGCATTGCGTGAGGGGGGCGGGGCGTGGCCGAGTTGCCAATGCCTGCAGGGTGCCGGGGTGAGAGGCCAATCTGTGGGGGGGCGGAGCCTGGGCGAGCGGCCGGCCAATCCGTGTGGGGGCGCAGCCTGGGCGAGCGTCCAATCCGTGCGGGGGGGCGGGGCCATGGCGAGCCCAGCGGCCAATCAGCTTTGTGTCACCGTAAGGACACAATTTTGGAGCAAGACAGACAGACAGACAGACAGAATAAGGCAATTATATATATAGATATATATATATATATATATATATATATATATATATATCTCTTGTCAGATATATGTAATATCTGTAGTATATAGAAGAAGGGGCTTGCCTACTTGGGACAGATCCAGATCACGTGCCGGGATCGGTGAGTACCTGCTGTAGAACTTTAGCAGAGTTATACTTTGCAGATTTCGTCAGCAGCAAGTGTTCTTGTTGTAGTAACTGAGGGTGCACAAACAATACCAGCAGGATAAATAAATAAATAAATAAATGCATAAAAAAATATAAAGCTTGGTAATATGAGGTAAATGTGTACTGTAGAAAGAGTGGGTACCTTTAGAAAGACTATGAGTCTTATCCTCCACTTAAGTAGTGGGCTTTCCCAGTGTGAATATGATGTGCTGTTCTACTGGACAATCCTGGTTGATGTCTCTGAGTTTTGGCCTGTCATAGATGCCTGGTGGTGTTAATGAACTGAAAGAAGGGAGTAAGTAGGATTGTACCTTAATGACCATGTGCCAGTGAGTTGGATCCAGCATATTGGTGAGAAAGGAACTTGCCTGCTGTTTGCTTCCATGCGAGAGCAATACGGAGAGCTGGGGTAATATAAGCTCACGGGACGCTTGCAGAAGCTGCATGTGTATGGCAGGTTGGAAAGTGGTGGTTGCCAGGCAACAGGGAATCCCGACAAGAGACTGCCTTGTTTAGCAGCCACGTGCTTGTCAAGCACGTGTTGTCACTGTATCAGTGCAAGGGAAACCTGACAGAAGAGTGGGAAAATGCTTATCCTACGCGTTTCGAAGGAAATAATCCTTCTTCATTAGGGATGGTGCACATACCTGCTGGTTGCCGCTATTGCCACACCCTATAGGAAAGGGTGGGAGAACACCCATGAATGATGGACATGTGATGGCATAGGGATAGTACCAAATAAATGTTATCAATTAAATGTTAGAATTGTGTTATGCTGACATTAAATGAACCAATGGAGAAATTGGTATATTGGAATGAAAAAAAAAATATATAAATATAAATATATATATATATATATATATATATATATAGTACAGACCAAAAGTTTGTACACACCTTCTCATTCAAAGAGTTTTCTTTATTTTCATGACTCTGAAAATTGTAGATTCACATTGAAGGCATCAAAACTATGAATAACACATGTGAAATGAAATACTTAACAAAAAAGTGTGAAAAAACTGAAAATATGTTTTATATTCTAGGTTTTTCAAAGTAGCCACCTTTTGCTTTGATTACTGCTTTGCACACTCTTGGCATTCTCTTGATGAGCTTCAAGAGGTAGTCACCGGAAATGAAGTTCACTTCACAGGTGTGCCCTGTCAGGTTTAATAAGTGGGATTTCTTGCCTTATAAATGGGGTTGGGACCATCAGTTTTGTTCTGCAGACATCTGGTGGATACACAGCTGATAGTCCTACTGAATAGACTGTTAGAATTTGTATAATGACAACAAAAAAGCATCCAAGTAAAAAAAAAACAGGTGGCCATCATTACTTTAAGAAATGAAAGTCAGTCAGTCCAAAGATTTGGGAAAACTTTAAAAGTGTCCCCAAGTGCAGTGGCAAAAACCATCAAACGCTAAAAAGAAACTGGCTCACATGAGGACCGCTCCGGGAAAAGAAGACCAAGAGTCACCTCTGCTGCGGAAGATAAGTTTATCCGAGTCACCAGCCTCAGAAATCCCAGGCTAACAGCAGCTCAGATTAGAGACCAGGTCAATGCCAAACAGTGTTCTAGCAGCAGACACATCTCTAGAACAACTGTTAAGAGGAGACTTTGTGCAGCAGGCCTTCATGGTAAAATAGCTGCTAGGAAACTACTGCAAAGAACAGGCGACAAGCAGAAGAGACTTGTTGGGCTAAAGAACACAAGGAATGGACATTAGACAAGTGGAAATCTGTGCTTTGGTCTGATGAGTCTAAATTTGAGATCTTTGGATCCAACCACCGCATCTTTGTGAGACGCAGAAAAGGTGAACGGATGGACTCTACTTGTCTGGTTCCCATCGTGAAGCATGGAGGAGGAGGTGTGATGGTGTGGGGTGCTTTGCTGGTGACACTGTTGGAGATTTATTCAAAATTGAAGGCATACAACCAGCATGGCTACCACAGCATCTTGCAGTGGCATGCTATCCCATCCGGTTTGCGTTTACTTGGACCATCATTTATTTTCAACAGGACACTGACCCCAAACACACCTCCAGGATATGTAAGGGCTATTTGAGTAAGAAGGAGAGTGATGGGTGCTATGCCAAATGACTTGGCCTCCACAGTCACCAGACCTGAACCCAATTGAGATGGTTTGGGGTGAGCTGGACCGCAGAGTGAAGGCAAAAGGGCCAACAAGTGCTAAGCATCTCTGGGAACTCCTTCAAGACTGTTGGAAGACCATTTCCACTGACTACCTCTTGAAGCTCATCAAGTGAATGCCAAGAGTATGCAAAGCAGTAATCAAAGCAAAAGGTGGCTACTTTGAGGGACCTAGAATATATAAGACATATTTTCAGTTGTTTCACACTTTTTTGTTAAATATTTCGCTCCACATTTGAATTCATAGTTTTGATGCCGTTAATGTGAATATACAATTTTCAGAGTCATGAAAATAAAGAAAACTCTTTGAATGAGAAGGAGTGTCCAAACTTCTGGTCTGTACTGTACATGTATATATATATTTATATATATATATATATATATATATATATATATACAGTTAGGTCCAGAAATATTTGGACAGTGACACAATTTTCGCGAGTTGGGCTCTGCATGCCACCACATTGGATTTGAAATGAAACCTCTACAACAGAATTCAAGTGCAGATTGTAACGTTTAATTTGAAGGTTTGAACAAAAATATCTGATAGAAATTGTAGGAATTGTACACATTTCTTTACAAACACTCCACATTTTAAGAGGTCAAAAGTAATTGGACAAATAAACCAAACCCAAACAAAATATTTTTATTTTCAATATTTTGTTGCGAATCCTTTGGAGGCAATCACTGCCTTAGGTCTGGAACCCATGGACATCACCAAACGCTGGGTTTCCTCCTTCTTAATGCTTTGCCAGGCCTTTACAACCGCAGCCTTCAGGTCTTGCTTGTTTGTGGGTCTTTCCGTCTTAAGTCTGGATTTGAGCAAGTGAAATGCATGCTCAATTGGGTTAAGATCTGGTGATTGACTTGGCCATTGCAGAATGTTCCACTTTTTTGCACTCATGAACTCCTGGGTAGCTTTGGCTGTATGCTTGGGGTCATTGTCCATCTGTACTATGAAGCGCCGTCCGATCAACTTTGCGGCATTTGGCTGAATCTGGGCTGAAAGTATATCCCGGTACACTTCAGAATTCATCCGGCTACTCTTGTCTGCTGTTATGTCATCAATAAACACAAGTGACCCAGTGCCATTGAAAGCCATGCATGCACATGCCATCACGTTGCCTCCACCATGTTTTACAGAGGATGTGGTGTGCCTTGGATCATGTGCCGTTCCCTTTCTTCTCCAAACTTTTTTCTTCCCATCATTCTGGTACAGGTTGATCTTTGTCTCATCTGTCCATAGAATACTTTTCCAGAACTGAGCTGGCTTCATGAGGTGTTTTTCAGCAAATTTAACTCTGGTCTGTCTATTTTTGGAATTGATTAATGGTTTGCATCTAGATGTTAACCCTTTGTATTTACTTTCATGGAGTCTTCTCTTTACTGTTGACTTAGAGACAGATACACCTACTTCACTGAGAGTGTTCTGGACTTCAGTTGATGATGTGAACGGGTTCTTCTTCACCAAAGAAAGTATGCGGCGATCAACCACCACTGTTGTCATCCGTGGACGCCCAGGCCTTTTTGAGTTCCCAAGCTCACCAGTCAATTCCTTTTTTCTCAGAATATACCCGACTGTTGATTTTGCTACTCCAAGCATGTCTGCTATCTCTCTGATGGATTTTTTCTTTTTTTTCAGCCTCAGGATGTTCTGCTTCACCTCAATTGAGAGTTCCTTAGACCGCATGTTGTCTGGTCACAGCAACAGCTTCCAAATGCAAAACCACACACCTGTTATCAACCCCAGACCTTTTAACTATTTCATTGATTAGATTAGAGGTTAACGAGGGAGACGCCTTCAGAGTTAATTGCAGCCCTTAGAGTCCCTTGTCCAATTACTTTTGGTCCCTTGAAAAAGAGGAGGCTATGCATTACAGAGCTATGATTCCTAAATCCTTTCTCCGATTTGGATGTGAAAACTCTCATATTGCAGCTGGGAGTGTGCACTTTCAGCCCATATTATATATATAATTGTATTTCTGAACATGTTTTTGTAAAAAGCTAAAATAACAAAACTTGTGTCACTGTCCAAATATTTCTGGACCTAACTGTATATATATACAGTGCCTACAAGTAGTATTCAACCCCCTGCAGATTTAGCAGGTTTACACATTCGGAATTAACTTGGCATTGTGACATTTGGACTGTAGATCAGCCTGGAAGTGTGAAATGCACTGCAGCAAAAAAGAATGTTATTTCTTTTTTTATTTTTTTTTTAAATTGTGAAAAGTTTATTCAGAGGGTCATTTATTATTCAACTCCTCAAACCACAAGAATTCTTTTTGGTTCCCCTAAAGTATTAAGCAGTATTTCAGGCACAAAGAACAATGAGCTTCACATGTTGGGATTAATTATCTCTTTTTCCAGCCTTTTCTGACTAATTAAGACCCTCCCCAAACTTGTGAACAGCACTCATACTTGGTCAACATGGGAAAGACAAAGGAGCATTCCAAGGCCATCAGAGACAAGATCGTGGAAGGTCACAAGGCTGGCAAGGGGTACAAAACCCTTTCCAAGAAGTTGGGCCTACCTGTCTCCACTGTTGGGAGCATCATCCGGAATTGGAAGGCTTATGGAACTACTGTTAGCCTTCCACGGCTTGGACAGCCTTTGAAAGTTTCAACCCGTGCCGAGGCCAGGCTTGTCCGAAGAGTCAAGGCTAACCCAAGGACAACAAGGAAGGATCTCCGGGAAGATCTCATGGCAGTGGGGACATTGGTTTCAGTCAATACCATAAGTAACATACTCCACTGCAATGGTCTCCGTTCCAGACGAGCCCGTAAGGTACCTTTACTTTCAAAGCATCATGTCAAGGCTCGTCTACAGTTTGCTCATGATCACTTGGAGGACTCTGAGACAGACTGGTTCAAGGTTCTCTGGTCTGATGAGACCAAGATCGAGATCTTTGGTGCCAACTACACACGTGACGTTTGGAGACTGGATGGCACTGCATACAGTTAGGTCCAGAAATATTTGGACAGTGACACAAGTTTTGTTATTTTAGCTGTTTACAAAAACATGTTCAGAAATACAATTATATATATATAATATGGGCTGAAAGTGCATACTCCCAGCTGCAATATGAGAGTTTTCACATCCAAATTAGAGAAAGGGTTTAGGAATCATAGCTCTGTAATGCATAGCCTCCTCATTTTAAAGGGACCAAAAGTAATTGGACAAGGGACTCTAAGGGCTGCAATTAACTCTGAAGGCGTCTCCCTTGTTAACCTGTAATCAATGAAGTAGTTAAAAGGTCTGGGGTTGATTACAGGTGTGTGGCTTTGCATTTGGAAGCTGTTGCTGTGACCAGACAACATGTGGTCTAAGGAACTCTCAATTGAGGTGAAGCAGAACATCCTGAGGCTGAAAAAAAAGAAAAAATCCATCAGAGAGATAGCAGACATGCTTGGAGCAGCAAAATCAACAGTCGGGTACATTCTGAGAAAAAAGGAATTGACTGGTGAGCTTGGGAACTCAAAAAGGCCTGTGCGTCCACGGATGACAACAGTGGTAGATGATCGCCGCATACTTTCTTTGGTGAAGAAAAACCCGTTCACAACATCAACTGAAGTCCAGAACACTCTCAGTGAAGTAGGTGTATCTGTCTCTAAGTCAACAGTAAAGAGAAGACTCCATGAAAGTAAATACAAAGGGTTCACATCTAGATGCAAACCATTCATCAATTCCAAAAATAGACAGGCCAGAGTTAAATTTGCTGAAAAACACCTCATGAAGCCAGCTCAGTTCTGGAAAAGTATTTTATGGACAGATGAGACAAAGATCAACCTGTACCAGAATGATGGGAAGAAAAAGCTTGGAGAAGAAAGGGAACGGCACATGATCCAAGGCACACCACATCCTCTGTAAAACATGGTGGAGGCAACGTGATGGCATGGGCATGCATGGCTTTCAATGGCACTGGGTCACTTGTGTTTATTGATGACATAACAACAGACAAGAGTAGCCGGATGAATTCTGAAGTGTACCGGGATATACTTTCAGCCCAGATTTAGCCAAATGCCGCAAAGTTGATCGGACGGCGCTTCATAGTACAGATGGACAATGACCCCAAGCATACAGCCAAAGCTACCCAGGAGTTCATGAGTGCAAAAAAGTGGAACATTCTGCAATGGCCAAGTCAATCACCAGATCTTAACCCAATTGAGCATGCATTTCACTTGCTCAAATCCAGACTTAAGACGGAAAGACCCACAAACAAGCAAGACCTGAAGGCTGCGGCTGTAAAGGCCTGGCAAAGCATTAAGAAGGAGGAAACCCAGCGTTTGGTGATGTCCATGGGTTCCAGACTTAAGGCAGTGATTGCCTCCAAAGGATTCTCAACAAAATATTGAAAATAAAAATATTTTGTTTGGGTTTGGTTTATTTGTCCAATTACTTTTGACCTCCTAAAATGTGGAGTGTTTGTAAAGAAATGTGTACAATTCCTACAATTTCTATCAGATATTTTTGTTCAAACCTTCAAATTAAACGTTACAATCTGCACTTGAATTCTGTTGTAGAGGTTTCATTTCAAATCCAATGTGGTGGCATGCAGAGCCCAACTCGCGAAAATTGTGTCACTGTCCAAATATTTCTGGACCTAACTGTACGACCCCAAGAATACCATCCCTACAGTCAAGCATGGTGGTGGCAGCATCATGCTGTGGGGCTGTTTGTCAGCCAAGGGGCCTGGCCATCTGGTCCGCATCCATGGGAAGATGGATAGCACGGCCTACCTGGAGATTTTGGCCAAGAACCTCCGCTACTCCATCAAGGATCTTAAGATGGGTCGTCATTTCATCTTTCAACAAGACAACGACCCAAAGCACACAGCCAAGAAAACCAAGGCCTGGTTCAAGAGGGAAAAAATCAAGGTGTTGCAGTGGCCTAGTCAGTCTTCTGACCTTAACCCAATTGAAAACTTGTGGAAGGAGCTCAAGTTTAAAGTCCACATGAGACACCCAAAGAACCTAGATAACTTGGAGAAGATCTGCATGGAGGAGTGGCCCAAGATAACTCCAGAGACCTGTGCCGGCCTGATCAGGTCTTATAAAAGACGATTATTAGCTGTAATTGCAAACAAGGGTTATTCCACAAAATATTAAACCTAGGGGTTGAATAATAATTGACCCACACTTTTATGTTGAAAATTTATTAAAATTTAACTGAGCAACATAACTTGTTGGTTTGTAAGATTTAGGCATCTGTTAATAAATCCTGCTCTTGTTTGAAGTTTGCAGGCTCTAACGTATTTGCATCTTATCAAACCTACTAAATCTGCAGGGGGTTGAATACTACTTGTAGGCACTGTATATATATATATATATATATATATATATATATATATATATATAAAAAATGATATAATGAAAGCTTTCGTAAAGTAAATAAAGAGAAAGAATTGTACAAAGTATAGAGGTTTGTATTAGTTATGTTTATAAGATGTATAGCAAAAAGGATCATGTGACCATTTTCTGACTCTGTACCGTATATTACAACTCCTGCAGCGATTCTGAGTGTCATAGACCAACCTGGATAATAATATGGTATGAATGGAGGTCAATGTTTCAAGGGAAAAAGGGGCTTGATGGATGAAGTAGAGCAAACCTAAATATAGCATTATGACATGTCTGAAGATATCCAGGGCTGACTGTTCATCCCAGAAACTGGCACATGTGGTTGAATCATGGTGTATATGGGTCGCAGATAGAGATGAATGAACCTGTTTGATAAAGATTTGCCAATTTTAATTTCAAAATGCTTTTCTGATAACATGTTATGCTTTTGGATAGGATTGTGGTGCTGCATGATAAATGTGGGAATGTGTTTAATGAGTTGCTGATGTTCCTGCAGCCAATCACAGCGCAGCAAACATACACAAGTGAAGGATCTAAATAGCTATTGCCACTTATTACTGCCTGCTCCCTACTAGCCGGTAAATCACATTTCCAGGTGTTGTTAGCTAGTATTGCCTGCTGTAAATTTGCTAGTGGACTAGGTATAAGGTTGTGGAAGTTCTCATTGCCTGCTCAACATTACACAGTCAGTCACATTTCTACGTATTGTTAGTTAGTACTGCTTGCTGTCAATTTGCTAGTGACCTTGGCAAAAGGTCTTGGCAGTTTTCATTGCCTGCTCAAAATGACACAGTCAACCACATTTTTAGGGATTGTTAGTTAGTACTGCCTTCTGTAATATTGCCAGTGAATTATGTAAAACAATTTTGGAAGTTTTCATTGCCTGCTCAAAAATACACAGTCAGTCACATTTCTAGGTATTGTTAGTACTGCTTGCTGTCAATTTGCTAGTGAACTTGGCAAAAGGTCTTAGCAGTTTTCATTGCCTGCTAAACGTTACGCAGTCAATCACATTTCTAGGTATTGTTAGCACTGCATGCTGTAAATTTGATAGTGAACTAGCTAAAAAGGTCTTGGTACTTTTCATTGTCTGCTCAAAATTATGCAGTGAACCACATTGAACCTAACATGTTAGGCTACACGTTGAACTAGATGGACTTAGAGTCTCCCTTCAACCTTAAAAACTATGAAACTATGAAACATTAAAAGTTATTGGTACTTTTTAGTGCCTTCACAAAATTGCCAACTTAGACAGGAAATAATTAATTTATCTTTTGTATCAGGTGTTTGACAGGTGTTTCGGTATAGGGTTGTGAAACATCTGTTTGAAAAGGGAGGGGTACATCAACCATGAGTGGTAAATCATGACGAGGTTGTGGTGAAAGGGTGAATAGGCAGGGTGTTGTAGGTGTATGTTTGAAAAGTTCTGTTAGTCAAAGCTCTAGTGAGCAAACACTGGATCATCCTATCCCAAGGGAAATGGGAACAAATTCTGTTACTGGACAGCCTACTGTACTAAATTTCTTTGGCACATGCACATTATTTTAACTTCCAAATGTGGGTAATAAACAGTATGTGATATAGTGCATGGAAAACACTGCATCAAGTAGCCTCTCCTCCTCTTCCTGCAACTCAACATCACAAAATGTTAATTCCTCAGAGGTACCATCCCAATTACACTTGTTTCCCCCGTGTCACAAATCTCTAACCAGCAAACTGACTGTGGAGAACCACACATGGGCGAATTTGCAGAGCTGTTCATACATTTAATCCCATGGGCCTTAGAGGTTAGCTCCAAAGATTCCCAGACCCAAGAGGAGGAAAACATCTGCACCGATGCAAAAAAAAATTGTCAGCTGGATCCTGGCCCGGAAGTAGTAGGGTTCAAGCAGGATCCCGACCCTCGTCAACTGACATTAACCCCTGGGAGTGGAGATGATGAAGATGAGACTCAGATACCTGAGGCGCACATGAAGGGTTATGTGATGTCAGGTCAGGAAGAGGTGGAGTGAGACAACATAGAGCCTGACAATGAAGTTGTAGATCCCACTTGGTGTAAACCCAGAGGCATGCAGCTGTGTAGCTCAGCTGATGAGGAGGAGGAGGGGTTGGAGGAAGCTAAGGAGGTTACGGTGGCAATTCTCATACAAACACGTGATGCAACCAAGAGAAGCACTGCATCGTCAGCCACAACTCTGGCTGAGACCAGCAGTGGTTGCAGATCTGCAGTTTGTAGGAAGGGTTGCCTAGCCTGCACCTCTTTTGAGACTGCAGAAGATGACCCAGCTTTCGTTATCTGCCACCATTGTAAACAACGACTCAGTAGAGGAAAAAAATAAACTAATCTGACTAATACATGCATGAACCGGCACATATGCACGTAACATGCTTTACTGTGAGAAACTTATCTACATGACTAAGACTGTGTAATACGGTCGAAACGTGTCGCTAGTCATTCTTCCCCTGCCCAGGGGCTGTCTGTACCTACCTCTACATTTGTGCACATGGAATAAACCATATGGAAATTTATATTGAAGAGTGCCTTCTTTCCTGCGCTGGACTTCATCTCACATGCTTGCAGCTGCCCGGCCAATTGTCCGTGCTGCAGAGAGAGGGCCTGGAGACTTGGAGTGGGTGAGCTGAATTCTTTTGTCATTCATTATCGGGCCTACCTAACCACAGGACACCAAGTCAAGCGCATCTGATATTTCTTCCTTCTCTTGCGTCACCGTCGAAACTATTCTCACACAGGTCTCCGACCGCTTAACATCCACTTGTTTACTCACTATATTAGGGGTGAGTGAGAGCCTGTCAGTTGTTACTGAAGTGACCATGTCTGATGTTTTTAATTCATGTGAGACACTGAAGACACATCCTGTGTACTGCAAGAACCATACCTCCCTGCTGTGCAAACAAACAAGGGTGAAATGGGGGGTGGCATTGATGCCACTGTCCTGCTGTCTGCCTGAAAAGTTTTTAATCTCAATTCTCCACGATCGGTCTCCAAATTGCCTCTTGTCTGTATTGCCAGGTTTCTGGGACCAAGAGGCCTACACCTGTCAGTCATGCATCTCTTGATTTTTATAAATTAAAATTCCAGCCCAAATCCTGTGCATTGCATGGACCATACTTCCCTGGTGTGCAAACACACTATGGTGGAATTGTGGGGGCCTGGGGGGAGGGCAATTTATGCCATTGTCCTGCTGTCTACCTGAATAGCTTGTAAATATGAAGACCCCAATATGGGTCTCCAAGTTGTGTCTTGTCTGTAGTGCCAGAATTCTAGAAGCAAGAGGATTACGCATGTCATTCATGCATCTCTTGCTTTTTAAAATGAAAATGCCAGGCCACATCATGGAAGCGTCCCACACATGAGCGCTACTTGCTACAATATCTGCAACATGATGTCTGTATTGTTTGTATTAGAAATAGTGCTGAATACTGGCTTGCTACTCTGTTAGATACACAGTACAAGAGAAAATTTAGCACGATGCTTCTGCCAGAAACAGGACTCGCGGATGCTGGGGTATCAAAACAAGCTTGTAGATCATCTTAACATGAGTGTGCATTCTAGAATTCCAACCAAGAGAACGTCATGTCAACAAGCAGAAACATTAGCAGCAGCAGTTCAAGTGGCAGAACCAATTTCTGTGAGGTATGGCACACATTTTTAAGACTATCGCATGCACCAGCAGAAAAGAGTAGAAGTCTGACACATAGTGAACGACTGGTGAGGATGATGCAGGAGTATCTAAAGCTCAATATCTATGCCATAAAGGGGCGATTTGAACCTTTTGCATTTTGTTTTTTTAAAAATGGAAGTGTGGTCTGAGCTTGCCAGTTACACTTTGGAAGTTTTGGCCTGCCCGTCAGCCAGCGTTCTCTCAGAACGTGTCTTCAGTACTTCTGGCAGTGTATTGACAGATAAGTGCATCCAGCTGTCCACTGAGAGTGTAGAT
Source organism: Anomaloglossus baeobatrachus (assembly GCF_048569485.1). Taxonomy (NCBI): domain Eukaryota; kingdom Metazoa; phylum Chordata; class Amphibia; order Anura; family Aromobatidae; genus Anomaloglossus; species Anomaloglossus baeobatrachus. Next base: position 207,567,757 of record NC_134354.1, read on the forward strand.
TGCCTAACTTTCATGAAGATAAACAAGTCATGGATGTCCAATGACTTAGCCACCCCACCCCCAGGCTATGCAGACTAGGCGATGGTGTAGTGCAAGGGTTCTGGGAGCAAGAGGCCTATGATTGTTTATCATCTCGCTGTCTCTGGTGAAGGTAGAAATGCTAGTTCACGCCTAGTTACAGGGTCAGTCCCACACGGCCATGTTTCGGCATTGGAGTCTTTGTAGTCTGTGCCAATTGTTGCCACTTTTCCTGTTGCTGAAATGTGAAGACTCTAAATAGGGTCTCCAAACTGTCTTTTGTCTGTAGTGCCAGGGGTATGGAAGCAAGATGCCTATGCCTATTACTCATCTATCTTTTTATTTTTAAAATGAAAATTTAAGGCCACATCCTATGTGTAAGTAAACGCGATCAGGTTTAAATTAATATGCATTGGAGAATGCAGTCACACAGCTGCAAAGTTGTGGTCCAGTATCCAGACTCAGTTTGATTAACAGCTATCTCCACTGAACCTGGAGCCAGGGAAGCACGTGTGCAATAACCGTGTAAACCTGGTGGCGGCACCACGCTTGGGCGACATTACTTGTGCATTGCATGGATCAAGTGCTCAACCTGGTTGTACAGAAATTTCTAGGGCACTATCCTGGCCTGGATGCACTGCTGCAAAAGACATGGTCACTGTGGGCTCACTTTTTAAATGGAAATGCCAACCCTCATAAGGTCACAGGCAAAAAATCCCATAAGTGACCTTCCTATAATAAGGTCAAAGTCCCCTTAAATATTTGATAAGTGATCAAATACAATGCACACCAATTTTTACCAAATAGATTAGAATTTTGTTTTTACTGAATAGTAATTAAAACTACCCATGCAAATAAATAGAAAATTTCAATATATCTTAGTATCTTATACAATAAACAGTTAATAGACCCCAATATTGCAGGTCGACAGCTTCCTATTCAAGTAGATTATTGGGTGTTCTCCAGTGACCAAATGTAAGAGAACCACTTCTAGCCCATCATCTGAAGCATCTGTCTGGACCACAAATTCCTTGTTTAAGCTGGGTGCCACCAAGGCCGGCTGTTTGCATAGGGTTATTTTCAACCCTTGACAAGCTGTCAGTACCTCTGAATACCACTTCGGCATAGCTGTCTTTGCACCCTTAAGGAGGTTGGTCAGGGGTGTGGCAATCATGGTAAAGTTCAGTATGAACCTTCTGTAGTACCCGATGATTCCAAGAAAAGCTGTTAGCTTCTTCGAGAGTAGTCTTTGCCAATTCTGGGTTGCATCCACTTTATTGATTTGGGGCCTCATTTTGCGTATACCTACTACATATCTGAGGGACTTGGCCATTTCTTTCCCCATGGTACACTTTTTTGAGTTTATTGAAAACCCCACCTTTTTTAGAGCATCAAACACCTCCTGGAACATTCTTAGACGACTTCCCCAATCTAGTTTGAAGATTGCAATGTCATCCAGGTAGATCGCTGCATAAAACTTATGTCAAGCCAGCATCCAGTCAATAGTCCTCTGAAAAGTGGGCAGAGCTCCCTGCAATCTGAATGACATCCTGGTGTATTGGAAGCAACTGTCAGGAGTAGAGAATGCTGTCTTCTACTTGGCGTCTTGTGACATGGGGATTTGCCAATATCCTTTTGTCAAGTCCAAGGTGGTAATATACCTTGCCAGCCTACGCCTCTCAATCAATTGATCAAAAGGAGGCATCGTATACACGTCAAACTAGGAGACCTCATTCAACTTCTGATAGTCATTGCAGAATCTCCATTCCCATCAGTTTTCAGCCCTAGGACAATCAGGCTTGACCAACCGCACTTAAGACTGCTTTACACCCTACAATTAATCGTGCGATCGCATTTGCGATCGCACCCGCCCCCATCGTTTGTGCGGCACGGGCAATTTCTTGCCCATGTCGCACAAAGTCGGTAACCCCTGTCACACGCAATTACCTCCCGACGACCTTGCTGTGGGTGGCAAACATCCACTTCCTGAAGGGGAAGGGACATTCGGCGTCACAGCGACGTCACACAGCGGCCAGCCAATAGAAGCGGAGGGGCGGAGATGAGCGGGACGTAAACATCCCGCCCACCTTCTTCCTTCCACATTGGCGGCGGCCGCAGGTAAGCTGCAGTTCATCGTTCCCGGGGTGTCACATGGAGCGATGTGTGGTGCCTCCGGAACAATGAACAACAGGACACTCGACTTTTAGAAAATAAGCAACGGGTCAGCGGTGAACGAGAAGGTGAGTATTTCTGCTCGTTCATAGCTGTCACACGCTACGATATCACTAACGATGCTGGATATGCATCACTTATGACTAGAGTTGAGCGATGTTCGAGGTTCGCCGATTTCATGTTCGAGTGATTTTGGGGGTGCTTGAGATCGAACTCGAACTCAAGCTTTTTGCTAAAAGCTCGACAGCTCGAGTTACGTTCTAGAACGGTTCAATCAGCAAAAAGCCTAGATAGTTACTAGCTGTAACTGTAGCTGTGTGAGTCACTCTGTGATTCCCCCTATTATCAAATTTCAGCGTATAGTGTACGGGGGCGGCGCGTTTGGATCAGTGTTGCTGGGATAATGGCCATTTTTTTTTTTTTTTCCTAAGCGCGCGTGCAGTGGGGCTGGCCAGCATGTCAGCCAATCACAGACACACACAGCTAAGTGGTCTTTTTTGCCAGACAAACAAGGGCATGTGTCATAGGCTGTGAATGTCACATGTCCTTGCATTATAAATACAGCCATTTTCCCTCAAGACGCCATTATCTGCTTTCTGCGTGTAGGTGACAGTCACCACTCACGCAGCTCCTGTCGCCGCTCAGGCTGTGTACGCTATACACACAGCGCTCTACAGATTAGGGACAGAAGTTTATTTCAGCCCTTTTCAGGGCTGATTTCCTCGGGCTCAGAGCCATAGGTGACAGGCAGGTCCGTGGAAACGCTGTATACAGCTTCAGATAACAGCGTCTGTGTACCTAAGCTCAGGGAATTCCTTGCTGCATCTCACCATTAGGAGGGATAGAAAGTGAGTCTTTCTTTCCTGTCCACTGACCCAGAGAACCCGGCCACTGTACCCACCTGCCCACTTTTGCCACGCTATTTTTTATAGCAAAAAGTGCTGAAACTTAGTGGCATCCAAAAAGTGGCTGCTATACTCCATTGTTGTCCCACTGGTGCCAAGCAATTTCCAGCACTTCTGCATTCAACCCTCATGAACATTTTGCTACGCTATTTTTATAGCAAACAGTGCTGAAACTTAGTGGCATCCAAAAAGTGGCTGCTATACTCCATTGTTTTCCGACTGGTGCCAAGCAATTTCCAGCACTTCTGCATTCTACCCTCATGCACATTTTGCTACGCTATTTTTATAGCAAACAGTGCTGAAAATTAGTGGCATCCACAAAGTGTCTGCTATACTAATTTTGTGTCTCACTTGTGCCAAGCAAGTCTCATCTCCTCTGCATTCTACCCTCATGCACATTTTGCTACAATATTTTTATAGCAAACAGTGCTGAAAATTAGTGGCATCCACAAAGTGTCTGCTAAACTAATTTAGTGTCACACTGGTGCCAAGCAAGTCCCAGCAACTCTGCATTCAACCCTCATGCACATTTTGCTACGCTATTTTTATAGCAAACAGTGCTGAAAATTAGTGGCACAAAGTGTCTGCTATACTAATTTTGTGTCCCACTGGTGACAAGCAAGTTCCAGCACCTCTGCATTCAACCCTCATGCACCTTTTTGCTGCACTATTTTTATAGCAAACAGTGCTGAAAATTAGTGGCATCCACAAAGTGTCTGCTATACTAATTTTGTCTCCCACTTGTGCCAACCAAGTCCCACCACCTCTGCATTCAACCCTCATGCACATTTTGCTACGATATTTTTATAGCAAACAGTGCTGAACATAAGTGGCATCCACAAAGTATCTGCTATACAAATTTTGTGTCCCACTTGTGCCAAGCAAGTCCCAGCACCTCTGCATTCAACCCTCATGCACATTTTGCTACGCTATTTTTTATAGCAAATAGTGCTGAAAATTAGTGGCATCCACAAAGTGTCTGCTATACTAATTTTGTGTCCCACTGGTGCCAAGCAAGTCCCAGCACCTCTGAATTCAACCCTCATGCACATTTTGCTACGCTATTCTTATAGTAAACAGTGCTGCCAGTTTTAGGGCCATAGTTGCATTGTCAGGGATAGTCAGTGTTGGTTCTTCAGCTGTCAATAAAGCTAGACCACCTCTGCAATCTACACCACCTCTCAATTTTTGCTGCCACATTTTAAGTGGCTAATCTTGTCGCTCACAAAATGAGTGGCAAATGGACAGATGCTGGTGGAAAGGGGAACAGGCGTGTTGTAAAAGGAAAAAAGTTTGTGTCCGTGGGGAAGGTGGCAAAGCTACATTAACATCTGCTGAAGATAAGCCATTTTCCAGCAAAAGTAAGATGTCTACTACTTTCCGTGGACAATCTGATGTACTCCCTTTTTTAAAGACCCGAACAACTGTAAGAAAGGTAGATGATGCACAAAAAAAAACATGCTTGAATGGATCTCAAGTTCTCCAACAAGTGCCCTCTCCTCCACCTCAACTACCACATAAAAAACCCAGTCCTCTGAGTTGTCATCCCAATCACACTTGCTTTCTCTCAGCTCTCAAGTCTCCACCCGCACTGCACAGTGTGGTGTAACAGAAATGACTGAGTCTGCAGAGCTGTTCAGTCACACTATATCCTAGGAATCAGAGGTCTGGGTCTGCTCCCAAGCTACAGTGAGTAAAGACCAGGAAATGGTCTGCAGTGATGCCCAGAAGCTTTGTGACTCAGATTCAGGCCCTGATGACCAAGTTTATGAGCATAATGTAGACCCTCATTCCCAAACTGTAACACCTGTTGGTTGAGACAATGAGGAACATACTGATGACGATGAGACGCACATACCAGATTGGGATGACAACTTAAATATTCGGTCAGGGCAGGAAGAGGTTAGGTCTGAGGGCGAGGGGAGTGCAAACACAATGCTTGATGATGAAGTTCTAGATCCCACTTACTGTCAACCCACAGTCAGGCACTTGAGAAGGTCAACAAAGGAGGTTGAGGAGGATGCAACTGACGACGAAGTTACCTTGTGCCTTCCTGGACAGAGTCGGAGTACTGGTAGCACGTCAGCAACTGCATCCTCAGCCACCACTCTGCCTCTGAGCACAAGTCGGGGTGGCTCTGCAGGTCGCATGTCCTCTAAGCCTTGCCTAGCCTGGTCCTTTTTTGACCTTGCAAAGGATCTCCCAAATCATGTGATCTGTAAAATTTGTTGGGAATCTATAAGTAGAGGGCAAAATCTCACCAGTTTGACAACTTCTTCCATGAATCGTCACATGAATACCAAGCATAATTCCCAGTGGGAAGCTCACTGTGCCGCAATGCGGCCTAGCATAGCGGGCCAACCACCGCCTGCTCCTTCCAGTGCATCCGCGCTTTCTTCATCTTCTATGACTGTGGGGACAGCTGTCACACCAGGTTTTCCACGCACACCTTCCACCACTGTAACCGTAACAGACAGTTTGCTTGGTACGTCGTCAGTTGGTTTGGAAGGGGAAACAAGTGCGGGTGTACAGCTCTCTCAGACATCGATAGCACCAATGTTGGATGAAGGCAACATCATGTCTACTCCTGCACTTTCCTCACAAACCTGCATTTTTCCAGGGACACACTACTCACCACCATCTACACACAGCAGCCAGATCTCTGTCCCTCAGATAAGGACAAATAAAAGGCCATTTCTTCTGACCCATGACAAAGCTAAGAGGTTGACTCTATCCCTCTGTAAGCTCTTGGCTACCAAAATGCTGTCTTTTCGCCTGGTGGACACACAGGATTTTCGAGACCTTATGTCCATCGCTGTGCCCCAGTACCCGATGCCCAGTCGCCACTACTTCTCTAAGAAATGTGTGCCCGCGCTACACCAGCATGTCGCACACAACATCACCGCTTCCTTGAGAAACTCTGTGTGTGAACGGGTGTATTTCACCACCGATACTTGGACCAGTAAGCATGGACAGGGGCGTTACATGTCGCTGACTGGGCACTGGGTAACTATGGTGATAGATGGAGAAGGGTCTGCTGAACAAGTTTTGTCGTCCCCACGACTTGTGCGTCAATGCTCTGTATGTATAAGTTCCTCCAATGCTTCTGCCTCCTCAACCTCGTCTGGGTCCTCCACCTCCGCCCCAAACCTGCCTGGTCAGGCCACCAGCGTTGTAACTGCGCACAAGGAATCACGCACACCTCCTTACTATGTTGGCAGCAGAGCGCAACGGCATCAGGCGGTCTTTAGCTTGAAATGTCTTGGAAATAAGAGTCACACAGTGGCTGAGTTGTGGTCAGCTCTGCTGTCCGAGTTTCATAAATGGTTGTCTCCACTCAACCTGCAGCCAGGTAAGGCCGTGTGCGACAATGCTGCAAACCTGGGTGCGGCCCTTCGCCTGGGCAAGGTGACACATGTGCCTTGTATGGCTCACGTGTTGAACCTTGTTGTCCAGCAATTTTTAACACACTATCCCGGCCTAGATGGCCTTCTGCACAGGGCACGAAAACTGTCTGCTCAGTTCCGCCGTTCAACCGCCACAGCTGAGCGACTTGCATCGCTCCAGAAGTCTTTCGGCCTGCCGGTTCATCGTCTGAAATGCGATGTGCCGACACGCTGAAATTCGACTCTACACGTGTTACAGCGACTGTGGCAGCACCGCCGAGCACTGGTGCTATACGTCATGACGTATAGCCTGGGCCAACGAGATGCTGAGGTGGAGCAGATCGCCCTGATGGAGTGGTCTCAGATCAAGGACTCATGCACCCTTCTGCACAGTTTCGACATGGCGACGAATATGTTTAGCGCTGACAATGCAATTAACAGCATGAAAATTCCAGTCATTTTCATGCTGGAGCACACGCTAAACACTATTTGGAGTCAGGGGGTGGTTAAACAGGAAGGGGAGGAAGTATATGAGGATTCATATGCGCAAGGGATAACAACATCACCAAGGTCCAGATGTTCATCATCACCAAGGTGGCAGGCCTGGGATGATGGGGCAGAGGGACTAACAAGGGCGCATGGTAGCAAGCAAAATGTTGAGGAAGGTGCAGGAGAACATGAAGAAATGGTGGACGAACTGTCCATGGACATGGAAGATTCAGCAAATGAGGGAGACCTTGGTCACATTTCAGTTGAAAGAGGTTAGGGGGAGATGTCAGAGGAAGAAAGAACGGTTAGCACCTCTATGCCACAAACACTGCAAGGTCTTGGTCCGCATGGATTCGCAAGACATATGAGTGTTTTCTTGCTGCACTACCTACAACATGACCCACGGATTGTCAAAATTAGAAGTGATGATAACTACTTGGTTGCCACACTATTAGAACCCCGGTACAAGTACAAATTTTGTGAAATAATTCCAGCCATAGAAAGGGACGCACGTATGCAGGAGTATCAGCAGAAGCTGTTACTCAATCTTAGCTCAGCTTTTCCACCAAACACCAGTGGTGAAGGGAGTGAATCTTCCAGTTGTAACTTGACAAACATGACATGGTCTCATCATCAACAGTCTATCTGTACCAGCAGCACCATATCTGTTGCTGGTAACAGCAATTTTATTGAATCGTTTCATAATTTTTTTAGACCATCCTTTGCAAGGCCAACAGAGACAAGAAGTCTGACACACAGTCAACGGCTGCAGAGGATGATACAGGAGTATCTCCAAATGAACAACGACGCCATGACTTTGCAACTGGAGCCTTGCTCATTTTGGGCTTCAAATCTTGAAAAATGGCCTGAGCTCGCCACTTACGCCTTGGAGATCTTGTCATGTCCAGCTGCCAGCGTTGTCTCTGAATGTGTCTTCAGTGCTGCTGGCTGTGTGCTGACAGATAAGCGCACGCGTCTGTCCAGTGACAATGTGGACAGACTAATGTTCATCAAGATGAACAAGTCATGGATCCGCAAGGACTTTACTACCCCTGTGTCATCCTGGGGAGAGTAAAGGCTTGTGGATTTGGAATGTGCTTGATGCAAATGTACCTGTCAAGTTTGCAACTGGGGCACAAGTGACGCCACTGAAGTGGTGTGTGGCCCAATTTTTGGAAAAAAGGGAGACTCTGCTTTGAGTCCGCTTGCTGTGTTTTTAAAAATGAAGCCAAGATGACCAAGTCTTGGTTTAGCAAGGACTTTGCTACTTACCCCGATGTCATCCTGGGGACAGTTAAGGCTGGCGTATTTTTGAATGTGCTTGATGCAAATCTACCTGTCAAGTTTGCAACTGGGGCACAAGTGATGCCACTGAAGGGGTGAATACAGCAATCCTGCCACTGTGACCTCTTAACCATCACCTTCAGACTTGGCTATTAGACATGGAGTTTCCACTGGCTTGTCACAGGTTAATAAGATTGACATTGCAAACTGAGTACAGCTTTCTTATTCCAGGTTATTAGACTTTGTTGTTAACCTGTCCAAGTTTGTTTACCACTCCATAAGGGCCCTGCCACTTGGCCAGAGACTTTCTCTTTATAGTTGAGGATCACCAGTATATATTGATGTTGTCGTGCAAACTTGACTCATGGTCCCACTAGATCGATACATGGCATTTTGTTTATAGGGCACCTCTATACTGGTCAACAGTACTAGGGAATTATAAAAGTCAGAAATTGGAGCATTTATTTGACAGGTGAAACAGGACCTGCAATAGTTTACTATCTGTCTTTGACATCCGGTCCAGTAGAACCTCCAAAGGATCCACTCATGTGTTTTATCTACGCCTAGATTACTATCCAAGCTATACAAGTGGGCCATGTCTACGACCCTACACCTAAGGGATCCTGGTACCAACATGTGCTTTATTATTTCTTCTCTCAGCTTGGTTACCCAGCAAAATAAGGCCCCATTTACCTTAAAATATGGGTACCTGGTGTTGGCCCTCTACACCTGAGCTTCCTTGTTTATGATGGTGATATTTTTAAATACTCCTTTTAGTGTCAAGTCACTAAGTTAGGGTATCCCAAAATTCCCCTCAGTCACCCCTAGCTCAGGGATGTTGTCCTCAAGGGTTGGATTTCCCCAGAGGGGGAGATACAATGACCTGGTTGAAATGGGCACATGGGTGGGAATGACAGGTACAGGGTGAATAAAATGGTGCTCTGACAGTCTCCGGACATCCTTTAATTTGCCATCAAAATTGTGTCCACTTGCAGCCTGGCAACATTTAGACATCCTTCCAGTCATTCCATTCCACTTCAAGCAGTTGGCCACTTGTCTGTGAGAATAACACCCCCTTCTCTAAACATTTGGACAACTGTGATGGAAAATCAACTCAGTTTTTTCTGACTGACCCATTTGCCCATGTATTTGCAGAGTGGAAAGACTTGCATAGGAGTATACTGGTATAATAGTTTTCTGTGTCATTTTTTTTTTTATAACCAGCCAAGGTAAAGAAAATATTTAATTTTTAAGAAAAAAAAAAAGCTTTGTCAGCTTACCAGTGATATATTTCCTAAGTCCAAAACAATACAAGTCCTCAGGTCCGCACGGAACGGGGTAGAGAGCTGCATGTAATCCAAAATCCAGCGGATAGTGTTTGTAGCCACGAACCAAAAAATGTTAAGAATTATAAATGCTTATTTTTCAATCCAAAAAAACTCATAGACATCAGACTTGGCATGTTTAAGGAGCTAAAGAGTATAAAAGTGTCCTGGCACTAATATATATATATATATATATATATATATATATATATATATATATATATATATATATATGAGACAAAAAAGATCAGTCGCGCACTGTGAAAAAACCAAAATAAATTCTACCTTATAACATAAATGGAGGTATTTGGAATATTATAATGGCCATTGTAATACCAGCCCCGCGCCCCTTCACGGCACCTTCCTTTTTCCTTTGCTGGGTCCTACACTACGCTGCATCTCCTCTGGGTTTTAAAAACCTACAAGATCAGTTGTGAACAAAAAGGAGGCTAATGAAGCAGCATGGGGCTGGAGTGCAAATCCAGCAAACAGAGACCACTCCCTGTTATTTGCATTATACAATAGAAAAAAACAGAATGAAACAGGGGTTCCCTTGCTGGTTTCCCACGCTGGTACTAACCTGAGTTCAAACCGTACTGGCAGCACCTTTACAATGTGAACAGGTGCGTATCTGGATGGTGTATAAATATGAGACAAAAAAGATCAGTCGCACACTGGGAAAAAACCTAAATAAATTCTACCTTATAACATAAATGGAGGTATTTGGAATATTATAATGGCCATTGTAATATGTATATATATATATATATATATATATATATATATATATATATATATATATATAATTAACAGTAAAGACCAAAAGTTTGGACACACCTTCTCATCTCTAGAGCAACATAAATGGAGGTATTTGGAATGTTATAATGGCCATTGTAATATGTATATATATATATATATATATATATATATATATATATATATATATATATATATATATATACAGTACAGATCAAAAGTTTGGATACACCTTCTCATCTCTAGAACAACTGTTAAGAGGAGACTTTGTGCAGCAGGCCTTTGTGGTAAATAAACTGCTAGGAAACCACTGCTAAGGACAGGCAACAAGCAGAAGAAACCTGTTCGGGCTAAAGAACACAAGGAATGGACATTAGACCAGTGTAAATCTGTGCTTTGGTCTGATGAGTCCAAATTTGAGATCTTTGGATATAACAACCGTGTCTTTGTAGAAAAGGTGAACGGATGGACTCTACATGGCTGGTTCCCACCGTGAAGCATGGAGGAAGAGGTGTGATTGTGTGGGGGTGCTTTGCTGGTGACACTGTTGGGGATTTATTCAAAATTGAAGGCATACAGAACCAGCATGGCTACCACAGTATCTTGCAGCGGTATAATATTCCATCAGGTTTGCGTTTAGTTGGACCTTCATTTATTTTTCAGCAGGACAAGGACCCTAAACACACCTCCAGGCTGTGTACGGGCTATGTGGCCAAGAAGGAGAGTGATGGGGTGCTACACCAGATGACCTGGTCTCCACAGTCACCAGACCTGAACCTAATCAAGATGGTTTGGGGTGAGCTGGACCGCAGAGTGAAGGCAAAAGGGCCAACAAGTGCTAAGCATCTCTGGGAACTCCTTCAAGACTGTTGGAAAACCATTTCCGGTGACTATCTCTTGAAGCTCATCAAGAGAATGCCAAGAGTGTGCAAAGCAGTAATAAAAGCAAAAGGTGGCTACTTTTAGGGACCTAGAATTTAAGACATATTTTTAGTTGTTTCACACTTTTTTAAGTATTTCATTCCACATGTGTTAATTCATAGTTTTGATGCCTTCAACGTGAATCTATAATTTTCAGAGTCTTGTAAATAATGAAAACTCTTTTAATGAGGTGTGTCCAAACCTTTGGTCTTTTGTTCACCAGCTGATCTTGTAGGTTTTTAAAACCCAGAAAAGATGCAGTGTGGTGTAGGGCCCAGCAAAGGAGGTTGCCGTGAAGGGGCACCATTTGACAGCAAAATTATTTGGAATCATTAGCGGATACCATGTCACGTTTGGAGACCCCCCTATGGTGCCTAAACAGTGGAGCTCCCCCACAAATTACCCCATTTTGGAACTAGACCCCTCAAGGAATTTATCTAGATGTTTAGTGAGCCCCTTGTACCTCCGGGGGCTCCAGAGAAGTTGATCACGTTGAACCGTGAAAATTATATTTTTTTTTTTACCACAAAATTTTTGCTTTAACCAGGTAGCTTTATTTTTTTTACAATGTTTCCAGGAAAAACTGCACTATAAAACGTATTGTTCAATTTTTCCTGAGTATGCAGATACCTCATATGTGGTGGAAGGTAATTGTTTGGGCAAATGGCGGGGCTCAGAAGATAAGGAACGCCATTTGACTTTTCAAACAGACATGGTGCACTGATCGGCCGCTGCAGGACGCACGGTCGGAAGAGATACAAAAAGTGTCGGGGATACGGAAAAAAAAAACACGCCAAAAATTTAGCAGGGATGCCGATCCGTTATCTGCATCCCTGATCAGCGCTCGGCGGAATGCACGGACGGATGCGATACAAAAAGCGTAGGGGATACAGGGGAAAAAAATGTCCCGCTGAAAACTGACCACGGATGCAGATACGCTATCTGCATCCCTGATCAGCGCTCGGTGTGACGCACGGACGGATGCGATACAAAAAGCGTCAGGGATACGGGAAAAAAAAAAGTCTCGCCGAAAACTGACCACGAATGCAGATATGTTATCTGCATCCCTGATCAGCGCTCGGCGGGATGCACGGACGGATGAGGTGTAAAAATGGACAGGGGATACAGAAAAAAAAAAAAAATTATACTCACAGTACCCAGAGGATTAGCAGGAGGATCACTGACCAGAAGAACTGCAGGAGGAACAGAAGGCAAGCAAGATGGACAGCTTTACATGAGCAGCAGGCAGGATGTTGGACAGCTCTGCAGAATACCCAGGAAGGACCCAGCGATGGAGGCAGATGTGATCGGGCCAGTGAAGACCTCTGACAACCCGGTGAAGGCAGGTAAAAGGATGTCGGGGGGAGAGCAGAGGGGGAGGGGGAGAGCAGAGGCGGAAGGGGAGAGCAGATGGGGAGGGGGAGAGGGATACCAGATAACAGAGGCAGAAGGAAGCAGAATAGAGATCACGGAAAAGGCAGGCAGATCGCAGCGGGGGGGCAGATCGGGATGTCAGGGGGCAGATCTGGGGGGGGCACGGGCAGGGGCCATCGCGGGAGCGCGCAGGGGCCATCGCAGGAGCGTGCAGGGGCTGCAAGGTGAGCACAATACTCACGTGGAGCAGGAGCAGGAGCGGTGACATCAGCGGCAGCGGCGGCAGCGGCGGTGGCGCGGTACCACAAGTACCAGCCAATGCACGCTGCAGACATGTTGGGGGAGGGCTCGCAGACCAGCACAGGCCTGGGGAGAGCGGCCACCTGCAGATCAGACTGCCCCACTGCACACCGATTGGAGCGATTGCGCGTCAGAGCACGATCACTCCAATCAGTGCTGCAGGGGCTGGGGGCGACATGTTAGAGCTCCAGCTATGATCTGCAGCACCTCATAGCCGTATCTCACAGTATCGCACTAATTTAGGCATTATTTTTGCCGAAATCAGTGCGAACGATGTGGTTGGCGGTTCAGATTTGAACGATGCCACCACCCCCCCGGGGTCAAGCAAAGGTCCCCTGCTGTAAGAAACAGCAGAGGATATCATTTGAAAGCTGTTGCTATGGCCACGGCAATAAAATGAACTTTAGGCAGTAAAGTTACGTCCCTGGTCGCTAAGTCACGTTAAAATAGGACGTAATTTTACTGCCCGCAGTCGTGAAGGGGTTAATAATGGCAATGCTTCATATTCAGGAGCTGCCAAACACTTTATAACTGTACATAGGAGAAAGCTGGATAGCTTCTCTTTTTTTACTTTTTTTTTTTCTCACTCCGATGTGTTCAGTCACACAGTTCATTGCAATGAGATTAAATATGACTTGATCTATTTCATTACTGAAATATTATTAATGGTACTTTATATGAGATACTCTATACTACAGTTTTTCACAATCCCTTCCCCCTTCCTTTTGTCCAATCCTACTTTTTGTTTTTAGTGTGGGATTTTTAATCATGTGTTACTAATTGTCTCTAACTATATTGTTGATCTTTGCCTATAAATGTCTAGAGCTCACTAAAAATGTTAGCCTATGATTAAGGACGCTCTTATGCATTGGAAAGGCATCAGGGTCTTCTAAATATGGATGGACTTTTTTAATACCATGTGAAAATGAAGAAAATAAATTATTTTACGTTGGATGTGCCGATATTTTTTTCTCCTATTCAAACCAAATGGGAAGTTGACTCAATCTTTGAATTGTGTGTGTGTGCACACTAAACATAGAGAATAAAGAGAGGACTTGAGAACCAAAATTTTGAAAACGATCAATAATCTCAAGGTTACAAAAAGGCCCCAAGTGTGTCACGAGTGACAGACAGTAATGTGGTTTATAGCCATCGAAGGTTACAGTGTCTAGCTGAACAGAATGCTCCCTGACTTTCCATTGTTCCTGCTGTCAGTATTCATTAGTATATTTAGCTTTCCTGCTGAATTCCTCTCTCTCCCTCTTGGACTGACCAAGAGCTTGACATCCATCCAGCTGTTGATTATCAGTATTCCCTTGGTGTTTAAATACCTCTTCCTTCTTTTGGACTCAGCTGGTGATATTTTCAGTCCCTTCAAGCCGAGGTTGCAAGAAAGTGGTTTGTATGCCTCTGTGGAATTGTTGCTGAAAGCTCTACTGAACTCCAACCTGAGTCATCTAACAATAAGTAGTTCATGAGTTTCCCCCTGTGTCCCCCTTGTGTCTTCTATAGTTGTTTATTGGGATAGACGATGAGCTCATTCCATCCGTTCCCTATTTAGGAACCATCATTAGTGATACCTAGGGATAGGTATCTTGCTTGGTGCATATGTGCGGAACTTATCTAGGGTGGTGAGGAACCAAAGAGACCAGAAGTAGGTTTGGTCAGGGGTCCCCTTCTTCCTTTTCCCTAGAAACAGGGTTTCCCTTCCCTTTTGTTGTGTGCTTAGTCCTTCCCCAAACCTAGTATGACACAAGCCCATCTCCAGATTTCTTAATGTCCCTTTGTCCACCGTGCAACATAAACAAGAAACTTACAACCCAAGACACTGTGTCTAATCTACATGAACTGATGCATTAGAGAAAAATTGATGAAAAGTTGCAACGCTGATAAATATCCCTAATCAAGTTCCAAAGAAATTCAGGCTGCCCTGTAGGCTCAGGCTGCATTGGTATTTGCACGAACTATACATCAACAAATGAATTAATGAATGAATTAATTAAATTAAAGACTATGACAGTAGTTCCAGGAGGACCCATCTGCTGACACAAAGACATAAAAAAAGCTAGACTGCAGTTTGCCAAAGTCTACCTGAGTAAGCCAAAATCCTTTTGGGAAAGTGCCTTGTGGACAGATGCGATGCAGATAGAGCTTTTTGGTAAAGCATTCTACTGTTAACTGAAAATGGAATGAGGCCTACAAAGAAAAAAAACACAGTACCTATAGTAAAATATGGTAGAGGTTTTGGAGTTGTTTTGCTTTATTGGGCACTGGGTACCTTGTCTGTGGGGATAACATTATAAAATTTGAAGATTACCGAAGGATTTTGGGTCACAATGTAGTACCCAGTGTAAATAAAGCTGGGTTTGCGTACTAGGTAATGTGTCTTCTAGCAGGATAATGACCCCAAACATTTTTCAAGAAGCGCGCATGGATGGAAAGAGAGTGCTTGAGATTTCTGAAGTGGCCATTAATGAGTCCAGATCTAAACCCCATTAAACACTTGTAAGTAGACCTTAACATTGCTGTTGGGAAAAGCCACTCTTCACATATAAGAGACCTGGAGCAGTTTTTAAAAGAAGAATTGTACAAAATTCCAGTTGAGAGGTGTAAGCTTGTTGATGGTTATAGGAAAAGATTGAGTGCAGTTATTTATTCCACAAAGTGTGCAATATTAATTTGAGGGTACCTAAAAAAATGTCCACACCTCTTTTGAAGTTTTGTGTGAAATTATGTCCAATTTGCCATTTTTTCTCTCTTCTTGTTGTGTTGTTCCAATACATAGAAAGAAAGTAAACATGCGTATAACAAAACATTGGTAATTGCAATAGTTTTCTGGGAGAAATACTTCATTTTCTAGAGCAATTTTGAAGGGAGCCAACACTACTTTTGGCTATCACCGTATATATATATATAAATATGTATATATATATATATATATATATATATATATATTTATATATTTATGTATATATATAGTTTTATATATATATATATATATATATGTATATATATATATATATATATATGTATATATATATATATATATATATATATATATATATATATATATATATATATATATATATACATGGATATATATATATATATATATATATATATATATATATATATATATATATATACATATACACACTGTGTTCCAAACTATTATGCAAAAAATATTTTTTCATATTTTCCTAAATTAACGTTATGAATTGCAGTCATTGTTATTTTTTAGTCATCTATTATTCGAGTATAATTGAAATGTTTTTGATCAAACTGCCTATGAAAACAGTATATTTTTAAAAATAATAAACACTCAAAATGCTTTTAAAATGCATGTTCCAAATTATTATGCACAGCAGAGTTTTCAACCTTTTTATTTTTATTTTGAAAAACAAAATGGTCAATTGTGAAATTATAAGCATTATCATCTTATTACAAAATGAAATCAAACAGTTTTCAAGTCAAAACTTAATTCTAGGTGATGTTACATTTGCACATAGGACCTCTTGTTTGAAAGAAGCTTCTGAACTCTCTCGTCCATTGAATTTGTCAGTTTTTGGATGGTTTGTGCTTCAATTGTTTTGCATGTGGACAGAATACCCTCCCAGAGCTGTTGCTTAGATGTGAACTGCCTCCCACCATCATAGACACTCATTTTGATGATGCTCCAGAGGTTCTCAGTGGGGTTGAGGTCAGGGGAACATGGTGGCCACACCATACGTTTGTTCTCTTTTATGCCCATAGCAGCCAGAGATGCAGATGTGTTATTTTCAGCATGAAACGGTGCATTATCATGCATGAAAATGATCTTTCTGCGGAATGCACGGTTCTTCCTCCTGAACCATGGCAGGAAGTGCTGTTTTAGAAACTCCACATAGATTATGGAGTTCATCTTTACCCCTTCTGGAATCCTACAATCCGACAATCTCTCTCCCCATGATTCCAGCCCAAAACATTACTCCACCTCCTCCTTGTTGGCGCCTTAGCTGTGTTTTCATGGGGTGTCCATCAACCAGCCATCCCACTCCATCCATCTGGACCATCGAGCGTTGCACGGCACTCATCGGTGAACAAAACAGTTTGGAAGTCTGTCTTCATGTATCGTTTGGCCCACTGAAGCCATTTCTGCTTGTGTGCAGTGGATAGAGATGGTCGACAGGATGGCTTACACACAGCTGCAAAGCTCTAAAGGACCCTGCATCTTGTTGTTCGTGGGACGTTGGAGGCACCAGCAGTTTCAAAAACTTGTCTGCTGCTATGACAAGGCATTTTAGCAGCTGACGCAATTGCCTGTTGGAAAGAGTCCTCACACATGTGTGTGCTGTGAATCAGCTACATACTTCTTGATTGTGCGATAATCACGATGAAGTGTCTTGGCACTGTTGATTGTAGTCATGCCTTGACCTAAATACTCCACAATTTGTTGCTTCTCAGCAGCCGAAACATCCTTTTTCTTTCCCATTTTGGCAAAAAATGTAGGCTGATTGATAATGTGGAACAGCCTACTTAAGTAGACTTGCCTTTATTTGGACACACCTTCCAAACTAATTTGCACAGGTATCTGCAATTGCTTTCTTCTTGCCTAATAATTTGGAACACAGTACATATATATATATATATATATATATATATATATATATATATATATATATATATATATAAACAGTACAGACCAAAAGCTTGGTTACACCTTCTCATGACTAGAACAACTGTTAAGAGGAGACTTTGTGCAGCAGGCCTTCATGGTAAAATAGCTGCTAGGAAACCACTGCGAAGGACAGGCAACAAGCAGAAGAGACTTGTTTGGGCTAAAGATCACAAGTAATGGACATTGGACCAGTGGAAATCTGTGCTTTGGTCTGATGAGTCCAAATTTGAGATCTTTGTATCCAACCACCGTGTCTTTGTAGAAAAGGTGAACGGATGGACTCTACATGCCTGGTTCCCACCGTGAAGCATGGAGGAGGAGGTGTGATGGTGTGGGGGTGTTTTGATGGTGACACTGTTGGGGATTTGTTCAAAATTGAAAGCATACAGAACCAGCATGCCTACCACAGCATATTTCAGCGGCATGCTATTTCATCCGGTTTGTGTTTAGTTGGTCCATCATTTATTTTTCAACAGGACAATGACCCCCCAAACACACCTCCAGGCTGTGTAAGGGCTATTTGACTAAGAAGGAGAGTGATGGGGTGCTACGCCAGATGACCTGGTCTCCACAGTCACCAGACCTGAACCCAATCAAGATGGTTTGGGGGTGAGCTGGACCGCAGAGTGAAGGAAAAAGGGCAAACAAGTGCTAAGCATCTCTGGGAACTCCTTCAAGACTGTTGGAAAACCATTTCCGGTTACTACCTCTTGAATCTCAACAAGGGAATGCCAAGAGTGTGCAAAGTAGTAATGAAAGTAAAAGGTGGCTACTTTGAGGAACCTAGAATATAAGACATATTTTCAGTTGTTTCACACTTTTTTAAGTATTTCATTCCACATGTGTTAATTCATAGTTTTGATGCCTTCAGTGTGAATCTACAATTTTCAGGGTCCTGAAAATAAAGAAAACTCTTTGAATGAGAAGGTGTGTCCAAACTTTTGGTCTGTACTGTGTATGGGTATATGTATGGGTCAGTCTTTTTCAAATACACACAAATATATATATATACCCACACATCCTACAAGTGTGTAGAGGTGCCAGCTGAAAAAACATAGCAAATACAAAATGCATACAGCTTCACACAAAATGCCATCAATGTATAAGGGAACTCTGTTACTGCATTACTGTTACGGGGGGCTGTCTGATAATAAAACCTAAAGGAGTAACAGACAGTCAGGGTCCACCGTGCAAAGACTCTGCTGCAGACTATGGCAGAGTGCAATACCTCTGTTAAACTCATAGAGGAATATAATTAGTAAATAAGGCAATTCCTCCCTTACTTGGAGGGTGTGTGGAATGGTCTCTGTTAATAATCACAGAGACAAAGGCAATGTGTGTGAAATGGCACCTACCTAGGTCCGTTCCTCTAGTGGTGCCAGGAAACGGACAGCAGCGTAAGCCGCACAAAGTTCCTACCTGCGTTTGCTCCACTAGTGTGCGAGGACACGAACCACTAGATATGGCACCTGCCTAGGTCCGCTCTTCTAGTGGTGCAAAAGAGACAGACAGCAGCATAAGCCGCACAAAGCTCCTACCTCTGTTCGCTCCCCTAGTGTGCGAGGATACGAACAACTGCCAGACGCAGTATAAGGAACATTACCCTAGCGGCAACGTCCACCTACGAGTAGAATCACAAGGCCCAGCCAGACCATGTGCCTCAGGCACCTGCCTATGTCCACTCCCCTAAGAGGTAAGGATACGGACTGCAGCCGAAGCTGTAAGGTATAAGAACGCTACCCTGCCGGTAGCGCTCACCTAGCATAGACAGAGAGATGCCTAGAGGAACGTGCACAGAGCGTCTACTCTCATGCATGAACCAAGAGGACTGAGCGCCGTGCGGCGTGCGTCAGGGTCTTATATAGACTCTGTGCCTCATCCAAGATGGAGGACACCAGAGCCAATCCGCTGCCAGAACAACAGGAATGACGTCACGCTGGCCTATCACCGAGCAAAGCATTACAAGCACATGGCCAGGGACCAATCGGCATAGAAGGTGTCAGTGATATGTGACCACGTGTCAGCGATGATGTCACCCGCACATGTGCAATGGCTCCAAGATAGGACTTAGGCGGGCTTTGCACACTACGACATCGCAGGCCGATGCTGCGATGCCGAGTGCGATAGTGCCCGCCCCCGTCGCAGCAGCGATATGTGGTGATAGCTGGCGTAGCGAAAGTTATCGCTACGCCAGCTTCACACACACACTCACCTGCCGTGCGACGTCCCTGTGGCCGGCGACCCGCCTCCTTGTTAAGGGGGCGGGTCGTGCGGCGTCACTGCGACGTCACACGGCAGGCGGCCAATCAGAGCGGAGGGGCGGAAATGAGCAGGATGTAAACATCCTGCCCACCTCCTTCCTTCCGCATATCCTACGGAAGCCGCAGTGAGGCCGGTAGGAGACGTTCCTCGCTCCTGCGACTTCACACACAGCGATGTGTGCGGCCGCAGGAGCGAGGAACAACATCGGACCATTGCGTCAGCGTAATTATGAATTACGCCGACGCTGTACCGATGATACGATTACGACGCTTTTGCGCTCGTTAAACGTATCATCCAGCCTTTACACACTGCGATGTCGCATGCGATGCCGGAAGTGCGTCATTTTCAATTTGACCCCACCGACATCGCACCTGCGATGTCGCAGTGTGCAAAGTGCCCCTTAGTCTCCAGCGCTTGCACATGTGCAGTAGCAAGAAATCTGGACATAGTCTCCAGTGCTCGCACATGTGCAGTAGCAAGAAATCTGGACATAGACTCCAGTGCCACAGCAACCGTAACAATTACTGCTATATGAAAAAATGAGATTTTTAGTTTATGAATTGGCCAATGCATGTAAGCCCGGAAAACCAACGGCAAGGTAAATCTCAATATTCCAGGTCCCTAACTAAAATGCCACTATCTAGGTTAAAAACATCCGTGTCTGGGCAGCTAGACTAAAAAATCTAACTTGAAATGCCACTATCTGGACTAGACTCCATGCCTGGGCAGCTAGGACTCCTGGTATAAGGATCATGAACACAGCCTGGTTTATAGGGCAGAGTGCGCAGTCAGAAAAAGACTCACTACAAATATTTGAAAAAGACTGACCCGCACATCCTACAAGTGTGTATAGGTGCCAGCTGAAAAAACATAGCAAATACAAAATACATACAGCTGCACACAAAATGCCATCAATGTATAAGGGAACTCTGGTACTGCATTACTGCTATATGAAAAAATGAGACTTTTAGTTTATGAATTGGCCAATGCATGTAAGCCCGGAAACCAACGGCAAGGTAAATCTCAATATTCCGGGTACCTAACTAGAATGCCTTATGCATATGTATGCATACACACGAATAATTATACAAACATAACATGTATACAAACAATATCTGTGAATTACACTGCCATCAGGTAAAGTGTTAAAAAGAATAAAGGAAATAACATATTAACAAGAAATCAAGAATTCTTTTCTTTTTTTGTGCAATCACTATTTATTTGCTAAATTTGTCAAATGTTTCTTTTCATCTGTCATAAAGGAAGAAATCTCAGCACCAACAGCATGAATTATGAATTGAGGCTTCAGATACAGAGCGCCTTGCTCAGTAGCATGTTGTGAAATGTCAGGTAGTGTGGAGCAACACAGCGAATCTTGAGTCTCTCTGTTCATCTGAAGCTCAGCATATATTACATGTGTATTGACATAGCTGACATTGATCTTGTGTCCACTAGCTTACTTGACTTGTGTCCCCAGCTTCTGCAGTGTAAAACCAATCTGTAGTCAGTAAGACATATTCATTCACTGCTTCCTACTGTTTAAGGAATTTCTAAATGCATCTGAAAGTCTTTCATACCTGATAGAAGTCAAATAACCTGGTTGCCATTCATTAGAGAGTGAATAATTAGCTAGCATGGGTTATATCAAATTGTCCATTAATACTTAGCAAAAATCACACTTTTCAATATAACATTTTCCCTCAGGTTGTGTTTTCTCATGTTACATTTTTCACTGGTGCAATCGTCTTGCAGAGAAAACTTTCTGCTTCATGTTCAAACCTATTGGGAATAGAAATATTTTAACTTTTTTGATTAACCCCTTAAGGACGAAGCCAGATTTGTACTTAATGCCCAGGCCATTTTTTGCAATTTTGACCAGTGTCATTTTATAAGGTTATAACTCTGGAACGCTTCAATGGATCCCGGTGAATCTGAGACTGTTTTTTCGTGACATATTGGGCTTCATGTTAGAGGTAAATTTAGGATGATATTTTTTTATTTTATTTGTGAAAAAAATCTGAAATTTGACAAAAAAATTAAAAATTTTACAAGTTTCAAACTTTTAATTTTTATGCCCATAAACCGGAAAGTTATGTCACACAAAATAGTTAATAAATAACATTTCCCACTTGTCTACTTTAGATCAGCGCAATTTTTGAAACAAAATTTTTTGGGATTAGGAAGTTAGAAGGGTTCAAAGTTCATCAGCAATTTCCCATTTTTTCAACAAAATTTACAAAACCATTTTTTTAGGGACCACATCCCATTTGATGTGACTTTGAGAGGCCTGGGTGACAGAAAATACCCAAAAGTGACACCATTCTAAAACCTGCACCCCTCAAGGTACTCAAAACCACATTCAAGAAGTTTATTAACCCTTCAGGTGCTTCACAGGAACTAAAGTAATATGGAATGAAAAAAAATAAAAATTAACATTTTACCTAAAAATGTTACTTTAGCACTGATTTTCTTACTTTTTCAAGAGGTAACACCAAAAATTGGACCTCACACTTTGTTACCCACTTTCTTATGAGCGTGCTGATACCCCACATGTGGTCAGAAACCTTTGTTTGGGTAAATAGGAGGGCTCGGAATGAAAGGAGCAATATTTGAATTTTGGAAAGCAAAGTTAGCTGAAACAGATTGCGGGCACCATGTTGCTTTTACAGATCCCCTAAGGTACCTAAACAGCAGGAACCCCCCTAAAGTGACCCCATTTTGGAAACTAGACCCCTTAAGGCTTCTATCGAGGGGTATACTGAGCATTTTGGACCCACAGGTACTTCACAGATTTTGATAACGGTACTTTGTCATATTGAAAATTGTAATTTTTTTCTCAAAAATGTTGCTTTAGCATCAATTCTCTCACTTTTTCAAGAGGTAATTCCAAAAATTTGACCCAAATGTTTGTTACCCACTTTTTTATGAGCGTGGTGATACCTCACATGTGGTCTGAAACCTTTGTTTGGACAAATGGGAGGGCTTGGAACGAAAGGAGCAATATTTGAATTTTGGAAAGGAAATTTGGCTGAAAAAGATTGCGGGCACCATGTTGCATTTGGAGGACCCCTAAGGTACATAAACAGCAAAAAACCACCACAAGTGACCCCATATTGGAAACTAGACCTCTCAAGGAATTTATCTAGATGTTTGGTGAGTACCCTGAACCCCCAGGTGCTTCACAGAAGTTTATAACGTTGAGCCATGAAAATAAAAAAATAAAATTTTACCACAAAATTGTTACTTCAACCAGGTAGCTTTTTTTTTCACAAGGGTAACAGGAAAAAAATCACCATGAAATGTATTCTGCAATTTCTCCTGAGTTTGGTGATATCTTATATGTGGTGGAAATCAACTGTTTGGGCACACGGCAGGTCTTGGAAGGGAAGGAGTGCAATTTGACTGAACATTTGGCTGGAATAATTAGTGGACGCTATGTCGCATTTGGAAAGCCCCTAAAGTGCCTAAACAGTGGAGGCCCCCCACAAGTGACCCCATTCTGGAATCAAGAAACCTCAAGGCTTTTATCTAGGTGTATATTGAGCATTTTGAATCCACGAATACTTCACAGAATTTGATAAGCTTAGGTTGCCATATTGAAAATTTTCATTTTTTTCACAAAAATGTTTCTTTAGCATCAAATTTCTTACTTTTTCAAGAGGCAACAACAAAACATGGACCCCACAGGTTGTTATCCAATTTCTTGTGAGCGCAGGGATACCCCATATGTGGCCAAAAACCTCTGTTTGGATATATGGGAGGGCTTGGAATGGAAGGAGCTCCATTTGAATTTTGGAAAAGTTGAAATAAATTGCGCGCACCATGTCACATTAGCAGGGCCTCTTGGGTACCTATACATTAGAAACCCCCCACAAGTGACTCCATTTTGGAAACTGGACCCCTCAAGGATTTTATTCAGGAGTATAGTAAGCATTTTGAATCCACAGGTACTTCACAAAAATGTTGCTGTAGCAACAAATTTCTCGCTTTTAGGCTATGTGGCCATGATCCAGCGACACGGCGTCCAGTATACAGTGTCAGCCTTCCTGCAGAGATGTGAGTGTTGTCCACGGGAGAACGCAGCTGCCCATGCCCACGATTTGGGTTCAGGCTGCTGTGGAGCTCTATGCTACCTGCAGAGAACACTCATCTCCGCAGCATAAATTGACATGCTGAGGCTCGGGAAGCTGCGCCACAGGTCGATTTATGCTGCGGAGAAAAGAAGCACAGTGGGCACAGGATTTCTAAAAATCCTTCAACTGTGCTTCTACTGCACAACGCAGCATTATGGACGCAGGAAAAACACTCTGCACCTAAAACGCTGCAAACCCTGATTGTGGGCACATAGCCTAAAATGCTACAATGGATGAATGGATAGATGTCAAACATATATAACGTCCCACCCCATGCATATTCTAAGCTGGCGCCCTTTAGTGCCTTTCATGTGGCACTAAAAGGTGCCTAGCCTTGTATTTAGCCCAAAAAGAAAAAAAAAATAATTAAAATAAATGACGTGGGGTCCCCCCTATTTTTGATAGCCAGCTAGGGTAAAGCATACAGCTGTAGCCTGCAAACCATAGCTGACAGCTTCACCTTGGCTGGTGATCAATTTGGAGGGCTCCCCAAGCTGTTTTTTTCTTTTTAATTATTTATAAATAAATAATTAAAAAAACAAAACAAACGTAGGGTCCCCCAAATTAGATCACCAGCCAAGGTGAAGCTGACAGCTGGGGTCTGGTATTCTCAGGGTGGGAAGAGCCATGGTTATTGGACTCTTCCCAGCCTAAAAATAGCAGGCCGCAGCCGCCCCAAAAGTGGCTCATCCATTAGATGCGCCAATTCTGGCGCGTCGCCCCAGCTCATCCCGCGCCCTGGTGCGTTGGCAAACGGGGTAATAAATGGGGTTGATACCAGGTGTGTAATGTCACCTGGCATCAAGCCCAGCAATTAGTTATGTCACGGTGTCTATCAGATACCCGACATAACTAATTGACAGTAATAAAAAAAAAAATTGACAACAAAAAAAATTTTATTTGAAAAAACACTCCCCAAAACATTCCCTGATTGACCAATTTATTGAAAAAAAAAAAAAATCCGCTGTAATCCATTTGGACGTCCCACATCGACTCTGGACCTTCTAGAATATGGGGGACATGTTCAGGGAACGTATCCCCCATTTTCTAGGAGGGCAGACCCTCCATTTGAGGAGAGTGGGTGCAAAGAATCTGCACCCACTCTCCCCGGGTCACAGCTGCAGAGTGCGAGCAGCAGCAGCAGCCAGCATCCTGAACACAGGAAGCTGACAGCCGCGCTCTGCACATGTGACCGGCATCTGCTGAGAAGGAGCCGGAGGAGGGAGCCGCGGGGGATCAGAGCTGCGACAGGTATGTATGACACCGGGGAACACTGGGGGGGATAAGGGGGGAACCGGCAGGGCCTAGGGAGCAGGTTTCTGTCGCATGTGTTATGGCACATACGACAGAAACCATAGGAACAGTGTGAATGTGGCCGGCGCGCTGCTGTGCTCGGCGGTGCGCGCGGCCATCTTAGATTTTCGGGAGGGAAGTGGGGGTCGGGGGGGCACTTTGGGGATACCGAGGGGACCGGAGGGAACCGGGAAAAAGATTTATCTCCCTTCTGGCATGTTTGATCATGCCAGATGGGAGATAAATCATTTTTTTACCGGCGCGGTCATTTACTATAACTTGATGATCGGTATACGGTGTATACCGGTCATCACGTGACTGGGGACCGGAAAAACCAGCCCGAATCATGATCTCCAGGGTCTCAGCTACCCCCGGCAGCTGAGACCCTGGAAATTTTGTGACTCTGGGGGGCGCTAGACCCTTTTTTCCGACCGCCGTTAAAAAGCGGCAGAAAGGAAGAAGTACCCTAATTTGTCGCCGTTAAAAGGCGTATCGGCGGTCGTTAAGGGGTTAAATATAGAAGTAAAATAGTTTTTGTAATATTTAATGTACTAACAATAAGACCGAACACAAGATATTCATGTGCATACAAAAAGAGGTTCTAAACCTACTCATTGCATCACTTATAATATGATGCAGGGGATCAGATTATTGTTACACAATCATCATTAAATAAATGGCCCTTGTACTTCGAAACAACTTGATCTTGATTGATAAAACGCTAAACAATAAAAAAATAAAATCAACCTGTGTGAAATGGTGTAGGTTACCCCAGCAGTGCTGGCTTCCGTCCACCAGGATTCTCTGTTGGCAATGTCAAAACAACTCTTCGGTAAATCTTCTGGCGAAGTTAGGTGAATCGAGAGCATGAGGATGTTTAAGAGTGAGCTCCATCTAAATCTAAAGAAAACTCTATCCTGAAGTATCGTGACTGTGCGATAAATCATAGAGGACTGTTCAAGTCTCAGAGACATTTGCCTAAGATGAGTGCATTTTCAGGAATGATTACAGTTGGATGCAGAGTTGAATTCCCCAGAAGATTCCTGGAATGACCTGTGAGGAAGTCCTGAACTGATCATCTTTCCTCCATCTCACCTACACCCTCTACCTGACCTACCTATTACAATAAAAAACATCACGCTCTCCCCAGCACACAAAGTTCGGTGCCTCGGAGTTACCTTTGACTCTGCCTTGTCCTTCATACCACACATCCAATCCCTGACCACCTCCTGCCATCTTCAAGTCAAAAATATTTCCAGAATCCGCCCTTTCCTCAATTTCCAATCTACAAAAATGCTAGTGCATGCCCTCATAATCTCCTGCCTCGACTACTGCAACATCCTCCTCTGTGGCGTCCCTGCTTACACGCTCGCCTCTCTCCAGTCTATCCTTAATTCTGCTGCCCGAATGATCCACCTCTCTCCTCAATACCACCCTGCTTCTCCTCTCTGCAAATTCCTCCATTGGCTCCCAATCTTCCACCGTATCCAATTCAAATTACTAAAACTGACCTACAAAGCCATCCATAATCTATCTCCTCCTTATATCTCTGAACTAATTTCTCACTACTTTCCAAAACGCAATCTCCGATCCTCCCAAGATCTCCTTCTCTCCTCCTCTCTCATTCGCTCCTCACGCAACCGACTTCTCCCGAGCATCCCCAGTCTCCTGGAACTCACTGCCTCAGCATGTCAGACTATCTACTATATTTGCAAACTTCAAACAGAACATGAAAACTCATCTGTTCAGAAACGCCTATAACCTTCAATGACCTCACTGCTTCACCACCACCGTGCGTAGCTGCCGCCCCACCACCATGCGGAGCTGCCACCCCACCACCGTGCGGAGCTGCCGCCCAACCTACACCCCACCTACTGTCTCCTCCCCAAAATCCTATATAATGTAAGCCCGCAAGGGCAGGGCCCTCTTCCCTCTGTACAAGTCTGTCTATTGTAACTTATATATGTATTCTGTTTGTAACCCCCTTCTCATGTACAGCACCATGGAATCAATGGTGCTCTATAAATAAATAATAATAATAATAACTATAATCCACCCCGGGAGTGCCAGACTCATCAACCCTTATTCATTCATCCAGCTAATGGTCAACTGTACTACTGTAATCATTCGTGTGACCAAGTTATGATCAGTAAGTCCTGAGCTCAG
The DNA here is from genome assembly GCF_048569485.1 of Anomaloglossus baeobatrachus. Lineage (NCBI taxonomy): Eukaryota > Metazoa > Chordata > Amphibia > Anura > Aromobatidae > Anomaloglossus > Anomaloglossus baeobatrachus. Next base: position 207,595,198 of record NC_134354.1, read on the forward strand.
GCCCTGCCACAAAGAGCTTTGTGGGTCCGTGTACACAAACCTGTAATTTGGCACCAAGAGGTAGTTAGTTAGGTCTAAAATCTAAGAGGAAACTACTTTGTTTACATGCGTAAAGTGCTAAAAGCAAAAAAGACTTTGTTCACCTCTTCCTTCCTTTGAATATTTATGCTGCACCATTGATGGCCTATCTAGTGTACTATTATACCATTTCAATTCATGCTATTTCTTAATGATTAATTCTTTTGCTACTGCACTAGGCAGAGGACCAAGTTAAGCAAATTGCTGAGTTATTGCCTGAGACATCTCAGATCTGTGTTACTTGTGCAACACAGGAGTCCTGGTCACTTCTGACCAAGTGTGTGTTATATTTTATTTGTGTTATTGTGAGGGACTCATAGAATTTTCCATGACACCCTTAGTAAAGTAAAAGTTCCCTGGCACAGTTTGGCCTCATTCTTTGTCTATAGTCCATTGTATGCTGGGGAGTCAACCCCGGCACTCCTTTTACAACTCTGCGTAGTTGGCAGGATACAGTGATCACCATGGGCAGGAATGTGGAGGGAAACAAACCTTCAACAACAATCACCCCAGGTCAGGTACAGAATCCACCTTTCACAGCCCTGATTTCAGAAGGTTACTTACTAGTTGGGGCTGTCTTGCAGCATTTGACTAAATATGACTGTAAAAATATGACTTTACAAAATTGAACAGAGAGGGTATCCTTAAGATGTGCAATTAGATTCCTTAATTATGAGCAGAGGTAGCATTGAATGACCTGGAAAGTGATGCCAGATAGACAGTGATAGTTTGGCATAAGTCTGAGAGACAATCAAGTAAAAATAAGCACTCTGCTAGACGTAAATCAGGATGGGCATGCCAGGGTGACCCAGATGCACAGTTTCTTTTTAAATTCACCCCAGTGAGAGATCGAATACCTGATGCAGTACTTTAATACCTTGCAAGAAACACTGAACGATGTTCTGAGACTGTGTCATGAGGGCATGGGAGTTTTTCAAGAAAGTCCATAAACTGCTCCAGGATGACTTAATCACCGGTTCAGTAATTAACTCCTAAGGAGAAAGTTGGAAGAGATTACGCAAACCACAGATGACCAGACGTTTATTAATATATACCTTGCTGCCATAGAGAGAGAGGAGGAGTCAATGCCTGTGATTGAGAAAACCATGAATAGTGCTCGAGGGACCAGAAGCAGGATAGGGTCAAAAAAGGAATAGACTCTAAAGGACACAGTTCAAGCTCTGAGAACAGAATTGAAATATTTACAACTAGAGGTATACCAGAAACAAAGAAGATCGTCTTCACCCCCAGAAACTTAAACTTCAGCTTGACTTTCAAAACCAGCTCCGCTCCCTTGTACTGACCCACCTGTCCCATATCAAATGCAGAGTTGGAATAGACAACCTCTCTTCTGGAATTAAAAATGATTCAGCCACATTGCGAGAGATTGGAACAGTATACCTGATGCAGAGAAAACAGTGCCAGCTTTAAACTACTCACCTCTGCAGTAGACAGGCGACCGGCAGTGGTCTATGGTTTACATAGCCCTCAAAGAGGAGAGCATGATCTGTATTCCTACAGTCTGATGTTGGAAGTTCAAAGGATGGATGGTGAGACACTTGGTGGATATTGAACCTGAATACACCATCATGTTTCTAGAAGTATTTGAGAGCTACTTCAGTCATAAGATTGAACACAGAAATGGCAGTGTAATTTGCTTCACCGTGAACTGCTTATGAAGGGTATTGCATGGATGAGAGTGATGCTACGTGGGCAAGACAACAGCACAAAAGGAGTGGTTCTGTTTAATCACCCCCTAGAAATAGACTAAATGTGACCCTGGGGACGAATATACTGAGGGATGTGGACCATTGACTTTATGCCAAAGAAGGGCCCTGCTACTGGTAATGTACCACAACCCATGACAAAGTCCGAGATCTTTTTAGCACATAGTGAGAAGTTGCAACCTCAAGAAGAATGCCACTTTTGGGGGCCATGTGGGTCTTAACAGAGTGTCCCCATACAGTTCAGTGGTGATTGCGCTGAAGAGAGAACAATTATTGATGTTGCCTGTGGTGGGCTGTCAAAGGCTGAATGGCGTGGAATTGTTGGTCGAACCCATACTAAATGAAGACTCCTGGTAAAACTTCTGGTGGCTCATACCCTAGCTATTTTGAAAGACAGATCCGTGGCTATATTTTACATCAATATGATTGATAAAGTGGTCACTATATCAGGGGTAACATTTCTGGCTGAATCTCCTGTGCCGACAGAGAAGTCTTCCAAAGAATGTGATTCCCCTTTCGTTCCAATCAAAGTTTAGCCTGGACCTTTGCCATTGAGATGGTCAGAAGGGAGGATCCCACTGCTAACTGGAACATCAGAGTCATTATGTAGTAGAAGAGGGTGGACCAAAACATGCTAAGAAGGGAAAAGCAAAGGCTCCTTGAAGACACATTGTTGGAGACCTTCGCTTGCCAAGGTGAGAACTTCAGATGCTCCCATATATCTGATTAGATTCCAACTTGGGCGGTCCATCAAATCTGGGACCTTTACCTTCAGATTCTCCCAAACAGCTACTGAGAAGTAAAGAACATGGTAGCTAGTATATTGGAAAATCAAGGCATACAAGAGAGTAAAAGCTAGAGATGAGTAGACTTGATCAAAAAAGGTTTGCAAATCTCAAATTCGGCACAAGCTTTGCCCATTTGGTTTTAGGTTCAGATTCTTGAACACTTTTCTTAAAATCGGTAAAAAAATTGGCCTTTGTTTGGTAACACTTTGCGTTTGCTGTAATGCATTTCTTCTACCTTATTATGACTTTGGCTGTAAGATGAGCAGGGGGAGGTTCTGATGAGGGGAGGGTTAGTGTTACGGTTGCTGCGAGCACTGGAAACTATGTCCAGATTTCTTGCTACTGCACATGTGCGAGCGCTGGAGACTAAGTCCAGATTTCTTGCTACTGCACATGTGCGAGCGCTGGAGACTAAGTCCAGATTTCTTGCTACTGCACATGTGCGAGCGCTGGAGACTAAGTCCAATCTTGGAGCCATTGCACATGTGCGGGTGACATCATCGCTGACACGAGGTCACATGTCTCTGACACCTTCTATGCCGATTGGTCGCTGGTCATGTGCTTGTGACGTCTTGCTCGGTGATAGGCCAGCATGACGTCACTCCTGTCGTTCTGGCAGCGGATTGGCTCTGGTGTCCTCCATCTTGGATGAGGCACAGAGTCTATATAAGACCCTGACACACGCTGCATGGTGCTCAGTCCTCTTGGTTCATGCATATGAGTAGACGCTCTGTGCGCGTTCCTCTAGGCATTCCTCTGTCTATGCTAGGTGAGCGCTACCGGCAGGGTAGCGTTCTTATACCTTACAGCTTCGGCTGCTGTCCGTATCCTTACCTCTTAGGGGAGCGGACATAGGCAGGTGCCTGAGGCACATGGTCTGGCTGGGCATTGTGATTCTACTCGTAGGTGGACGTTGCCGCTAGGGTAACGTTCCTTATACTGCGTCTGGCAGTTGTTCGTATCCTCGCACACTAGGGGAGCAAACAGAGGTAGGAGCTTTGTGCGGCTTACGCTGCTGTTCGTCTCTTTTGCACCACTAGAAGAGCGGACCTAGGCAGGTGCCATATCTAGTGGTTCGTGTCCTCGCACACTAGTGGAGCGAACGCAGGTAGGAGCTTTGTGTGGCTTACGCTGCTGTTCGTCTCTTTTGCACCACTAGAAGAGCGGACCTAGGTAGGTGCCATTTCGCACACATTGCCTTTGTCTCTGTGATTATTAACAGAGATCATTCCACACACCCTCCAAGTAAGGGAGGAATTGCTTTACTTTCTTATTATATCCTTCTGTGAGTTAACAGAGGTATTGCACTCTGCCATAGTCTGCAGCAAAGTCTTTGCACGGTGGACCCTGACTGTCTGATACTCCTTTCGGTTATTATCAGACAGCCCCCCGTAACAGTTAGAGGTCAGACGTGCGGCAGACTGTTTTTTTTCTTAATTTGTAGATGTTCCGGCAGCTAATCAGGTTGTAGAAACCATCCACAAGATTCGTACACAAGGGCTTGTGTCATTGGTTACCTAAGTCACATGTCTCTCTGCATATAAAAAGTGGACATGTGGTGTCGGTGCCATTTTAAGACTGCTACAGATTGGGGAAAGTGCTGCTGCATATATATCACTGCAGATAAATACCAAGTCATAACTCTGTGCTCCTGGCACAAATAGACATTTTAGCATATAAATACTGATTGCTAATTATGTGGTCCTGACAGAAATTGAAATTTAGGGACATAAATTCTCACTGCTAAATTTGTGGTCCTTCAGCCTGCCACAAACAGACACTTCAGCATATAAATACTGATTGATAATTCTGTGGTCCTGCCACACTATGTGAGTATAGAATAAAATATTTTGACACTTGTGTGGGCCCCCAACACATATTTATCACTGGAGATAAATACTAATTCATAACTCTGTGCTCCTGAAACAAATAGATATTTCAGTAGGTAAATACTAATTCTCTATTAATTTCTATTCTATTAATTCTAATAACTCTGAGGTCCTGCCATAAATAGAGATTTCAAGATATACATTCTGATTGTTAATTCTGTGGCACTGCCATAAAAAGACATTTCAGCAAATAAATTATGATTGCTGTATATGTGGTCCTGTCACAAATAGATATTTCAACATATAGAGTGATGCAACCATGACAAGCACTACAACCCAACTCTGGCTGTAGCCAGCGCTTTCATGAGTCTGCAGTTCACATGAGCTTTTTTTAGACTGCAAACTGATGACTTAGAGGCAGAAAGTCCAACAATTTGACTACTACATGCATGAACTGGCATATGCGCATACAACATGCACTCTAGACTTCTGGGAATCGTACTGCGTTAAAACACCACTGGCTGCCCCTTCAACCTCATCTGCTACTTCTTCTTCCTCCTCTGTCATCGCGGCAAGTCTTCTCCCACAGGTCTTTGGATGCAGAACCAATACTTATTTTCCTGCTACAGTCGTAGTGAGTGAGAGCTCTTCAACTGTTACGGAATTTGACTTGCCTGCTATTTTTGACTGATATCAGACACTGAGCATGCCACATCTTTCTCAATCCACCATAACATCTCCGCCTGCATCTCCTTCACAGTCCACTAGTTTGTCATGTTGGCCCTACTCCACCCTCTCTCAGCACAGCAGCCAGCCCTCAGTCCCGCAGTTGTGGTTACATGAAAGATTATTTCTCCTACACATGCCAAAGCTAAGACCTTGAACTTCACCATATGTAATTTGTTAGCCATGGAAATACCTTTCTGGAAATACCTGGTGGATACAGATGGCTTATGAAAGCTGATTGCCGTCGCAGTCTTCCAGTACCAGTTGCCCAGTTGCCACTACACCTCTAATAAAGTGGTGTCTGCACTACACCAGCATGTTGAGGACAATACCACACGTTCCTTGAAAATCTCTGTGTCTGACAGGGTAAATTTTATCACTGAAACCTAGGCAAGCATAGCCAGGGGTGTTACATGTCACTGACTGGGAACTGGGTTACTCTGGTGGCTGTGGGGGAAGGCAGGGAATGGGTTGCTCCACAAATCTTCTAATGTCCAAGGCTTGTGGGACAAAGGTCTGTATCTACTACTTCCTCCACTGTTTCTGCCTACTCCACCTCCTCTAGGGTTTCTTCCTGTGCCCTCAACCTCTCCCTTAACTGACACGCAATCCAACAGTGCAGAGAGTATCACCCTCTCTCAGTACTGCACAGCCAGGGCTTACCACAATCATGCAGTGTTGAAATTAAAATGCATTGGAGAATGCAGTCACAAAAAATGGCAGAGTCTAATGCGATATTCACAGCAACTGAGAGCAAAGGAGTGACAAAATTCTTGTTTCTGCAAGGAAAGTCCACAAAGGATATTCATAGTTATATGTTACAGACATTGGGGGATCAATGCTTTTCATATTCCACAGTTAAAACTGGGTTGCCAAATTTAAAGTGGGCCACTTCAGCACCTATGATGAGGAATGTCCTGGATGACAGAGAGTGGTGGTTGTTCCGGAGATCGTCGATGCTGTGCACAACCTTATACTGGAGAATCGACGAATTTCAGCTAAAGCAATAGCAGACATCATGGGGATTTCCAGTGAACGTGTTTGTGTCATTATCCATGAACATTTGGACATGAGGAAGCTATCTGACAACAGATCAGAGAAACATGTGAGTGAAAACTTCCCGGTCCATTTGTCAGCGTTTCTACCTGGATCGACTAGTCACTATGGATGAAACCTGGATTTATATGTATGACCCTGAAAACAAAGAGCAGTCGAAAGAGTGGAGGCAAAGTGGTTCTCCTCATCCAAAGAAGTTCAGGGTGCAAAAATCAGGCACTAAGGTGATGACGTTTGTGTTCTGGGATAAGGAGGGCGTGCTGCTAGTGGACTATCTTCAAAAGGGTTCACCATCAATGCAAGGTATAACGTTAAACTTTTGGACCAATTAAAAGCAACTCTGAAGGCCAAAAGGTGCAGCAAGCTTTCCAAAAGAATCTTGTACCTGCAAGACTACGCATCCACTCACACTGGAAAAGCGACCACGGTAAAACTGGCAGAGCTGGGCTTCCAGCTAGTTGACTACGACCCTTATTCACCATCTTTAGCTCCCTCCAACTATCTTATGTTTCCAAACCTGAAGAAACTGCTCAAGGGTACCAAATTTCACACCATTTCTGATGCCATGGCTGCTACGGATGCCTGGTTTGAGGCGCAATCAAAATCCTTTTTTTTGATAGGCTTACAGAATTTGGAATACCAATGTAAGAAGTGTGATGACATCAGTGGAAAGTATGTGGAATAAATGTAAAGTTGCATCATCCTATCTCATTTCTTTCTGGCTAAAGCTGATGACTTATCAGCAGTCCCTCGTAGATACCTAATATGTCCACTTTTTTATTTTGATTTTTTTTTTAAAATGGTATGTAATAAAATCAGATGATTTTTAATTTTTTGAAACGGACAATTTTTACTTTTTATGATGTTATTTCCAGACTTTCTATGGATATATTTGATTAACATCATTAAAGATATCTTGGTACATTGATTTTCCACTACTGATGATTTATTTTCACTTAAATCTTAGCAGAGTCTTCTCTTTTACTATAAAGTAGTGCAATTGTGAATTCATGATATCATCAAGGTTATGCAGCCCCTAACAACATCAGCACTTGTTCAGCCCCATATAAGCACAATGCCACACCATGTTTCACTGTGGGCAGTATGCATTTTTCTGAATTCATTTTTCTAAATTCATTTCTCTAAATATGTAGTGTCCACAATGAAACATGGTAGTAGCAATTTCCTTATGTGGAGATGTGTGAGCACTACTTGTGTCAGATAGCTATATTTCATTAATGGTATCATGAGTTCACAGATGCACTTGTCTATATTGAAAGAGTAGATGCTACCATCCCTCCATGTCCTTGGTAGACGGGCAGTTTTCCAAATTTACAATAATCTAAAAAACTCATCAGTGGATAGGCTGATAAGAATGTTGTCAGACCATCATTTTAATTATGTAAATAGCTTACATGCGGTTTGATGACTGCAGATTTGCGTAGAAATCATGACACAGTGCTCATTGCGCACTGTCACAACAGTTTGCAACTTGCAATAATATAGAGTAACTGACAACTTCTTTTCTTCTTACACTAGACAACCACTTCTGGTATTCTCTTGTGTCACATTATCCATTTGTAGCATTTTATAAATTACATTTTTATACTTGTTTCAGATTTATAACATTGTACTGAAATTAACTGGAATTCAATTCCTGAAATGCATTGTGTACAGATAAACAACCTATTGTGAAAGATAGTTTGTAGTCCAATAAAGTATTTTGTCTCCACCAGTGTAGCAAATAGCTCATTAAGAGAGCAGCCAGTTACCTTCCACAATAATATGCCAACGTTGGACCTAAATCAAAAAGTAGTGGGATTTATAAAACCTCAACCATAGCTAGATAGCGAGTTTGGGTTTCTCCTTGGGTGGCACTGCGGCTTGAACATTACTACATTGTTAACATCAATATTGATAAATATTAGAGATTATCGAATCTACCAAGACTCAAATTTGCCAAATAATGCAGATTTTAGAGAGAAATTCAATTTGTATCAAAGTTATTCTATACAATTTTAATGTTCTTTGCTATGCACTAGGTTTGTAAACTTACAATGTAAAATAAAATATGTAAGAATACCGTGTTTCCCCGAAAAGAGGACAATGTCTTATATTTTTTTTTTGCCCCAGAAAAAGAGTTAGGGCTTATTTTCAGGGTAGGGCTTATTCTTGGGGAAAGACATTTAGGGGAAAGTTTGCCCCTCAAAAAATGCAGATTCCCCTAGGAGATTCATATTTATCAGACCCCGGGTGTCTTCTTCGATCCCAGGTTCTCCTGCGATGCTTGGCAGGTGCTCCCAGCAGGTAAGCTCCACGATATCCTTCCCTGCTTCCGGCCAACACACACACACTCATGCATAAATGCACACACTCATACACAGACATCAGATCACATTCACACAGACAAATTAGATTGCACACACAATCACACACACACACACACTACATCCAGAAATAGCAATTGCTTCCAGCCGGGAAGAGAATCTTGTCTTCCATGTGTTCCACCCCGAGGTCCTCGCATTCCACTGCACTGCGTCCCAGGTCCTTTTACCGGCCAGAAGCAATCAATATCGCTGAATGTGGGTGTGAAGCCCCGCAAACGCTGTGTCGGTGCATTACCTTCAGGGACTCCACGTAGATGGATCTGTCTGGTCACAGGTAGGGAAACCTTCTTTATAGTTTGTCGTGACGCCACTCTCAGATTTGCGGTCAGTGGGGACCGCCACTGCAGGTTAAGGGATGCCTGGGGCTGATGGTGAGTGCAGCCAGTTGTAGTAGCCTCCTGAGAGTGAGGCAAGCCCCAGGGCCCTGTGTAGATGTGTAGAACTACAAGGCGCAGAATGACTCAACACAGGCAGGATGTCTTTCAGGGTTTTTACTCACAGTTGATGGCAGGGTGAGCGACCCGGGCGTAGCTGGGATGAACCAAGTGGGAATCAGGTGTCCTTCAGGCTGACTTGTGAGGGTGACTACTAACTCGCCTTCCTTAGCCCTTGGTGGTTTGGGGTAACCCCGACTTTGAGTCCCTATGGGGGTCACCCAGGGAAGATGCTGCAGCCTCTCTCCCCTTCGTTTGCCGTTTGCTTGTCGCCTGGACCAGGCCACTCCAGCTGCTTGCCTCCTGTGACCTATGGGCCCTAACTGTGGCTACGTGGCTGTGGCTTTTGTGGTGTTGTGGCGTGGGCTTTGAGAGCCCCACACCGGCAGGTTTAGCAAAAGAAAGCTGGATCTATCTCCGCTTCGGGATCTGCCGCCCGTTTGGGCCTGGTACTCTCTAGCAGTCTCCTTACTTCCCACTCCGTTGCTCTCTCTCTAGCTGAAGATGGATTTCGGGTAGCACTCCTAGTTGACCGTTCTCCCCCGTCGGTAGCCACTGCGCGGACGCTGTCAGACTACAGCAGCCCACGGGATCTGCTCCTCACTCGAGCTCCCTGGACTCTGCACTGAACCGGCTCACATCTGGGACCTTCGCTGCTGCTCCTGTCTGAGCTTCACTTTCCTGCTCCTCACTCCTCCACACTCTGCTGCAGACTCTAGACTGTTTACTCCTCCTTCTCTTTTCCCTTTTGTGCCTGCCTACGCCACCTAGCAACCAGACTCTCTTACCACACCCCTTGAGAGGAGATGGAGGCTTTTGGCCCCCTCCACTATTCCAGTGAAGGTGAAGGCTTTTCCCCCTCCTGGGATCCCCAGGGGTCCTCTCATGGGTACATGTGTGAGACCTGATCACTATGCGCCTGTGTTCCACACCCCGGTCAGCCTTCTGGATTACCTGTATTGTACTGTCCCCAGCATGGGTGCAGTACTCAGTGGTGCCTGACCAGGTCAGGGGCGCCACATTCCCCCTTAGTTATCACCAGCACGTCCTCGGGCTGCAAGACAACATTTTAAAAATGCATAAAACATTAAAACATGTAAAACATTTTAAAAGCACCAGGTACCATACATCACCACCCTCCACCCACAAGTCCGTTAACCCACCCAAACCCTTTCAGGAGGCAGGTCACCGGTCCTTTTGGTAACCAGATCTGGGCCATCTACTTCCCCAGACCTTTCCTCCAATCTGCCTCTCCCGTTGGCCGCGCCTTCAGCCACTTCTGGCAGGATGTAGAGGCGGCTTTCATGGGCTGGTGGTTTCAGGGTATACCTGGCCTGGTGGATCCGCGCCCTCAGCCTCTTCTGGCAGGATGTAGAGGCGGCCTCCATGTCAGCCTTCAGCTGCCAGTACGCGGGGTCTTCACCTATCAGGGATTTCCTTGCAGGGACCTCCTTAGACTGGGGAGCGGTGTCTGCTCTGGCCTTGCAGGCCGGGGTAAATGGTGATGTAGTCTTTTCTTGGCGGGCCGCGCAGGGCATCGCTGCGGCGGCCTGGTCTTGGCGGGCCGCGCCTGGCATGGCGGCGGCCTGGTCTGTGCGGGCCGAGCCTGGCGTGGCGGCGGCCTGGATCTGCGTCGCTGTTGCGGCCAGTTCTTGGCGGGCCGGACTGGGCATTGCAGCCGCGGTCTGAATTGGCGTCGCATCCCCAATGGGGTCCGTGCAGGTGGAGCTGGGCGTCGCTGCAGTGATCGGGGCTTGACGGGCCGCACCTGGCGGGGCTGCGGCCTGGTTCAGCATCTCACTTGCGGCTCGGACGAGCGTCGCTGCTGCGGTGGGGTCTTGGCGGACTGGGCTCAGCAGGGTGGCAGCCTGGGTCAGCGTCACACCTGCGGCACGGATGAGTATCGCCGTGGCAGTCGGACCTTTGCGGGCCAGGCGGGGTGTCGCTGCGGCGGCCTGGATTTGGCGGGCCGCACCTAGCGTGGCTGCGGCCTCGCTCCGCGTCGCCGCGCCAGGCGCCTCTTCTGGGACCGCGGTCGTAGCAGCAGGGGTCGGAGCACTTGCGCTGGCCGGGGCAACTCTGGACTCACCCATCGGTGGCACCATCGGGATCTGAGTCGTCGCCGCTCGATCTGGCATGCGTCGCGCGGCTCCCTCTTCGTAGGTCCGAACCGCCGCAGCCATCTCCAGAAGCTCCGTGCGTCCCTCACTGAGCTGTCGCATAATCCTGGCCTCCAGCTGATCGCAGAAGATAGCAAGCTCCCGGCACCACCAGGCAGCAGAGCCTGGTTCTGGGTATCCACGTCCGGACTCCATTTCTTCTCTCTGCAGCAGCAGGCTTGTGGCTCTCTGTCCTTCCCGCCGTCTCTGGACGCTTCCGCTTTCTTCACAAGCGAGGTCAGAACTCTGCAGGGGATCTCTGGGTAGCCACACCTCTTCGTGGGCGGTAACTTCTTCCAGCACGGGCTGCTGTTGTTTTTCAGCGCGCTTTTCATGGTGGCAATATGGCGGCGCTTCCAATTTTTCAAGCGGACCGCCCAGGCACATGGTCACCTGTCTGGACAGGTCTAGTCCTTATCCTGTTCGTGACGCCAGATGTGAAGCCCCGCAAACGCTGTGTCGGTGCATTACCTTCAGGGACTCCACGTAGATGGATCTGTCTGGTCACAGGTAGGGAAACCTTCTTTATAGTTTGTCGTGACGCCACTCTCAGATTTGCGGTCAGTGGGGACCGCCACTGCAGGTTAAGGGATGCCTGGGGCTGATGGTGAGTGCAGCCAGTTGTAGTAGCCTCCTGAGAGTGAGGCAAGCCCCAGGGCCCTGTGTAGATGTGTAGAACTACAAGGCGCAGAATGACTCAACACAGGCAGGATGTCTTTCAGGGTTTTTACTCACAGTTGATGGCAGGGTGAGCGACCCGGGCGTAGCTGGGATGAACCAAGTGGGAATCAGGTGTCCTTCAGGCTGACTTGTGAGGGTGACTACTAACTCGCCTTCCTTAGCCCTTGGTGGTTTGGGGTAACCCCGACTTTGAGTCCCTATGGGGGTCACCCAGGGAAGATGCTGCAGCCTCTCTCCCCTTCGTTTGCCGTTTGCTTGTCGCCTGGACCAGGCCACTCCAGCTGCTTGCCTCCTGTGACCTATGGGCCCTAACTGTGGCTACGTGGCTGCGGCTTTTGTGGTGTTGTGGCGTGGGCTTTGAGAGCCCCACACCGGCAGGTTTAGCAAAAGAAAGCTGGATCTATCTCCGCTTCGGGATCTGCCGCCCGTTTGGGCCTGGTACTCTCTAGCAGTCTCCTTACTTCCCACTCCGTTGCTCTCTCTCTAGCTGAAGATGGATTTCGGGTAGCACTCCTAGTTGACCGTTCTCCCCCGTCGGTAGCCACTGCGCGGACGCTGTCAGACTACAGCAGCCCACGGGATCTGCTCCTCACTCGAGCTCCCTGGACTCTGCACTGAACCGGCTCACATCTGGGACCTTCGCTGCTGCTCCTGTCTGAGCTTCACTTTCCTGCTCCTCACTCCTCCACACTCTGCTGCAGACTCTAGACTGTTTACTCCTCCTTCTCTTTTCCCTTTTGTGCCTGCCTACGCCACCTAGCAACCAGACTCTCTTACCACACCCCTTGAGAGGAGATGGAGGCTTTTGGCCCCCTCCACTATTCCAGTGAAGGTGAAGGCTTTTCCCCCTCCTGGGATCCCCAGGGGTCCTCTCATGGGTACATGTGTGAGACCTGATCACTATGCGCCTGTGTTCCACACCCCGGTCAGCCTTCTGGATTACCTGTATTGTACTGTCCCCAGCATGGGTGCAGTACTCAGTGGTGCCTGACCAGGTCAGGGGCGCCACATGGGGAGTGTGTGTGTGATCTGATATGTGATTGTGTGCGTGTGTGCCATCTGATGTGTGCAATCTAATGTGTGTAGGCATGGAATCTGATGTGTGTGCGATCTCGTGTGTGGGTGTGTGATTTGATGTAAGTGGGTGTGCGAAATAATGTGTGTGGGTGTGTGATGTAGTGTGTGAGAGTGTGCAATCTGGTGTGTGTGGGTGTGTGATCCACCCCAGGTCCTCCCGAATGGTTTCTGGTGAGTATGATTGCAGGGTGACTGCTGTCTGTACTGAAGTGTCCTGCAGTAACATTTTTAGCTGCATAGACACTTTATTATTGAACTGAAACTAGGGCTTATTTTTGGGGTAGGACTTAAATTTAAGCCTTATGCTAAAAATGCTAGAAACTTTAGCTAGGGCTTATTTTCAGGGTAGAGCTTATTTTCGAGAAAACACGGTATTTACCTCACTGCTTACCTGTCTCACTATTCACCTGCTCTGCCACTCTCACAGCCCGCTATTCAATCTTCCATGCCTTTTTTTCACCTACCACTATTACACACATTCTCTTCAGCTTTTTTTTCTCAATGCCAGGTCTTCCACCATCATGAAAACCTCTGATGTCACTGTATGCCATCATGTGTGAAAAAGATAGAGGAGGAGGAAAAAAGAGATGAGGAGAACCAGATGGCTGTCCACTGGGGTAACGGGAAAGGTGAGTGGTGAGGTGGTCATTATTGCCTTTTTTATTCTTTACCGGCCCTCTAAGGCTCAACAAAATGGTGGCAGCAACTCACTGCCACACTGGTAAATTTGTGCGGAGTGAATTGAACAACATCCATATTCTGGAGAATTCCACTTGAATAAATTTGCACATTTTTATTTTTTCAAAGCAGTATGAAGAATGATTAAAGGACAGGAAGAGAATATGGAAATAAATTGGATTTCTATTTTATTGAATATTTGTTTTTGTTTTGTTTTATTCCTGTGTAGTGTTCATTAACATTGTGGGTTATAAAATGAAAAGGGAGGATTTGACGATCATTATCTAACTGTACATTACCCTAACTGTAATAAGCAAGCACAACTTGACAGTCAGCGAGGACATTCATTTGCATGTAGCGACAGGTAAATAATAACAGATGCTTGTGAACCTTTTGTTCTTATGAGCGGTATATATCGTTCCATACAATACCGCCAGCTGCTGCAAAAATACTTTATTCCTGGTAAATATATTCCTATAGAACAAAATGAAAGCTCTCTGAAGAGGATTTTAGTGAGTCTCTTCCCTGTAGGGATGAAAAATATTCTCAGTGTGATTCACGGCTTTCATTAGAGACTTAATACAGCTTCAAATCTAAATGAGGAAAGACGACGGCACCAATGAATTAAAGCATATTACTCTTAAAGAAAATGTGTAAATTGTATTTATTTGTTACACTTCTGTGTGCACAGACTAGAGTTTCCGATGTGTGATTTTCATAATTAACATGTAGACTAACTGTTGATGTACGGCAAAGGTTAACCAATTGTATAGTCGGACACTGAGCAATGCATTGCAAGCCCCACTGGCAAGTAGAGCATTAATCATTTTAGCTTCAATTATTTAACATAATAATCAAACTGAATTGCCTGCAAACTAATCCAGATTCACAAGCTTGGCAATTATTTATGAATGATCTTTCCAATGTATCATAGCAGATACTGGGACATGATTCTTCCAGGCTCTTCCGTCTACAGAAATCTTACATTAGACTTTTCTTTACAATAATTAATATAAAATGATGATTTAAGGTGTTGAGTTACAAATGCTTGTATATTTAATTTATAATTCAATACATAGGGGACATTGTAATTATTATTAATAAATATGTCCAGACTAGACATAAAGGAAATGAGGCAAATTCTGATTCTTTTACTGTTTAAGACAATTGAAGTTATAGTTTAATTGTGGATCTAAAGTTTAGGTTTTATTGCTTTATGTGGCTGCAATAGGGATCTGTGAAAGTAAAAGAAATTAAGCAGCCATGGCCCCACTTCATCCAGTAGTATAGGCTAGACAAATAAACTTCTCAGCATGATGTATTAAAAAAGCTATATGGCTGGTGCATTAAATCCCTTCAGATTCCATCAGTGTTACTGGAACAAAAGCTCCATTGCAAATGTCATCATTTTTACTCGACCCATTCCAAACCAATAACGTCTCTCTAGTGCCAAAGGGGCTGCATTTGCATTCCTAGCATGAATTTTGCTATTCTTTTCAATATATTGATCAGAATATTGGTATTCATAATGTTGTTGTTAATCCATTTTGATTGGGCCTCTATCATGTGTAATAGGTGGACCTATGGTCATGTACCCACCTGAGGACATCAAAGGTTTTATCCACATCTTCAAGCAGACCCTAAAAACTAATTTCTTTAGACTAGCCTATCACCCCACCTCCCTCATCTAATCTAGTCCCATTCTGACCTTCCCAAAATTGAATTCCATTTCTTGTCCTCTGTATCTTCTGGTTGCATTCATCTTCATTTAGTTTGCAAAAAAGAAGGCTGAGAGGAGAATTAATAGCGGTCTACAAGTATCTGAAAGGTAGTCACGGTGCAAAGGGAACCACCCTATTTTCATTAGCACAAGGAAGTACAAGAAGCAATGGGATGAAACTAAAAGAAAGCAGATTCAGATTAGACATTAGGAAAAACTTTATGGCAGTGAGGGCAGTCAGAGAGTGGAACAGACGACCACAGGAGGTAGTGAGCTCTCCATCTATGGAAATCTTCAATCAGATACTGGATATACATATAGCTTGGATGATTTAGGCCCCTTTCACATTGCATTTCAGTGGCTCCGTCGGGGCATACGTCCAAAATCCCGTCCCTCCCCCACAAAACATTTTTTGGATGTATACGCCGACAGGGCCATTGAGTATAATGGAGCAGACAGAGCAAGTATATGCTCTGTTTTGCACTATTTTCAGGTCTATAGGGTTTCTGCAGGTGGATGCCCAGATGTAGCAGACTATGTTCAGGTATCCGCTTGCAAAAAGCGTATACACCCGAAAATGGTGCAAGACAGAACATAAGCTTGCTCTGTCTGCTCCATTATACTCACTCGCCCTGGCAGCGCATACGTTCGAAACACATTTTGTAGGGGGAGGGGTGGGATTTCGGACAGACTGATGGTCTGTGCAAGTCTATGAGAGCAAGAACGAGGCTCTCGTAGACTTGAATTGTAGAATGACCTCCAGCTTGCTCCATAAAACACTGGAGCTGCCGGCAGATCAAAAACTGTAGAATGCTAATGGTAATGACACTGAAAACAGATGAAAGGGCCAGAGGGTATTAGACTTGGGGCAGGTGATTTAGATTTGAAGCACCCCTGGAAAAGTGTCAAAACTCTGTAAAAACAAACCAAAAAAAAAACATTTTCTTTCTATATGCACAATTTTAATTAACAATGTTTTTCATTAAATTCTATTTAAAGTTGTTTTTGCTCCAGTCAGGGACTTTTTTATATAATAATTCTAAACAGTGGCTATGTGTTATAAGGCATTCCAGTCTGTGCCATTGTTATGCTCTGGGGTTATCACTTAAAACAATCAGCCTTACAAGACTGACAATCAGAGACACAAAGGATCGCCAACTTATGTAGTACCATGACTGCGGTTGATTGCAGTGTCACAAGGAATAAATAGCTGAGATAACGATTTTCCTGACCCTGGTACACTTCTTTGGAATTTAGAATTTAATTCATAGCCTTTAATTTGCCCCCCTCAAGTGAAACGGACTGGTCACAGTGGCAGTAACTTCACACCTTGATAACACATATATTAGTTTACAATATTGAGTATGAAACTTCGAGTCAAAATTGAAAACTTGGCCATTCGTCTAAAAACTGATATATGAAGCAATTAGAAGCCTCTGTCTTACGAACCATTACATTTATATTCTAAATGTCATTTAGCATCAGATGATGTCTTCCATAATAAAGTAGGACCCATGTAGATCGTATATCAATCAGCTAAGCAGGGCATAGACATCTGTGAATCCAGACATTTCTCCTACCTTTTGCCCGCTCTGGAAACCAATCATTGAAATAGAACATATTCACTTCCATCTTCCTTATTATGTACCGTTATGTCTGGTTGGATCAATGAAGCTATTGAAGCTTTACCTGAGCACTGAACATATTACATATTAATATCTACAGATATGTAATAAAATGAATTTTCAAAATATATTTATGAAATAAGATTTTGTTTCAATCTAACATACAATACCATAAATAGTAAATAATTGGTCATATATTTTCATTAATGGTCCACTACTTGTGGGTCTCCAGCTAATCTAAAGCTACAATTCTCACAATTTCATGAGGATTGCAGTTAGTGGTGGCATACTGGGATTTATGGTTTTAAAATAGCCGGTAACTGGTTGCAAATCACTGAAATAAATGTAAGAAGTCAATTCATGAACAGATATATGTTTGACAATGCGCATGAGGAATTCAAGTGACCTCTAAATGTACATATTGAATAATCAATAGACAAGTATTGATTAATCCCTAGTGATCTACTATATCTAGGAGCTATGTATGCTGGGCAGTGTTATTTAGTGAAGATGACACTGCAAGAGTAAGTTAGTACAGGCCGGGGATTTAGACCCCTCCTGTCACAAGAATCAATGAAGTGTGCAGAGTAAATGAAACCTCGTGCAATAGAATTTGAAAAATGGGTGAGTGCCATTAGATTCCAATAATGTATCTATAATAGGGGCAGATTGGTAGGAAGAGCTGTGTGAAGGAGTGTTATTTTTCAGCAGCACAAGCTGAAGTTTTCACTTTTACCAATTTCTGGGCAGTTTTGATGTTTTGATAACTATTACTTTGTAAATTAATAATAATTCGGGAACATTTTTATTTTTTCTTACACATTTTTTCCAAGCTCACCATAATTGGCATGTTAATTTTCTTCTGGGTGTTCATGTGCTTACCAAAATTCTCCATTTATTAATGATATATATATATATATATATATATATATATATATATATATATATATGTGCATCTCAATAAATTAGAATATCATCAGAAAGTTAATTTATTTCAGTAATTCAATACAAAAAGGGAGCCACATATATTATATAGAGTCATTACACACAGAGTGATCTATTTCAAGTGTTTATTTTTGTTAATGTTGTTGATTATGGCTTACAGCCAATGTTAACCCATTATCACAGAAAATTAGAGAAATTACCATAAACCACTTGCAAGGGTTTCCTAAGCATTTAAAATGATCCCTTAGTTTTTATTCAGTAGGCTATCATGGGGAAGACTGCTGACTTGACAGATGTCCAGGAGGCAGTATTGACACACTCCATAAGGAGGGTAAGCCACAAAAGATCATTGCTAAAAAAGCTGGCTGTTCACAGATTGCTGTATCCAAGCATATTAATGGAAAGTTGGGTGGAAGAAAAAAGTGTTTTAGAAAAAGGTGCAAAAGCAACCGGGATAACCGCAGCCCTCATTGGATTGTTAAGAAAAGTCTATTAAAAAATTTGGAGGAGATTCACAGGGAGTGGACTGCTGTGGAGTCAGTGCTTCAAGAGCCACCACACACAGACACATCCAGATCATGGCCTACAACTGTCACATTCCTTGCGTCAAGCCACTCATGACCAATAGACAATGCCAGAAGTGTCTTACCTGGGTCAAGGAGAAAAACAACTGGACTGTTGCTCAGTGATTCAAGGTGATGTGAAGCTTCCACAAGAAGTGATGGTTTGGGGAGCCATGTCATCTGCTGGTGTAGCTCCACTGTGTTTTATCAAGACCAAAATCACTGGAGCCATCTACCAGGAAAGTTTATAACACTTCATGGTTCCCTCTGCTGACAAGATTTCTGGAGATGGAAATTTCATTCTCCAGCAGGATTTGGCACCTGTCCACACTGCTAAAAGTACAAATACCTGGTTTAGTAACCACAGTATCACTGTGCTTGAATGGCCAGCAAACTTGCCTCACTTAAAGCCCATAGAGAATCTATAGGGTATTGTCAAGAGGAAGATGAGAGACACTAGACCAAACAATGCAGACGAGCTGAAGGCTGCTATCAAAGTAACCTGGACTTCCATAATACCTCAGCAGTGCCACAGGCTGATCACCCCCAGGCCACACCATATTGATGCAGTAATTCATGCAAAAGGAGCCCCGACCAAGTATTGAGTGCATTTACTGTACAGGCTTTTCAGTAGGCGCCAACATTTCTGAGTTTAAAATCATTTTTTCAGTTGGTCTTATATAATATTCTTAAATTATTAACATTAACAGAAATGAACACTTGAAATAGATCACTCTGTTTGTAATGACTCTGTATAATACAGTTAGGTCCAGAAATATTTGGACAGTGACACAAGTTTTGTTATTTTAGCTGTGTACAAAAACATGTTCAGAAATACAATTATATATATAATATGGGCTGAAAGTGCACACTCTTAGCTGCAATATGAGAGTTTTCCCATCCAAATCGGAGAAAGGGTTTAGGAATCATAGCTCTGTAATGCATAGCCTCCTTTTTTTAAAGGGACCAAAAGTAATTGGACAAGGGACTCTAAGGGCTGCAATTAACTCTGAAGGTGTCTCCCTCGTTAACCTGTAATCAATGAAGTAGTTAAAAGGTCTGGGGTTGATTACAGGTGTGTGGTTTTGCATTTGGAAGCTGTTGCTGTGACCAGACAACATGCGGTCTAAGGAACTCTCAATTGAGGTGAAGCAGAACATCCTGAGGCTGAAAAAAAAGAAAAAATCCATCAGAGAGATAGCAGACATGCTTGGAGTAGCAAAATCAACAGTCGGGTACATTCTGAGAAAAAAGGAATTGACTGGTGAGCTTGGGAACTCAAAAAGGCCTGGGCGTCCACGGATGACAACAGTGGTGGATGATCGCCGCATACTTTCTTTGGTGAAGAAGAACCCGTTCACAACAGCAACTGAAGTCCAGAACACTCTCAGTGAAGTAGGTGTATCTGTCTCTAAGTCAACAGTAAAGAGAAGACTCCATGAAAGTAAATACAAAGGGTTCACATCTAGATGCAAACCATTCATCAATTCCAAAAATAGACAGGCCAGAGTTAAATTTGCTGAAAAACACCTCATGAAGCCAGCTCAGTTCTGGAAAAGTATTCTATGGACAGATGAGACAAAGATCAACCTGTACCAGAATGATGGGAAGAAAAAAGTTTGGAGAAGAAAGGGAACGGCACATGATCCAAGGCACACCACATCCTCTGTAAAACATGGTGGAGGCAACGTGATGGCATGGGCATGCATGGCTTTCAATGGCACTGGGTCACTTGTGTTTATTGATGACATAACAGCAGACAAGAGTAGCCGGATGAATTCTGAAGTGTACTGGGATATACTTTCAGCCCAGATTCAGCCAAATGCCGCAAAGTTGATCGGACGGCGCTTCATAGTACAGATGGACAATGACCCCAAGCATACAGCCAAAGCTACCCAGGAGTTCATGAGTGCAAAATAGTGGAACATTCTGCAATGGCCAAGTCAATCACCATATCTTAACCCAATTGAGCATGCATTTCACTTGCTCAAATCCAGACTTAAGACGGAAAGACCCACAAACAAGCAAGACCTGAAGGCTGCGGCTGTAAAGGCCTGGCAAAGCATTAAGAAGGAGGAAACCCATCGTTTGGTGATGTCCATGGGTTCCAGACTTAAGGCAGTGATTGCCTCCAAAGGATTCGCAACAAAATATTGAAAATAAAAATATTTTGTTTGGGTTTGGTTTATTTGTCCAATTACTTTTGACCTCCTAAAATGTGGCGTGTTTGTAAAGAAATGTGTACAATTCCTACAATTTCTGTCAGATATTTTTGTTCAAACCTTCAAATTAAACGTTACAATCTGCACTTGAATTCTGTTGTAGAGGTTTCATTTCAAATCCAATGTGGTGGCATGCAGAGCCCAACTCGCGAAAATTGTGTCACTGTCCAAATATTTCTGGACCTAACTGTATATGTGCTTCCCTTTTTGTATTGAATTACTGAAATAAATTAACTTTTTGATGATATTCTAAGCTATGGAGATCCACTTGTGTGTGTCGATAAATATATAGAGTGGTACCTTGGTTTACGAGAATAGTCCGTTCTGGGAGTGTGCTTGTAAACCAAGTTACTCGTCTAGCAAAGCAAGATTTACCATAGGAAATAATGCAAGCTCAGACAATTCGTTCAACAACCTGTTAAATGCCTCATCCTGGTCCCCTATTGTGCCATTCCACACATGCACAAACACACACAAACACACATATTATGCTCACCTTACCTTCCATTCCCTCACCGGCCCCCTGGTTCTTGTGGTTCGCCGGTACAGGATGTGTATCGGGTAACCATTGCGACGATGGGACAACTTACACTGCCAGTGCGCTGACATCAAAGGCATGAGCCGCTTGCCTCTGATTGGTCAGCGCGCTGCCTTTGAGTAGCGGCTGACAGCGGAAATTCCTTCCTCATCGCGATCGTTACCCAATATATATCCTGTAGCGGTGAACTACAAGAACCGGGAGGCCAGTGATGGAATGGAAGATAAGGTGAGCATAAGATGTGTGTGTTCGTATCTGTTTGTGTGTGTCTGTGTGTGTTTGTGTGTGTTCGTGTGGACTGCAAGAGCGGGCTAGAGCATGGTGGAAGTACGGAACTGGAAGTGGGTGTGGTGAGTATCTGCTCGTATGGCAAAGCTTGCATGTAAACTGAGTTACAAATTTACAGCAAGCTTTGGTCGTATAGAGAAATACTCGCGCAAACCGGGTTACTCGTTAACCAAGGATCCCCTGTGTATATATATATATATATATATATATATGTATAATTAAGATGTTTTTTATATTAACCCTCCCACAGCATTCCATGTATATGTACATCACAAAGTCAAGTCTCTGCCTTGCTGCAAGCTCTTACACCTGCACATGACAGCTTGTATTATTAGCCATCAAGTGCCTCTAGCAACCATTATGGGTGGATTAAGGGTCCACCAGCAACTGTTAACCTCTGACAGTGGGATTTAAGACATGATGGCAGGAAGGCACATCAATCCCCGATCCCATCGGCGTGCCCGTGACATGATCCTGGGATTCTGATGGGTTGTCATGACAGCCAGGAATCATCTGATGACCCTTTTTTCTGTCATTACTATCCTCTTGTGAACACTGGCTGTTTATGCACTACCTTGTATAGCAGAAGTAATTGGAACATAACAAACCTCAAGTCCCCTGGGGACTTGTAAATACAGTAAAAAGTAAAAAGTAAAAAAAAAAGTTTTACAAATATGAAAATGATTAAAAAACCATGAGATGCCCCATTACAAATAAAACAAACAAAAAAAAAACAATACACATGTTTGGTATTGCTGCTTTCAGAAATGTTCGCTATAACAAAATTTTAAATAAATAAATCTGATCGGTAAACGGTGTAATGGGTAGAGTTGAGCGCGCTTCGCGGTTCTCCAGTTCGCGGCTCGAGAGATTTTGGGGGCTGTTCTAGATAGAACTAGAACTCGAGCTTTTTGCTAAAGCTCGATAGTTCTAAATTCGTTCGAGAACGGTTCTAGCAGCAAAAAGACCAGCTAATTCCTAGCTGGCTTTCCGCTGTAATAGTGTAAGTCACTCTGTGACTCACACTATTATGAAATTTCAGTGTATAGTGTGCTGGAACAGTGCATTCAGATCACTGCTGTATGGATAATGGTGATCGCCATTTTTTTTTTTTTTCCTTGTCTTCCTTCCCTAAGCGCACGCGTGTAGTGGGGCGGGCCAGCAGGTCAGAAAATCCCAGACACACACACAGCTAAGTGGACTTTTAGCCAGAGAAGCAACGGCATGTGTGATAGGATGTCCATGTCACATGTCCCTGCATTATAAAAACGGACATTTTCCTCCAGCACGCCATTATCTCTTCTGCGTCCTTGGTGTCAGTCATCACTGGCGCAGCTCCTATCTTCGATACTGCTGTGTACGCTCCATACACAGCGCTGTACAGAATAGGGATAGAAGTTTCTATCAGTCCTTTTAAGGGCTAATACCGGCAGGATCAGAGCCATAGGTGACAGGTCCGTGAAAACAGAGTTTAACAGCTACACAAGATGACAGCGTCTGTGTAGCTAAGGTCAGGGATTTCCTCACTGCATTTCCCCATTAGGAGGGATAGAAAGGCAGGCTTCCTTTCCTCTACCCAGAGACCCACAACCCTGCCACTGTACCCTCCTGCCCTTTGCACACTCAAACTCATTGTTACTAAGCCATTATACTAGCAAACACTGAGTGAACTTAGTGGCATCCTAAAAGTGGCTGTTGGACTTCTGTATTGTCCCATTAGTGCAAAGATAATTGCAGCACGCCTGCCTGCATTGCACACTCAAAATCATTGTTACTAAGCCATTATACTAGCAAACACTGAGTGAACTTAGTGGCATCCTAAAAGTGGCTGTTGGACTTCTGTATTGTCCCACTAGTGCAAAGATATTTGCAGCACCTCTGCCTGCATTGCACACTCAAACTCATTGTTACTAAGCCATTATACTAGCAAACACTGAGTGAACTTAGTGGCATCCTAAACGTGGCTGTTGGACTTCTGTATTGTCCCACTAGTGCAAAGATATTTACAGCACCTCTGCCTGCATTGCACACTAAAACTCATTGTTACTAAGCCATTATACTAGCAAACACTGAGTGAACTTAGTGATATCCTAAAAGTGGCTAATGGACTTCTGTATTGTCCCACTAGTGCAAAGATATTTGCAGCACCTCTGCCTGCATTGCACACTCAAACTAATTGTTGCTAAGCCATTATACTAGTAAACACTGAGTGAACTTAGCGGCATCCTAAACGTGGCTGTTGGACTTCTGTATTGTCCCACTAGTGCAAAGATATTTGCAGCACCTCTGCCTGCATTGCACACTCAAACTCATTGTTACTAAGCCATTATACTAGAAAACACTGCTGCCAGTTTAAGGGCCGTAGTTGCATTGTCAGGGATATTTATTCTTTATTATTCTGCTGTTAATAAAGCTAGACTACCGCTGAAATCTACACCACCTCTCAATTTTTACTACCACATTTTAAGTGCACAATCTTGTCGCAATCAAAATGAGTGGCAAAATGACAGATGCTGGTGGAAAGGGGAAGAGGCGTGTTGGAAAAGGAAAAAAAGGGTTTGTCCGTGGGGAAGGTGGCAAAGCTCCATTAACATCTGCTGAAGATAGACCATCTTCCAGCAAAAGTAAGATGTCTACTACTTACCGTGGACAATCCGATGTGCTCCCTTTTTTACGGACACGAACAACTGGAACAAAGGTAGATGATGGCCAAAAAAGGAAAATGTTTGAATGGATCTCAAGTGGTCCAACAAGTGCCCTCTCCGCCACCTCAACTACCACTTCCAAAAAACACCAGTCCTCTGAGTTGTCATCCCAATCAAACTTGCTTTCTCCCAGCTCTGAAGTCTCCATCCGCCCTGCACAGTATGGTGGAACTGAGATGGCTGAGTCTGCAGAGCTGTTCAGTCACACTATAGCCTGGGAATCAGAGGTCTGCTCCCAAGCTACAGTGAGTACAGACCAGGAAATGGTCTGCAGTGATGCCCA
Source organism: Anomaloglossus baeobatrachus (assembly GCF_048569485.1). Lineage (NCBI taxonomy): Eukaryota > Metazoa > Chordata > Amphibia > Anura > Aromobatidae > Anomaloglossus > Anomaloglossus baeobatrachus. The sequence goes on from NC_134354.1 coordinate 207,619,707, forward strand.
GAACCTTTGTGACTCTGATTCAGGCCGTGAGGACCAAGTTTCTGAGCATAATGTTGACCCTTTGTCACAAACTGTAACACCTGTGGTTATAGACAATGAGGAACATACTGATGACGATGAGACGCAGATACCAGATTGGGATGACAACTTAAACATTCGGTTAGGGCAAGAAGAGGCTCGGTCTGAGGGTGAGGGGAGTGCAAACACAACAATTGATGATGAAGTTCTAGATCCCACCTACTGTTAACCCACAGTCAGGCACTCGGGGAGGTCAACAGAGGCGGTGGAGGAGGATGCAACCGACGACGAAGTTACCTTGCGCCTTCCTGGACAGAGTCGAAGCACTGGTAGCATGTCTACAACTGCATCCTCAGCCACCACTGTGCCTTTGAGCACTAGTCGGGGTGGATCAGCAGGTCGCATGCCCTCTAAGCCTTGCCTAGCCTGGTCCTTTTTTGACATAGAAAAAGATCGCCCAAATTATGTGATCTGTAAAATTTGTCATGATTCTGTTAGTAGAGGGCAAAACCTCAGCAGTTTGACAACTTCTTCCATGAATCGTCACATGAATAAATATTAAATGCCCCGGTGGGAAGCTCACCGTGCTGCAATGCGGCCTAGCGGAGCGAACCATCCACCGCCTGCCCCTTCTAGTGCATCCGTGCGCTCTTCATCTTCTAGGACTGTGGGGACAGCTGTCACACCTGGTTTTTCATTCACAACTTCCACCACTGTAACCGCAACAGGCAGTTTGCTTGGTAGGTCGTCATTTGGTTTGAAAGGGGAAAAAAGTGAGTGTGTACAGCTCTCTCAGACATCGATAGCACCAACGTTGGATGAAGGCAACATCATGTCTATGCCTGCACTTTCCTTACAAAGCTGCATTTTTCCAGGGACACCCTACTCAACACCGTCTACACACAGCAGCCAGATCTCTGTCCCTCAGATGTGGACAAATAAAAGGCCATTTCCTGCGACCCATGACAAAGCTAAGAGGTTGACTTTATCCCTCTGTAAGCTCTTGGCTACCGAAATGCTGCCTTTCCGCCTGGTGGACACACAGGATTTTAAAGACCTTATGTCTGTCGCTGTGCCCCAGTACCAGATGCCCAGTCGCCACTACTTCTCTAAGAAAGGTGTGCCCGCGCTACACCAGCATGTCGCATACAACATCACTGCTTCCTTGAGAAACTCTGTCAGTGGGTGCATTTCACCACCGATATTTGGACCAGTAAGCATGGACAGGGACGTTACATGTCGCTGACTGGGCACTGGGTAACTATGGGGATAGATGGTGAAGGGTCTGCTGCACAAGTCTTGCCGTCCCCACGACTTGTGTGTCAATCCTCTGTCTGTCCAAGTTCCGCCACTGCTTCTGCCTCCTCCACCTCATCTGGGTCCTCCACCTCCGCCCCAAGCCTGCCTGGTCAGGCCACCAGCGTTTGCACTGCGCAGAAGGAATCACGCACCCCTCATTACTATGCTGGCAGCAGAGCGCAACGGCATCAGGCGGTCTTTAGCTTGACATGTCTTGGGAATAGGAGTCACATAGCTGATGAGTTGTGGTCAGCTCTGCGGTCCGAGTTTCATAAATGGTTGTCTCCACTCAACCTGCAGCCTGGTAAGGCCGTGTACGACAATGCTGCAAACCTGGGTGCGGCTCTTCGCATGGACAAGGTGACACACGTGCCTTGTATGGCTCACGTGTTGAACCTTGTTGTCCAGCAATTTTTAACACACTATCGTGGCCTAGATGGCCTTCTGACCAAGGCACGAAAACTGTCTGCTCACTTCCGCCGTTCAACCGCCGCAGCTGAGCAACTTGCATCGCTCCAGAAGTCTTTCGGCCTGCCGGTTCATCGCCTGAAATGCGACGTGCCGACACGCTGGAATTCGACTCTCCACATGTTACAGCGACTGTGGCAGCACCGCCGAGCCCTGGTGCAATACATCATGACGTATAGCCTGGGCCAACGAGATGCAGAGGTGGGGAAGATCACCCTGATGGAGTGGTCTCAGATCAAGGACCTATGCACACTTCTGCACAGTTTCAACATGGCGACGAATATGTTTAGCGCTGACAATGCCATTATCAGCATGACAATTCCAGTCATTTACATGCTGGAGCACACGCTAAACACTATTCGGAGTCAGGGGGTGAGACAACAGGAAGGGGAGAAACTACAGGAGGATTCATATGCGCAAGACACAACAACATCACCAAGGTGCAGACGTTCATCATCACCAACGCGGCAGGCATGGGACCATGGGGGACAGGGATCAACAAGGGCGCATGGTAGCAGGCGAAATGTTGAGGAAGGTGCAGGAGAACATGAAGAAATGGATGACGAACTGTCCATGGACATGGAAGACTCAGCGGATGAGGGAGACCTTGGTCAAATTTCAGTTGAAAGAGGTTGGGGGGAGATGTCAGAGGAAGAAAGAACGGTTAGCACCTCTATGCCACAAACACAGCGTGGACTTGGTCCGCATGGCTGCGCAAGACACATGAGCGCCTTCTTGCTGCACTACCTCCAACATGACCCTCGTATTGTCAAAATTAGAAGTGATGATGACTACTGGCTTGCCACACTATTAGATCCCCGGTGCAAGTCCAAATTTTGTGACATAATTCCAGCCATAGAAAGGGACGCACGTATGCAGGAGTATCAGCAGAAGCTGTTACTCGATCTTAGCTCGGCTTTTCCACCAAACAACTGTGCAGGTGCAGGAAGTGAATCTCCCAGTTGTAACTTGACAAACATGGGACGGTCTCGTCATCTTCAACAGTCTACCTGTACCAGTAGCACCGTATCTGGTGCTGGTAACAGCAATTTTATGGAATCTTTTCATAATTTTTTTAGACCGTCTTTTGCAAGGCCACCAGAGACAACAAGTCTGACACATAGTCAACAGCTGGAGAGGATGATACAGGAGTATCTCCAAATGAACATTGATGCCATGACTTTGCAAATGGAGCCTTGCTCATTTTGGGCTTCAAATCTTGAAAAATGGCCAGAGCTCTCCAGTTCCGCCTTGGAGATTTTGTCATGTCCAGTTGCCAGCGTTGTCTCTGAACGTGTCTTCAGTGCTGCTGGGTGTGTGCTGACAGATAAGCGCACGCGTCTGTCCAGTGACAATGTGGACAGACTAACGTTCATCAAAATGAACAAGTCATGGATCAAGAAGAAATTTACAACCCCTGTGTCATCCTGGGGAGAGTAAATGCTTGTGGATTTGGAATGTGCTTGATGCAAATCAAAGCATCCTTTTTGCAACTAGGCACAAGTGCTGCCACTGATGGGGTGTCTGTGTGGCCCAATTTTTTGAAAAAAGGGAGACTCCGCTTGGAGTAACCCTTGCTTGCTGTGTTTTTTAAAAGGAGCCAAGATGAACAAGTCATGGTTCAGCAAAGACTTTGCTACCTACCCCGGTGTCATTCTGGGGACGGTTAAGGATGGCGCATTTTTGAATGTGCTTGATGCAAATCCAGCTGTGAAGTGTACAACTGGGGCACAACTGCTGCCACTGAAGGGTGGGTGTGTGTGGGGCCCAATTTTTGGAAAAAGGGAGACTCCGCTTGGAGTAACCCTTGCTTGCTGTGTTTTTTAAAATGAGCCAAGATGAACAAGTCATGGTTCAGCAAAGACTTTGCTACCTACCCCGGTGTCATCCTGGGGACGGTTAAGGATGGCGTATTTTTGAAAGTGCTTGATGCAAATCTAGCTGTGAAGTGTACAACTGGGGCACAACTGCTGCCACTGATGGGGTGGGTGTGTGTGTGTGGCCCAATTTTTGGAAAAAAGGGAGACTCCGCTTTGAGTAACCCTTTCTTGCTGTGTTTTTTAAAAGGAGCCAAGATGAACAGAGCTGGGATCAGGAAAGACTTTGCTACCTACCCCGGTGTCATCCTGGGGAAGGTTAAGGATGGCGTATTTTTGAATGTGCTTGATGCAAATCTAGCTGTGAAGTGTACAACTGGGGCACAACTGCTGCCACTGATGGGGTGTGTGTGTGGCCCAATTTTTGGAAAAAAGGGAGACTCCGCTTGGAGTAACCCTTGCTTGCTGTGTTTTTTAAAAGGAGCCAAGATGAATAAGTCATGGTTCAGCAAAGACTTTGCTACCTACCCCGGTTTCATCCTAGGGACGGTTAAGGATGGCGTATTTTTGAAAGTGCTTGATGCAAATCTAGCTGTGAAGTGTACAACTGGGGCACAAGTGCTGCCACTGAAGGGGTGGGTGTGTGTGTGGCCCAGTTTTTGGAAAAAAGGGAGACTCCGATTGGAGTAACCCTTGCTTGCTGTGTTTTTTAAAAGGAGCCAAGATGAACAAGTCTTGGTTTAGCAAATACTTTGCTATTTACCCCGGTGTCATCCTGGGGACGGTTAAGAATGGCGTATTTTTGAATGTGCTTGATGCAAATCTAGCTGTGAAGTGTACAACTAGGGCACAACTGCTGCCACTGAAGGGGTTAGTGTCTGTGTGGCCCAGTTTTTGGAAAAAAGGGAGACTCCACTTGGAGTAACCCTTGCTTACATTGTTTTTAAAAAGGAACCAAGATGAACAGAGCTGGGATCAGGAAAGACTTTGCTACCTACCCCGGTGTCATCCTGAGGACGGTTAAGGATTGTGTATTTTTGAATGTGCTTGATGCAAATCTAGCTGTGAAGTGTACAACTGGGGCACAACTGCTGCCACTGATGGGGTGGGTGTGTGTGTGGCCCAATTTTTGGAAAAAAGGGAGACTCCGCTTGGAGTAACCCTTGCTTGCTGTGTTTTTTAAAAGGAGCCAAGATGAACAAGTCATGGTTCAGCAAAGACTTTGCTACCTACCCCGTTGTCATCCTGGAAACGGTTGAGAATGGCGTATTTTTGAATGTGCTTGATGCAAATCTAGCTGTGAAGTGTACAACTGGGGCACAACTGCTGCCACTGATGGGGTGGGTGTGTGTGTGGCCCAATTTTTGAAAAAAAGAGAGACTACGCTTGGAGTAACCCTTGCTTACAGTGTTTTTAAAAAGGAGCCAAGATGAACAGAGCTGGGATCAGGAAAGACTTTGCTACCTACCCCGGTGTCATCCTGGGGACGGCTAAGGATGGCGTATTTTTGAATGTGCTTGATGCAAATCTAGCTGTGAAGTGTACAACTGGGGCACAACTGCTGTCACTGATGGGGTGGGTGTGTGTGTGGCCCAATTTTTGGAAAAAAGAGAGACTCCGCTTGGAGTAACCCTTGCTTACAGTGTTTTTAAAAAGGAGCCAAGATGAACAGAGCTGGGATCAGGAAAGACTTTGCTACCTACCCCGGTGTCATCCTGGGGACGGTTAAGGATGGTGTATTTTTGAATGTGCTTGATGCAAATCTAGCTGTGAAGTGTACAACTGGGGCACAACTGCTGCCACTGATGGGGCGGGTGTGTGTGGGGCCCAGTTTTTGGAAAAAAGGGAGACTCCGCTTGGAGTAACCCTTGCTTGCTGTGTTTTTTAAATGGAGCCAAAATGAACAGAGCTGGGATCAGGAAAGACTTTGCTACCTACCCCGGTGTCATCCTGGGGACGGTTAAGAATGGCGTATTTTTGAATGTGCTTGATGCAAATCTAGCTGTGAATTGTACAACTGGGGCACAACTGCTGCCACTGATGGGGTGGGTGTGTGTGTGGCCCAATTTTTGGAAAAAAGAGAGACTCCGCTTGGAGTAACCCTTGCTTGCTGTGTTTTTAAAAGGAGCCAAAATGAACAGAGCTGGGATAAGGAAAGACTTTGCTACCTACCCCGGTGTCATCCTGAGGATGGTTAAGGATGGCGTATTTTTAAATGTGCTTGATGCAAATCTAGCTGTGAAGTGTACAACTGGGGCACAACTGCTGCCACTGATGGGGTGGGTGTGTGTGTGGCCCAATTTTTGAAAAAAAGAGAGACTCCGCTTGGAGTAACCCTTGCTTACAGTGTTTTTAAAAAGGAGCCAAGATGAACAGAGCTGGGATCAAGAAAGACTTTGCTACCTACCCCGGTGTCATCCTGGGGACGGCTAAAGATGGCGTATTTTTGAATGTGCTTGATGCAAATCTAGCTGTGAAGTGTACAACTGGGGCACAACTGCTGCCACTGATGGGGTGGGTGTGTGTGTGGCCCAATTTTTGGAAAAAAGAGAGACTCCGCTTGGAGTAACCCTTGCTTACAGTGTTTTTAAAAAGGAGCCAAGATGAACAGAGCTGGGATCAGGAAAGACTTTGCTACCTACCCCGGTGTCATCCTGGGGACGGTTAAGGATGGCGTATTTTTGAATGTGCTTGATGCAAATCTAGCTGTGAAGTGTACAACTGGGGCACAACTGCTGCCACTGATGGGGCGGGTGTGTGTGTGGCCCAGTTTTTGGAAAAAAGGGAGACTCCGCTTGAAGTAACCCTTGCTTGCTGTGTTTTTTAAATGGAGCCAACATGAACAGAGCTGGGATCAGGAAAGACTTTGCTACCTACCCCGGTGTCATCCTGGGCACGGTTAAGAATGGCGTATTTTTGAATGTGCTTGATGCAAATCTAGCTGTGAATTGTACAACTGGGGCACAACTGCTGCCACTGATGGGGTGGGTGTGTGTGGCCCAATTTTTGGAAAAAAGGGAGACTCCGCTTGGAGTAACCCTTGCTTGCTGTGTTTTTTAAAAGGAGCCAAGATGAACAAGTCATGGTTCAGCAAAGACTTTGCTACCTACCCCGGTGTCATCCTGGGGACGGTTAAGAATGGCGTATTTTTGAATGTGCTTGATGCAAATCTATCTGTGAAGTGTACAACTGGGGCACAACTGCTGCCACTGAAGGAATTAGTGTCTGTGTGGCCTAATTTTTGGAAAAAAGGGAGACTCCGCTTGGAGTATCCCTTGCTTACAGTGTTTTTAAAAAGGAGCCAAGATGAACAGAGCTAGGATCAGGAAAGACTTTGCTACCTACCCCGGTGTCATCCTGGGGACGGTTAAGGATGGCGTATTTTTGAATGTGCTTGATGCAAATCTAGCTGTGAAGTGTACAACTGGGGCACAACTGCTGCCACTGATGGGGTGGGTGTGTGTGTGGCCCAGTTTTTGGAAAAAAGGGAGACTCCGCTTGGAGTAACCCTTGCTTACAGTGTTTTTAAAAAGGAACCAAGATGAACAGAGCTGGGATCAGGAAAGACTTTGCTACCTACCCCGGTGTCATCCTGAGGACGGTTAAGGATTGCGTATTTTTGAATGTGCTTGATGCAAATCTAGCTGTGAAGTGTACAACTGGGGCACAACTGCTGCCACTAAAGGGGTTAGTGTCTGTGTTGCCCAATTTTTGGAAAAAAGTGAGACTCCACTTGGAGTAACCCTTGCTTACATTGTTTTTAAAAAGGAACCAAGATGAACAGAGCTGGGATCAGGAAAGACTTTGCTACCTACCCCGGTGTCATCCTGAGGACGGTTAAGGATTGCGTATTTTTGAATGTGCTTGATGCAAATCTAGCTGTGAAGTGTACAACTGGGGCACAACTGCTGCCACTGATGGGGTGGGTGTGTGTGTTGCCCAATTTTTGGAAAAAAGGGAGACTTCGCTTGGAGTAACCCTTGCTTGCTGTGTTTCTTAAAAGGAGCCAAGATGAACAGAGCTGGGATCAGGAAAGACTTTGCTACCTACCTTGGTGTCATCCTTGGGACGGTTAAGGATGGCGTATTTTTGAATGTGCTTGATGCAAATCTAGCTGTGAAGTGTACAACTGGGGCACAACTGCTGCCACTAAAGGAGTTAGTGTCTGTGTGGCTCAATTTTTGGAAAAAAGGGAGACTTCGCTTGGAGTAACCCTTGCTTACAGCATTGTTAAAAAGGAGCCAAGATGAACAGAGCTGGGATCAGGAAAGACTTTGCTACCTACCTTGGTGTCATCCTTGGGACGGTTAAGGATGGCGTATTTTTGAATGTGCTTGATGCAAATCTAGCTGTGAAGTGTACAACTGGGGCACAACTGCTGCCACTGAAGGAATTAGTGTCTGTGTGGCCCAATTTTTGGAAAAAAGGGAGACTCCGCTTGGAGTAACCCTTGCTTACAGTGTTTTTAAAAAGGAGCCAAGATGAACAGAGCTGGGATCAGGAAAGACTTTGCTACCTACCCTGGTGTCATCCTGGGGACGGTTAAGGATGGCGTATTTTTGAATGTGCTTGATGCAAATCTAGCTGTGAAGTGTACAACTGGGGCACAACTGCTGCCACTGATGGGGTGGGTGTGTGTGTGGCCCAATTTTTGGAAAAAAGAGAGACTCCGCTTGGAGTAACCCTTGCTTACAGTGTTTTTAAAAAGGAGCCAAGATGAACAGAGCTGGGATCAGGAAAGACTTTGCTACCTACCCCGGTGTCATCCTGGGGACGGTTAAGGATGGCGTATTTTTGAATGTGCTTGATGCAAATCTAGCTGTGAAGTGTACAACTGGGGTACAACTGCTGCCACTGATGGGGTGGGTGTGTGTGGCCCAATTTTTGGAAAAAAGGGAGACTCCGCTTGGAGTAACCCTTGCTTACAGTGTTTTTAAAAAGGAGCCAAGATGAACAAGTCATGGTTCAGCAAAGACTTTGCTACCTACCCCGGTGTCATCCTGGGGACGGTTGAGATTGGCGTATTTTTGAATGTGCTTGATGCAAATCTAGCTGTGAAGTGTACAACTGGGGCACAACTGCTGCCACTAAAGGTATAAGTGTCTGTGTGGCCCAATTTTTGGAAAAAAGGGAGACTTCGCTTGGAGTAACCCTTGCTTACAGTGTTTTGAAAAAGGAGCCAAGATGAACAGAGCTGGGATCAAGAAAGACTTTGCTACCTACCCCGGTGTCATCCTGGGGACGGTTAAGGATGGCGTATTTTTGAATGTGCTTGATGCAAATCTAGCTGTGAAGTGTACAACTGGGGCACAACTGCTGCCACTGATGGGGTGGGTGTGTGTGTGGCCAATTTTTGGAAAAAAGGGAGACTCCGCTTGGAGTAACCCTTGCTTGCTGTGTTTTTTAAAAGGAGCCAAGATGAACAGAGCTGGGATCAGGAAAGACTTTGCTACCTACCCCGGTGTCATCCTGGGGACGGTTAAGGATGGCGTATTTTTGAATGTGCTTGATGCAAATCTAGCTGTGAAGTGTACAACTGGGGCACAACTGCTGCAATTAAAGGGGTTAGTGTTTGTGTGGCCCAATTTTTGGAAAAAAGGGAGACTTCGCTTGGAGTAACCCTTGCTTACAGTGTTTTTAAAAAGGAACCAAGATGAACAGAGCTGGGTTTAGGAAAGACTTTGCTACCTACCCCGGTGTCATCCTGAGGACGGTTAAGGATTGCGTATTTTTGAATGTGCTTGATGCAAATCTAGCTGTGAAGTGTACAACTGGGGCACAACTGCTGCCATTAAAGGGGTTAGTGTCTGTGTTGCCCAATTTTTGGAAAAAAGGGAGACTCCACTTGGAGTAACCCTTGCTTACATTGTTTTTAAAAAGGAACCAAGATGAACAGAGCTGGGATCAGGAAAGACTTTGCTACCTACCCCGGTGTCATCCTGAGGACGGTTAAGGATTGCGTATTTTTGAATGTGCTTGATGCAAATCTAGCTGTGAAGTGTACAACTGGGGCACAACTGCTGCCACTGATGGGGGGGGGTGTGTGTGTGGCCCAATTATTGGAAAAAAGAGAGACTCCACTTGGAGTAACCCTTGCTTACAGTGTTTTTAAAAAGAAGCCAAGATGAACAGAGCTGGGATCAGGAAAGACTTTGCTACCTACCCCAGTGTCATCCTGGGGATGGTTAAGGATGGCGTATTTTTGAATGTGCTTGATGCAAATCTAGCTGTGAAGTGTACAAATGGGGCACAACTGCTGCCACTGATGGGGTGGGTGTGTGTGTGGCCCAGTTTTTGGAAAAAAGGGAGACTCCGCTTGGAGTAACCCTTGATTGCTGTGTTTTTTAAAAGGAGCCAAGATGAACAGAGCTGGGATAAGGAAAGACTTTGCTACCTACCCCGGTGTCATCCTGGGGACGGTTAAGAATGGCGTATTTTTGAATGTGCTTGATGCAAATCTAGCTGTGAAGTGTACAACTGGGGCACAACTGCTGCCACTGATGGGGTGGGTGTGTGTGTTGCCCAATTTTTGGAAAAAAGGGAGACTTCGCTTGGAGTAACCCTTGCTTGCTGTGTTTCTTAAAAGGAGCCAAGATGAACAGAGCTGGGATCAGGAAAGACTTTGCTACCTACCTTGGTGTCATCCTTGGGACGGTTAAGGATGGCGTATTTTTGAATGTGCTTGATGCAAATCTAGCTGTGAAGTGTACAACTGGGGCACAACTGCTGCCACTAAAGGAGTTAGTGTCTGTGTGGCTCAATTTTTGGAAAAAAGGGAGACTTCGCTTGGAGTAACCCTTGCTTACAGTGTTTTTAAAAAGGAGCCAAGATGAACAGAGCTGGGATCAGGAAAGACTTTGCTACCTACCCTGGTGTCATCCTGGGGACGGTTAAGGATGGCGTATTTTTGAATGTGCTTGATGCAAATCTAGCTGTGAAGTGTACAACTGGGGCACAACTGCTGCCACTGATGGGGTGGGTGTGTGTGTGGCCCAATTTTTGGAAAAAAGAGAGACTCCGCTTGGAGTAACCCTTGCTTACAGTGTTTTTAAAAAGGAGCCAAGATGAACAGAGCTGGGATCAGGAAAGACTTTGCTACCTACCCCGGTGTCATCCTGGGGACGGTTAAGGATGGCGTATTTTTGAATGTGCTTGATGCAAATCTAGCTGTGAAGTGTACAACTGGGGTACAACTGCTGCCACTGATGGGGTGGGTGTGTGTGGCCCAATTTTTGGAAAAAAGGGAGACTCCGCTTGGAGTAACCCTTGCTTACAGTGTTTTTAAAAAGGAGCCAAGATGAACAAGTCATGGTTCAGCAAAGACTTTGCTACCTACCCCGGTGTCATCCTGGGGACGGTTGAGATTGGCGTATTTTTGAATGTGCTTGATGCAAATCTAGCTGTGAAGTGTACAACTGGGGCACAACTGCTGCCACTAAAGGTATAAGTGTCTGTGTGGCCCAATTTTTGGAAAAAAGGGAGACTTCGCTTGGAGTAACCCTTGCTTACAGTGTTTTGAAAAAGGAGCCAAGATGAACAGAGCTGGGATCAAGAAAGACTTTGCTACCTACCCCGGTGTCATCCTGGGGACGGTTAAGGATGGCGTATTTTTGAATGTGCTTGATGCAAATCTAGCTGTGAAGTGTACAACTGGGGCACAACTGCTGCCACTGATGGGGTGGGTGTGTGTGTGGCCAATTTTTGGAAAAAAGGGAGACTCCGCTTGGAGTAACCCTTGCTTGCTGTGTTTTTTAAAAGGAGCCAAGATGAACAGAGCTGGGATCAGGAAAGACTTTGCTACCTACCCCGGTGTCATCCTGGGGACGGTTAAGGATGGCGTATTTTTGAATGTGCTTGATGCAAATCTAGCTGTGAAGTGTACAACTGGGGCACAACTGCTGCAATTAAAGGGGTTAGTGTTTGTGTGGCCCAATTTTTGGAAAAAAGGGAGACTTCGCTTGGAGTAACCCTTGCTTACAGTGTTTTTAAAAAGGAACCAAGATGAACAGAGCTGGGTTTAGGAAAGACTTTGCTACCTACCCCGGTGTCATCCTGAGGACGGTTAAGGATTGCGTATTTTTGAATGTGCTTGATGCAAATCTAGCTGTGAAGTGTACAACTGGGGCACAACTGCTGCCATTAAAGGGGTTAGTGTCTGTGTTGCCCAATTTTTGGAAAAAAGGGAGACTCCACTTGGAGTAACCCTTGCTTACATTGTTTTTAAAAAGGAACCAAGATGAACAGAGCTGGGATCAGGAAAGACTTTGCTACCTACCCCGGTGTCATCCTGAGGACGGTTAAGGATTGCGTATTTTTGAATGTGCTTGATGCAAATCTAGCTGTGAAGTGTACAACTGGGGCACAACTGCTGCCACTGATGGGGGGGGTGTGTGTGTGGCCCAATTATTGGAAAAAAGAGAGACTCCACTTGGAGTAACCCTTGCTTACAGTGTTTTTAAAAAGGAGCCAAGATGAACAGAGCTGGGATCAGGAAAGACTTTGCTACCTACCCCAGTGTCATCCTGGGGATGGTTAAGGATGGCGTATTTTTGAATGTGCTTGATGCAAATCTAGCTGTGAAGTGTACAAATGGGGCACAACTGCTGCCACTGATGGGGTGGGTGTGTGTGTGGCCCAGTTTTTGGAAAAAAGGGAGACTCCGCTTGGAGTAACCCTTGATTGCTGTGTTTTTTAAAAGGAGCCAAGATGAACAGAGCTGGGATAAGGAAAGACTTTGCTACCTACCCCGGTGTCATCCTGGGGACGGTTAAGAATGGCGTATTTTTGAATGTGCTTGATGCAAATCTAGCTGTGAAGTGTACAACTGGGGCACAACTGCTGCAATTAAAGGGGTTAGTGTCTGTGTGGCCCAATTTTTGGAAAAAAGGGAGACTCCACTTGGAGTAACCCTTGCTTACTATGTTTTTAAAAAGGAACCAAGATGAACAGAGCTGGGATCAGGAAAGACTTTGCTACCTACCCCGGTGTCATCCTGGGGACGGTTAAGGATTGCGTATTTTTGAATGTGCTTGATGCAAATCTAGCTGTGAAGTGTACAACTGGGGCACAACTGCTGCCACTAAAGGGGATAGTGTCTGTGTGGCCCAATTTTTGGAAAAAAGGGAGACTTCGCTTGGAGTAACCCTTGCTTACAGTGTTTTTAAAAAGGAGCCAAGATGAACAGAGCTGGAATCAAGAAAGACTTTGCTACCTACCCCGGTGTCATCCTGGGGACGGTTAAGGATGGCGTATTTTTGAATGTGCTTGATGCAAATATAGCTGTGAAGTGTACAACTGGGGCACAACTGCTGCCACTGATGGGGTGGGTGTGTGTGTGGCCCAGTTTTTGGAAAAAAGGGAGACTCCGCTTGGAGTAACCCTTGCTTGCTGTGTTTTTTAAAAGGAGCCAAGATGAACAGAGCTGGGATCAGGAAAGACTTTGCTACCTACCCCAGTGTCATCCTGGGGACGGTTAAGAATGGCGTATTTTTGAATGTGCTTGATGCAAATCTTGCTGTGAAGTGTACAACTGGGGCACAACTGCTGCCACTGAAGGAATTAGTGTCTGTGTGGCCCAATTTTTGGAAAAAAGGGAGACTCCACTTGGAGTAACCCTTGCTTACAGTGTTTTTAAAAAGGAGCCAAGATGAACAGAGCTGGGATCAGGAAAGACTTTGCTACCTACCCCGGTGTCATCCTGGGGACGGTTAAGGATGGCATATTTTTGAATGTGCTTGATGCAAATCTAGCTGTGAAGTGTACAACTGGGGCACAACTGCTGCCACTGATGGGGTGGGTGTGTGTGTGGCCCAATTTTTGGAAAAAAGAGAGACTCCGCTTGGAGTAACCCTTGCTTACAGTGTTTTTAAAAAGGAGCCAAGATGAACAGAGCTGGGATCAGGAAAGATGTTGCTACCTACCCCGGTGTCATCCTGGGGACGGTTGAGAATGGCATATTTTTGAATGTGCTTGATGCAAATCTAGCTGTGAAGTGTACAACTGGGGCACAGCTGCTGCCACTGAAGGGGTTAGTGTCTGTGTGGCCCAATTTTTGTAAAAAAAGGGAGACTCCACTTGGAGTAACCCTTGGTTACATTGTTTTTAAAAAGGAACCAAGATGAACAGAGCTGGGATCAGGAAAGACTTTGCTACCTACCCTGGTGTCATCCTGGGGACGGTTAAGGATGGTGTTTTTTTGAATGTGCTTGATGCAAATCGTGCTGTGAAGTGTACAACTGGGGCACAACTGCTGCCACTGAAGGAATTAGTGTCTGTGTGGCCCAATTTTTGGAAAAAAGAGAGACTCCACTTGGAGTAACCCTTGCTTACAGTGTTTTTAAAAAGGAGCCAAGATGAACAGAGCTGGGATCAGGAAAGACTTTGCTACCTACCCCGGTGTCATCCTGGGGACGGTTAAGGATGGCATATTTTTGAATGTGCTTGATGCAAATCTAGCTGTGAAGTGTACAACTGGGGCACAACTGCTGCCACTGATGGGGTGGGTGTGTGTGTGGCCCAATTTTTGGGAAAAAAGAGAGACTCTGCTTGGAGTAACCCTTGCTTACAGTGTTTTTAAAAAGGAGCCAAGATGAACAGAGCTGGGATCAGGAAAGATTTGGCTACCTACCCCGGTGTCATCCTGGTGACGGTTGAGAATGGCATATTTTTGAATGTGCTTGATGCAAATCTAGCTGTGAAGTGTACAACTGGGGCACAGCTGCTGCCACTGAAGGGGTTAGTGTCTGTGTGGCCCAATTTTTGTAAAAAAGGGAGACTCCACTTGGAGTAACCCTTGGTTACATTGTTTTTAAAAAGGAACCAAGATGAACAGAGCTGGGATCAGGAAAGACTTTGCTACCTACCCTGTTGTCATCCTCGGGACGGTTAAGGATGGTGTTTTTTTGAATGTGCTTGATGCAAATCTTGCTGTGAAGTGTACAACTGGGGCACAACTGCTGCCACTGAAGGAATTAGTGTCTGTGTGGCCCAATTTTTGGAAAAAAGGGAGACTCCACTTGGCGTAACCCTTGCTTACATTGTTTTTAAAAAGGAACCAAGATGAACAGAGCTGGGATCAGGAAAGACTTTGCTACCTACCCTGGTGTCATCCTGGGGACGGTTAAGGATGGCTTTTTTTTGAATGTGCTTGATGCAAATCTAGCTGTGAAGTGTACAACTGGGGCACAACTGCTGCCACTGATGGGGTGGGTGTGTGTGTGGCCCAATTTTTGGAAAAAAGAGAGACTCCGCTTAGAGTAACCCTTGCTTACAGTGTTTTTAAAAAGGAGCCAAGATGAACAGAGCTGGGATCAGGAAAGACTTTGCTACCTACCCCGGTGTCATCCTGGGGACGGTTAAGAATGGCGTAATTTTGAATGTGCTTGATGCAAATCTAGCTGTGAAATGTACAACTGGGGCACAACTGCTGCCACTGAAGGGGTGGGTGTGTGTGTGTGGCCCAATTTTTAGAAAAAAGACAGACTCCGCTTGGAGTCACCTTGCGGTGTTTTACATGATTTTAGAAGGGCGTACCATGCCTATATCTGTGTGTCCTCCTCTTTTTCCTTGTCCAGCTCTTTTGTTTTCGCATGAGTATATGTCCTTGTCACTTTCCCATGTGTTTGTGTTGTGTTGTGAGTTGTTTGTCACCTTTTGGACACCTTTGAGTGTGTTTTCTAGGTGTTTTTATGTGTTTGTGAATGCCTGCCATTGTTTCCTATGCGGTTCGAGTTCGGTTCGTCGAACGTTCGATGAACTGAACTCGAACGGGACCTCCATTCGACGAACCGAACTCAAGCCGAACCACGACCGGTTCGCTCATCTCTAGTAATGAGAAAAAAAATTAAAACACCCCAGATTTACATTTTTTGGTCGTAACATGACAGTCAAATGCAAAAAGAGGTGACGAAAACATTGTATCTACCCCAAAATGGTATCAGTCAAAATGTCAGGTCAGGGTGCAAAAATTAAGCCCTCAAACAGCCCAAGATCCTGAAAAATTAAAACGTTATAGATCCCAAAAAATGACGACACAAGCAATTTTTTTTTTTTTTTTAAATTTCAACATTTCCAATAAAAAAACTATACATTTTTGGTATCTACCTGCTCATACTGATGTGGAAAATCATAACGCCAGGTTATAGATAGGAGATAGCAGCAGTTGCCCACCTACAGCTTACATAGGCACAGCTGCCGTGCCCCTTCCAAGCTTGTGACGATGAATATAATCATTGTGGTACAGCAAATTATTCTCTTAAATATCTCCAAGGTAAATTATGGTTAAAAAAAAATATTCAAAGTGATGTCTGATGTTTAAATTTCCCATGATCCCTCACTCCTGATCCGCTCTAATCTCCTCTACTAATTCTAATTGTAGGTCTTTGGAATTAAATGTGAATTCTGCAATTTTGGTGTGCGAGTATTTTTTTCTCCAATAAAATCTTCATGTGCGAATATTTAAATGTTCACATATTTAATAAAATGTATTTGATCTCTTTACTTTTCCATGACCATACATAAAACTTGTAAAGAATATTGATGAGCGAGTACTAAAAAGCTCGGGTGCTCGAGGCTCGGGCCGAGCCTCCCAAGATACTCGTGTACTCGGCCCGAGCAACGAGCCCAATGTTATCCTATGGGAGACCCGAGTATTTTTGTGAAATGACCCCCCGCAGCATGGAGAAACCCTAAAACTGTCACAAAAGTCTCAGAAGAGTGCTCAAATGACATGGCATCAGCATGGGGAAGACCCCTTGAAGCATTTATCACTCAAAAGTCACAGCTGTGAACAATTTTGTCCGAGTTTTACGCCATTTTTACGGACTCACCAGAAAACCTTGCAAAATGACCCCAAAATGAATTTTCATGGCGGAAATGTTAAGGGCACATACCCAATAGTGAGATAGAGCTGGTGTATGTTACTTTTTGAGATTAATACATGAAAGATTTTACATAAACATTGTGTGGCACTCCGATGTCCAAAACGCACGTTTTGTGCTTTTTACTAGCGATGTCGGTCATTTTTTTTTTCATTCTATCTCCCGTCGGTCGGTCTCGCTCTGTCGGTCTCTCTCTGTCTTGTCTGTCCCCCTCTCACAGTCTGTCGGTCATTCTCCCCCCTCTCTCTTACTCACCGTTCGCCGATCACTGCTGCGGCACTGCACGGCATTCACACTGCTCCTGCGGCTTTTCTTCTTTTGAAAAAGCCGGCCGGTCATTAATCAATCTCGTATTCTCTGCTTTCCTGCTTTTCGGCGCCTATGATTGGTTGCAGTGAGACACGCCCCCACTCTGAGTGACAGGTGTCACACTGCACCCAATCACAGCAGCCGGTGTGTGTGTATACTGTGCAGTGAAATAAATAATTAAATAATTAAAAAAAACGGCGTGCGGTCCCCCCCAATTTTAATACCAGCCAGATAAAGCCATACGGCTGAAGGCTGGTATTCTCAGGATGGGGAGCTCCACGTTATGGGGAGCCCCCCACCCTAACAATATCAGTCAGCAGCCGCCCAGAATTGCCGCATACATTATATGCGACAGTTCTGGGGCTGTACCCGGCTCTTCCCGATTTACCCTGGTGCGTTGGCAAATCGGGGTAATAAGGAGTTATTGGCAGCCCATAGCTGCCAATAAGTCCTAGATTAATCATGTCAGGCGTCTATGAGACACCCTCCATGATTAATCTGTAAATTACAGTTAAAAAACACACACACACGAAAAATCCTTTATTAGAAATAAAAAACAATAACAAAGTCCCTCATTACCAATTTATTAACCCCGACAAACCCTCCATGTCCGGTGTAATCCACGGTCCTCCAGCGTCGCGTCCAGCTCTGCTGCATGCAGGTGACAGGAGCTGCAGAATACACCGCCGCTCCGGTCACCTCCACGCAGCTAATGAGGTGAGTATAGCGATCAGCTGAGCTGTCACTGAGGTTACCTGGATCCAGCGGTGGATGCAGCGGTGGCCGCGGGTAACCTCAGTGACAGCAGCTGATCGCGCTACTCACCGCCGCTCCGGTCAGCTCCATGCACCAACTGAGGAGAGTATAGCGATCAGCTGAGCTGTCACTGAGGTTAATCGCGGCCACCGCTGGATCCAGCGGTGGCCGCGAGTTACCTGACTGACAGCAGCTGATCGCGCTTCTCACCTCAGTTGCTGTGTGAAGCTGACCGGAGCGGCGGTAAGTAGCGCGATCAGCTGCTGTCACTGAGGTTACCCGCGGCCACCGCTGCATCCACCGCTGGATCCAGGTAACCTCAGTGACAGCTCAGCTGATCGCTATACTCACCTCATTAGCTGCGTGGAGGTGACCGGAGCGGCGGTGTATTCTGCAGCTCCTGTCACCTGCATGCAGCAGAGCTGGACGCGACGCTGGAGGACCGTGGATTACACCGGACATGGAGGGTTTGTCGGGGTTAATAAATTGGTGATGAGGGACTTTGTTATTGTTTTTTATTTCTAATAAAGGATTTTTCGGGTGTGTGTGTTTATTTACTGTAATTTACAGATTAATCATGGAGGGTGTCTCATAGACGCCTGACATGATTAATCTAGGACTTATTGGCAGCTATGGGCTGCCAATAACTCCTTATTACCCCGATTTGCCAACGCACCAGGGTAAATCGGGAAGAGCCGGGTACAGTCCCAGAACTGTCGCATATAATGTATGCGGCAATTCTGGGCGGCTGCTGACTGTTATTGTTAGGGTGGGGGGCTCCCCATAACGTGGAGCTCCCCATCCTGAGAATACCAGCCTTCAGCCGTATGGCTTTATCTGGCTGGTATTAAAATTGGGGGGACCGCACGCCGGTTTTTTTAATTATTTATTTATTTATTTTACTGCACAGTATAGACACGCCCACCGGCTGCTGTGATTGGGTGCAGTGTGACACCTGTCACTCAGCGTGGGGGCGTGTCTCACTGCAACCAATCATAGGCGCCTGTGGGCGTGGAAAGCAGGGAATATGAGATGGCTGTGTACAGAGCACAGCGCGCCGGCCGGTATAAAGGCTCGGTCACGCTGTGCAGGCCGGCCAATCACTGCAATTCCACAACTAACAGGGCTGTGGCATTGCAGTGGTCTGCCAGCCAATCCCTGCATGAGGGCTGGCTCTCAAAAGAGCGCCAACATGCAGAAATGAAGACCACGAGTAAAGCACGAGTATCACGAAATTACTCGGTACCCGCCGAGTAGCCCGAGTACAGTGATACTCGTGCGAGTACCGAGTAGTAACAAGCATACTCGCTCATCACTAGTAAAGAACATACAGTATGAAGGAATAATCAAATTAACTGTTTACTGCTAAAGCTTGGCCCAGTCACCTGCCTAACTATGATAAATTGCTCTTAGAAGAGAAAAACGTTTTTTTTAATTATTTTTAATATTCATTTTAATTACACAATGATTTCTTGGTTTCATTTCTTCTTGGTTTAGCCTTTTGCCTCTTATAATGTTCTTGCGGCCACTATACTTAGACCAAAGCATAGAAAAAAACCAAAGAGAAAAATTGCATGAAAAATACCCTGACTATAAATAAATAAATTGCAAGTGCTTAATAACAGGGTACTTAGTGTATACATTTTTGCAAAAAGGTAAAAAGCTGTCTCAACTCGTCACGGTGTACCCATCTGAGACAGTCCCTAGCCTACTGAAGTTAAAAACATTATCAATACCTGACTTGTGTCATGTCAAACTGTCAAACTGTATACACTAAGTACCCTGTTATTAAGCACTTGCAATTTATTTATTTATAGTCAGGGTATTTTTCATGCAATTTTTCTCTTTGGTTTTTTTCTAGTCTTGAGGCTGCAATTCACATGCTTAATGTTGCATGTTTACTGAACATTGTTTCAGCTCGGGTTTTTTGTGTTTTTTGTATGTTATCTTGCTTTTTTGCAAGTTGGGGGTGCAGCCCTCCTAATACTGAGACTGAACAGCTGACTGCGTCTCACTTTGCTGTGTATTTTATCTGGGACACAGCTGACCACTTGCCACCATTCATATTGGAGTTTGACATGACACAAGTCAGGTATTGATAATGTTTTTAACTTCAGTAGGTTAGGGACTGTCTCAGATGGGTACACCGTGACGAGGTGAGACAGCTTTTTACCTTTTTGCAAAAATGTATACACTAAGTACCCTGTTATTAAGCACTTGCAATTTATTTATTTATAGTCAGGGTATTTTTCATGCAATTTTTCTCTTTGTTTTTTTTCTAGTCTTGAGGCTGCAATTCACATGCTTAATGTTGCATGTTTACTGAACATTGTTTCAGCTCGGGTTTTTTGTGTTTTTTGTATGTTATCTTGCTTTTTTGCAAGTTGGGGGCGCAGCCCTCCTAATACTGAGACTGAACAACTAATTGCGTCTCACTTCACTGTGTATTTAATCTGGGACACAGCTGACCACTTGCCACCATTCATATTGGAGTTTGACATGACACAAGTCAGGTATTGATAATGTTTTTAACTTCAGTAGGTTAGGGACTGTCTCAGATGGGTACACCGTGACGAGGTGAGACAGCTTTTTACCTTTTTGCAAAAATGTATACACTAAGTACCCTGTTATTAAGCACTTGCAATTTATTTATTTATAGTCAGGGTATTTTTCATGCAATTTTTCTCTTTGGTTTTTTTCTAGTCTTGAGGCTGCAATTCACATGCTTAATGTTGCATGTTTACTGAACATTGTTTCAGCTCGGGTTTTTTTTTGTGTTTTTTAGACCAAAGCATGTACAGTATCAAGAATTTCAGGAACCTATGGAAAGGTTAAATGGCAGTGTCTTTACTTCATTTTTAAGCAGGGATCACATTGGTATATATTCTGTCATGGGAGCACATCAGCTGCACTTTGCTAATGACACTTGCCTCAGACTCTGCAGCGAGCATGAGCCGGGTGCCATTCACTGTGCTCCGAGTCCCTCGCATGTGAGAATTGGATATCACCGGTGCGGAGGAGAGGGGGCGATTAATCTCTCCATCTTCTCCACTGCCTGTCTCTGCATATATCACACTGCACACGGATGTCATCAGTGCAGTCTGATGTTTCACAAGCACCCATAGACTTCTATGGGTGATGCTGACAATTGCAGCATGCTGTGATTTTTTTTCTTAGCCTGATCACAGATAAGGAAAAACTCACAGATCTGCTTCATTAAATTAGGGGTACTTTGCACACTACGACATCGCAGGTGTGATGTCGGTGGGGTCAAATCGAAAGTGACGCACATCTGGCGTCGCGGTCGATATCGTAGCGTGCAAATCCTTTTTGATACAATTAACGAGCGCAAAAGCGTCGTTATCGTATCATCGGAGTAGGGTCCGACATTTCCATAATGCCGGTGCAGCGACATGTACGATGTAGTTCCTCGTTCCTGCGGCAGCACACATCGCTGGCGTGTGAAGCCACAGGAGCAAGGACCATCTGCTACCTGCGTCCCGGCTGCAATGCGGAAGGAAGCAGGTGGGCAGGATGTTTACATCCTGCTCATCTCCGCCCCTCCGCTGCTATTGGCCGCCTGCTGTGTGACGTCACTGTGACGCCGCACGACCCTCTTCCTTAGGAAGGAGGCGGATCGCCGGCCAGAGCGACGTCGCAGGACCGGTAAGTGCATGTGAAGCTGGCATAGCGATAATTTTCGCTACGCCAGCAATTACAAGATATCGCTGCTGCGACGGGGTGGGGACTATCGCGCTCGACATTGCAGCATCGGCTTGTGATGTTGCAGCGTGCAAAGTACCCCTAACATTAGTCCTAGTGCAAAACATTTTTTTTACATTGCACTCGTCTGATTCTGATTTTTGTACTATGGTCTAGTATATCAAAATAATTTTTGGAAACTGTCAACAAGCAGGCTACCTATTGAAGAAATATATTTGCTGGTTGTTTGAGTATTAGATAACTATTAGCTGCAAGAATTTCTACATTCATGTACTGTCATCATAGACAAATTTACAGGTTTAAATTTGTTTAGAGCCTTGTTGTGTAAAAACATGTACCTCTATCGTATTATCTTCCTGTCACCCGATTGCTTGATCTTCAATGTTGCTTTTGCTGTTCTTTATTGATATAGTACAAGGGGGAAATCACTAAAGTCAGCAGGAACCTCGTGTGGATATTGTCGGACCTGCAGGGGTGTTTTGGGGTAAATAAAGTGGTGAGAGAGAGTGGCTTTTTGTTTTTTATTTCAAATAAATAATTTTTTGGGTGTTTGTGTTTATTTTCACTTACAGATTAGTAATTGGGGTGTCTCATAGATGCTTCCCATTCAAAAATCTAGGGCTTAGTGGCAGCTATGAGATGACATTAACCGTTTATTACCCTGATTGCCACCACACCAGGGCAATCGTGAAGAGCCGGATAAAGTGCCAGGATAATGGAAACTCTGGGCGGCTGCAAGCTGCTATCTTTAGGCTGGGAAACAAATAAGCACGGGTCTCTCCAGCCGAAGAATATCAGCCTCCAGCTGTCAAGCTTTATCATGGCTGTGTATCAAAATTAGAGAGGACCACATGCTGTTTTTTTAAATTATATATTCACATAATTTAAAAAAAAAAAAAAAAACAGCATGCGGTTTCTCCCATTTTCTTATATTATGGCTAGCCTTAAGCTTTATCTGTGCTGGGTATCATAACGTTTGCGGAGCCTATGCCAATTTTTTATTTAGTTATTTTTATATCGCAATAGTGACCCGCAGACAGTAGCTGTGATTGACAGACGTCAGACGCTGTCAAACAGGCTGGGGGTCACATCTGACTGCAACCAATCACAGATACCAGGATGGCTGGT